>NC_135572.1:160935425-161238455 GCF_965152235.1 Eretmochelys imbricata
CTGGAGCAGAGGGAGAGATACTTGTTATCAGTTTTATGCTACTAGAGAAAATATTAATGAATTCAGATTAAATTTGGTGAATAATTTTAGCTGAAAAAAATTGATTTTTTTTTCAAACAAGTGAAAAGGGTTCATTTAGACCATTTTGAAATTAAATGTTTTGAGTTTTCATTTTGAAACTTTTCATTTTGAAATTTAGCTCTGTTTATTACAAAAAAAGAGTTTAAAAAAGCAGAAACAAAACAAAATGAAAAACAGTTTGTTTTTTTTCTTGGTTTCAAATAAAAAACACCCAAAAACAACAAAGTAAAATGAAAAACGGAAGGGAAAAAAAAAAGGTTTCATGGTTTCGTTTCATTTTGGGTTGTTTTTCAATCTGAAACAAACTTTTGTTTTTTGTTTTCATTCTGGTGAGAAAATAGAACAAATTAAGTTTAGAAACACTGGGAGTTTTTTCAAATTTCTGGAAGACACCTCAAGAGGTGCCGAGGCAAGGCCAAATTATCCTAGACCATCCCTGACAGGTGTTTGCCTAACCTATTCTTAAAAACCACCAATGATAAGAATTCCACAAACCCCCTTGAAAGCCTGTTCCAGAGTTTTTAACTATCCTTATAGTTAGAAAGTTTTTCTTAATATCTCACCTAAATCTTCCTTGTTGCAGATTAAGTTGATTACTTCATGTTCTACTTTCAGTGGACATGGACAATAATTGATCACTGTCATCTTTATAAGAACCTTTTTAACTTATTCGAAGACTGTTTTCAGCCCTCCGTCCCCCTCTCTCCGGTGTCCCCACCCTTCCTTCTTCATTTCTTAAAAGACTAAACATGCCCAGTTTTTTTAACCTTTCCTCATAGGTCAGGTTTTCTAAAACATTTATCATTTTTGTTGCTTTCCTCTAGACTCTGACCAGTTTGTCCACATCTTTCCTAAAGTGTGGCACCCAAAACTGGGCACAGTACTCCAGCTGAGGCCTCACCAGTGCCAAGTAGAGTGTGACAATTACCTCTCATGTCTTACATAAGTCACGCCTGTTAATACACCTCAGAATGGTTTTAGCCTTTTTTGCAAATGTATCACATTGTTGGCTCATATTCAGTTGTGATCCACTATAACCCCAGATCCTTTTCAGCAGTACTACCACCTACCCCGTTATTCTCCTTTTTGCATTTGTGCATATGATTTTTCTTTCTAAGTGGTAATACTTTGTACCAGGGGCAGAGGTAGCTGCCTGATTCAATGGATGCACTATACTGTAGTCAAGGGGGTCACTGACCACCCACGGAAGTTCCCTCTGCCCCAGCACCACAACCCTAATCCTGTCTCGGTATGGAGGGGAAGCCCAGAGGGAGGGGAAGCTGGACAGTGACCTCATCCTGCAGTGGTGGCTCCTGACCCACAGGGCTGGGCTGGGCTCCCCACTGCAGTCATTGTGACCTGGCACACAGATTCACAGTGCCACTCAGGTTTGGCCTGCTTGATATCATGGTGGGTGCAATTGAATCCATGCTACAACCGCTCCTGCTTTGCACTTTTCTTTATTGAATTTCATCATGTTGATTTCAGACCAGTTCTCTAATTTGTCAACATCATTTTGAATTCTAATTCTGTCCTCCAAAATGCTTGCAATCCCTCCCATCTTGGTGTCACTTCTAAATTTTATAAGCATAATCTCCAGTCCATTATCCAAGTCATTAATGAAAATACATAATAGTACTGGACCCAGGACAGACCATTGTAGGGCTTCACTGGATACATCCTTCCAATCTGACAGCATACCATTGATAACTACTCTTTGGGTATGGTTTTTCAACCAGTTATGTGCCCACTTTAAAGTAATTTCAGCTTAATCACATTTCCCTAATTTTCTTATGAGAATATTATGTGGGATTGTGTCAAAAGCCCTACTAAACCTAAGCTATATCACATCTACTGCTTCCCTTCCTATCCAGTAGGCCAGCAACCCTGCCGAAGAAGGAAATTAGGATGGCTTGGCATGATTTTTCTTGACAGATCCATGCTAGCTATTACTTATCACCATATTATTCCCTAGTAGCTTACAAACTGGTTTTTAATAAATTGTTCCCGTATTCAGGTATCAGCTTTAGGCTGACTGGTCTGTAATTCCCCAGGTCCTCTTTGTTCCCCTTTTTACTAAGCTCTACATCATGCTATAACCTCTATTTGGGGACTATCCCATACTGATAAGGGAATCAATCAACTAGATAATTTAATAGTTTTTTTTCCATTGCTAGCTTCCATGATTAACCAAATTTGTGAATATTGAGTTCATACACTACTGTAGAAATACTGTCTGAGCATAGTTTACAACAAACAGAAAATGCCTGTGAACTTCTAAGCCCCATGCCCGCTCTGACTAAATCCAAAGGTGCAAGCTCAGACACTTGGTGCTAGAATTTGTAAGCCACATTTTCAAAGGGCCTCCTTTTCATTTCCTACAACATGTAGAGCATAGGTGCAGCTGTCTGTCCAAAGTTTCAGGACCAGGGACAAAATGTGCCAGTGCCCCCAGGTACACATATAAAACCTACCTTTGTGTCCATAAATTGGATAACTGTATATGCCTAATTTAGTGATTTGTAAGTTTAGATGCAAATGGGTGCATGCTCCAAAAGCTGACCCTCTGACTATATGGCCTTGTTGACAGTTGGAAAGTCATACTTTTGTGAAATAAATCAGCTGAGCAATACAGTATTATATTTCGTGAGACTCCTGGAGAAATGGGGACCACCACTTCTTTTTATGAAAGCAGGAATTCCTCTCAGCTCAGTTTCCTCTTCCAAGTAATCTTTCATGTGGAACACTTCTCTGTAAGAAAGTTGATCAGGATTTAATATACAAACAGTTTTACAAGACATAGGTAATCAGACTGCATAATGATGCCTGGTAAATGTATCATATCTCAGAGAAAACCTTTCTAAGAATCCCGTCTGTAATTAGATCCAATTTTTAATTCTAACCAACAGCTCCACAACCATTTTAATTATCAGATTGGTTTGTTATGGTTCAGAAACCCTTCTAATGGAAAGGGCTGCATCCTGACATACTGTCATATCCAAGCATCAATAGCTCTGACATGTGAAAAGGTCATGCCACCAAACATTAGCATTTCAAAACAGCAATTATAGTAATTCATTTAAAAAAGGTTTCTTCTTCTGTCCACTAGCAATGGCTTAGTCTGGAAGAAAAGAGTGGAAAGGCCCTGAACCAAGTTGAGTGGCACTATTTTCTTTCTGAAATTGAGACCCACAAAAATTTAAATGAAACAAATTGACTGTTTGCCTGACAGAAAGAGGCAGGCTCACCAGGCATAGAAGTGGAGAGAACAGTACTGTGGAAGTAGCTCTGGATATGAGAGGTTGGCAAAGAGTGTCCTCCCTCTACTCCCGCCCCCAGGCACCTCCAAGTAAAGGGCCTGATTCAATTCAGAGGAAGGTGGTTCCATTTCAGCACACAGAGCTTTCAAACTTTTTCAGCATGGGCTAGATCTTAACTGAGTGACGGACATCATTCCTATTCGCAATTGCCCAGGCCCCCTTTCCTCCCATTCATGAATGCATAACAACCCTACAGCAAGGGTTGACTCGGAAAAGTACTAGTTGTGTTTTTAACTGCCTGAATGGCTGATAGTGGAGACCTGAAATCATGTCTTAAACATTTTATTTCTGTCATACGCTTTCTTTATGTTCATCATATGAACATATTATCACAATAATTTACTGTGTTTCTCCTGTGCTCCCTCTCACCCCCCTGCATGGAAGGTATTTATTTTTTCATTACTTTCCAAGGCTTGGAGAGGACCGAGGCAGTGAAACAACATTTCTAGTCTCAGTCCAGAGCATCTGAAAGGGTTAATCCTTCATCGCCTCTTATCACCGAGACTCCTCATATCTTCCTGTCCTTATCCATTGACACTCATGTCCGCATACTTTTATCCACTGTTATTCCAAACCCTGGATAGTAGGGTGTGACGTTATTGACATAAATTGTGACCATATAGATCGTTGTTGCAACCACTGTTATATATTTGCAGCAAATATTGTACAAAGGTTGTCATGTGAGGTGTCTACAAAAAGGTTATAATTTGCTGGTTACGATTATGCTATCTGTATGTGTGTATCATTTTGTACTTAAAGTTATGAATATTGGCTATGTACTTGTATCTCACTGTGTTTGATTTTAAGTAGCATTAGTGAAGAATTTGGTCAGCTTCTTGAGAAAGGAATTTGCAGAGTAAGAGCCCAATCAAGAAACATTTAACTGACAATGGATTTTGGGAGACACCAAACCACATCTGAGCTTTCCTGGGAATGTTCAAACTAATATGTAAACAATGGCATCGGCTTGTAAAGAACTGGGTCATGCATGGACATGTGACTTACCCATGTGACTCCAAACTCCATCTTGCTGCTGTAATTTTCCACAGTAAGAACAAAGGGGTGTCCTTCCACATGGCAGAGAATATAAAAGGCAGCTGCATCATCTCCATTTTGTCTTCAATCCTGCTTCTTACCTCTGGAGTAACTTTGCTACAAACTGAAGCTCTGAACAAAGGACCAAATGACCCATCCAAGCTGTGGAAACTTGATTTGAGCCTGCAGTTTATTCCATCACTGCTACAAGCCTGAACCAAGAACTTTGTTGTTACTGTATGTAATTGATTCCATTTAACCAATTCTAACTCTCATCTATATTTCTTTCTTTTTATGAATAAACCTTTAGATTTAGGATTCTAAAGGACTGGCAACAGCGTGATTTGGGGATTGACCTGGGTCTGGGGCTTGGTCCTTTGGGATCTGGAGAACATTTTTTCTTTTACTGGGGTATTGGTTTTCATAACCATTCATCCCCATGATGAGTGGCACTGGTGGTGATACTGGGAAACTGGAGTGTCTAAGGGAATTGCTTGTATGACTTATGGTTAACCAGTGGGGTGAGACCGAAGTCCTCTCTGTTTTGCTGGTTTGGTGTGCCTTAATAATAAAGGAAACCCAGGTTTGGGGTGTAACTGCCGTGCTCTAAGCAATTTTTCCTGAATTGATACTCTCAGTTGTGTCCCGCCAGAGGCAGCATCGTTACAGTGGTGACACTCCTCATATCTGCCTGTCCTTATCCATTGACACTCATGTCCGCACGCTTTTATCCACTGTTATTCCAAACACTGGATAGCAGGGTGAGGCACAACATGGCACCATTTTTTATACCTTGTGCCTGTGGTAGCCTACCCAAGATCAGAGGACACACCTTCAAGATCGTACCCACAATCTAATCTGTGGGCATACCTACTTCCTGTCAGTGTAAAGATGGAAGTGGCTGTCTTGAGCAGACTTACTTCAGTCCATTTCCTCGGATGGGGACTGTTTTCTCACTCTGCTCAGACAACAGCTTAATGATGGTAGCACCCAGAAGAAGGGAACACTTAGCTTGCCTGACTCCAAGATGAAGAAAAGGAAGCAGGCTTTGCTCCTTTCCTGGAAAGAAGCGGGAGGCTTGTGGCTGGCTTATCGGACAGACAGAGAGAAGGACCTCAGAAGGTCTCATTCTGATGCTGCAGCAGCAGTGCAGGTCAGGCTGGGTTCTAATCACCGAATGGTTCTTTCTTCTCTCCTGCCATGATCTCCACATAAGCGGGGAGCCAGATGTGTGAGTGAATAAAGCACTTCTCCTTCCCTCCCTCAGGTGGCAACTCAGGGAGCAGAGTCTAGGTATATGTCCACACACCATTCTGGAGATAGCCTCCCAGCCAAAGTCAACCAACTTGGATTAGAGGGGCTCTTGCTGGCACTCTAAAAATATCTGTGTAGAGAGCACGCTAAAGCTGCAGCTCAGGCTGGAGCTGGGCTCTTAAGCTCACACCCCTCCTTGACTCCAGAGCCTGAGGTCCAGCCTGAGCTGTAACTTAAAGTATTGTCTGTACAGGTATTTTTAGAGCTCTAGCACAAGCCCTGCTAGCCCAGGGCTGTTGACACAGGCTGGGTGGCTTGCTCCAAAATGCTGTGTAGAAAAGCCATAGTTGGCCAAGAGCGAGTGTAGTGTGATATTCAGCAGCAGATCACAGCATTTGTGGCAGTGCTCACTTTTTGGCCAATGTGTGCGGTGGGAACAGGCAGTGGCCCTGAGTTCATCCCAGATTCCACTCCACGGGCTACATGTCTGATTGCTCCACGGCCCATCCTGGCCTGGCTTAGAGCATGTTGTTCAGAAACTTACATATACAATTGGACACAAAGCTGATGCCGCACTGTTCCTCTGAGTGGCTCTGCTGCTCCTTTCTTGTGATCAGGCTACTGTCAAAATTTAGGAGTCTCCTAAATGTCAGTTATCTTCTGGCTCACGAGAACAGAACAAGCAGTGCAGAGAGACAGTGCAGGGCAGCAACCACAAACTAACCGAGCACCCCTGTGTGCTTGTTGTTGGTGAGTCACTCAGCTGTGGTTCGCTTTACTGCATCACCCAGTGTCAAAGGAAGGCAGAGATTTCAGGGTCTGATTTTCTTGAAATGATATTTTGAGAAGGGGTTCAGTTTTGGATTTGTCAGTTCTGAGCCTGTCTTTTTTTAGGAACCGTGGGGGGAGGACATGCAGTAAAAGACTTCTAAGCACTACAAATAATTACATCTATGCCAGAATGTAGATTTTGAAATGAAACTTGAAAATTGCATTTTCTTTATATAGATTGTGACAAAAGTAAGATTTTACAGCTTTTTTATTCTTCTTAGCCCCATAGAGCCAACACAGCAGACAATTAGTGTGAATAGACTGAAAACTGACTACTCAATATGGTAGGAGAAAATCAGGATAGATTTAGCATCAGCTTTATATCTAAACATGTGCAGTACATATGATAATTATATACTCTGCCTACATAGATCATAAGTTCCTCTGTGCAGCCATCTGTCTCTTGTGGTTTTGTACAGCTCCTAGCTTAATGGGGCCCTGATCGCCATTTAATGCTGATGATAATGCAGAATATATTTATAAATAAATAGAAATATAAATGCATGTTCCATTGGTTTTCCTCAGTCATTTCTGCTGAATCTCAACATAGTAGCATGGCACTGAATGTAAAGTTCTTCCATCACATCTTTACAGGCCATGTCCCTGACTGCTTACGGCTCACAGTAATTTTCTGTATCGTTGCATATTTTAATTTATTAAAGATAAGGATGAACTCAAGCTTCAAATCTAGATTCCTAGCTCTTTAATGTGTAGGAAGAATTGTTTGGATCTCAGATGTTGGCTCAGGACCATCTTCAGTTAAAATATTATTTCTGATATTACATAAAAATGAAAATAAAACCATTGTCTAAGGATTTGTGCTAGCTAGTGACATATCAAGAGCATTGCTGAGCCTGAGACTCCAAGGCCAGACCTCAGTTAGAGTAGCTGTCTCACTGACGATCTGCCTTGTTTTTGATTTTTAGTTCCTGCTATGATCACTTCCTATCCAAACACCACTTTGGCAACACAGGGTCAAAAGAAGGAGATGAGCTGCACAGCACATGGAGAGAAACCCATCATAGTCCGCTGGGAGAAAGAGGATCGAATCATTAACCCTGAAATGTCCCGCTATCTTGTTTCCACCAAGGAAGTGGGTGATGAAGTCATCTCTACCCTGCAGGTACTAAAGCACAGTGACCGATGACCTGTTCATACATTCTAGAGCATTGCTTGCTTCTATTTTTTATGGCTGAGGACACCAGGCACAGCTGCCCCCCCCCCCTTCCTGCCTATCTAAAAATAATGATGCGCTTCTTGCTTATACCGCTTTTAGTCAGGAGAACTGAAGTCAGTGGAGTCATATTGGTACAAAACCAGTGTAAGAAGGAAGAGAATCGGGCCCTGTGTTTTTCAAGTGTCCTCTCTCCCTCTTCCTGTCTGGGCTTCTGGGTGGCACAAAGGCAGCCAGAGTAATAATCAGATAAAATGTCCATTAAAATATCCTAAACCAAGTGAGGTTAAAGGAAAAAGTGCCTCAGGGACATGAGAAGGACTTGCACTGTGTCTGTTAATATTCAGCAGATACTGGATATTGTAGCAAAAATCCTCCAGCCAGCTGGCAAGAAGTCATATTTCACAGCTTTGCTGTTACTTATGTGAAATACAGCTCTCTGGTGGTATCATAGCTATGAATCTTGCATTATCTGTCAAATATAGACAGGGCTCAGTTAAGCGAGAAGAGGCTCAGTTGGAAAGGATATGGGAAGGAGGTGTACCACCTTAATGGCATTATGGCTTTGGGAGGCATAGTGTCGCATGGGCACTAGTGGGAGAAAGAGCAGAGGTAGCCCTTGCTAAACAAGTGAAGCTATCCTAGTAGGCTGGTGCCATGAGCCTGCCCTCACTCTGCCTAGAAATGCACTCTGGATACAGTATTGTTTCTGGTGGTGCTAGCTTGCCCCTTCTTCCATTACGGCAGCCTGCAGCAAGGGACAAAGGGCTTCTTGCACCCTCTCCCCATCACAGCATCCAGCCTGGCACAGCCACAGTTTGGCCTGGAGTCTGTATTACCAGTACGTGTATAACACACTATCCAAGTCGCTGAGACCAGGTGATGAATCCTAATGTGGTTTTGTAATACGACCCTTCTTAGTGTTGAAATTGACATCAGGACTAAGGACATCAGCACAGGCTACATCTGATGCTGCTGTACTTTTTGGTCCAAATACCCTGTATTTAAAGATTTAGGTGGATGTCATGCCTAATGTAGCAATTGGGGCACCTTTCTTTGATCTTCTTTTGCTTTTAAGTATTGTTTCCAGTGCGATTTGTCACCAGGAATCCCTCCAGGCTCTAGAGCCCTGGAAGCACCGGTGTCTCCCCATGTCCCCCACCTCTGCTTGGGAAGGTCACCAACAAGGCTGTTTCCCCCTCACTTCTCTCTGGGCAGCAGGGCTAAGCAACACTTCACTTTTCTGCAGCTCATCTGTTGAGCCGCTACCGTCTTCTGTCTTGGGATGGATGGAAAGATGTAGTGGAGGAGGGACTGACAACATCTGCAAAGGGAGGGATAAAAGGAAGTGGAAGGTCTTTGGGAAGAAAATTATTTGGAACAGCAGATGGGAAGGATTAAGAAAAGACAAGGTCAGGTGAATTAAACAGTGAGTTTTACTTAAAACTCATCAATAAACATAAGTTACTAACCCGCCCATCTATGTTTTTGCATGTATATTTAGTAATATACTAAAAAAAAAAAAAAAAAACCCACAGATTTTTCAAAAAACCTTCCAAAGAATACAATGCAAAACATTCTGCATAATTTGGCAAAATTCTTGTTCATTTCCAGTACTGCTTTTCAGTTACACTATAAAAAAAACAATAAGAGATGTTTTATATCAAACTCAAGGAAATAACTCTAGCTCTGTGATGATGTTAAGCTATACTCACACAGTCAAATATAGCTCTTTCTTCACTAGCTGGAAGATGTTTTGAAGAATATCCAGTAAAGCTCCTGTTCTACTTTTGTTGAAGTCAATGTGAGTTTTGTCATTGACTTCAGCGAGAGAGGATAAGGTCCTAAGTGGGTGTGTGCATGTACATATGCAATGAATAATATGTATTACATACAAATAAATCTATTGTGCAAATAGATACATTAGCATGGGTCCTTGCATCCACAACCATCTTGCTGATTTTAGTATGATTCCATCTGGGTGCATATGATAGCACTTCTGTGTGCAAGATTGGGGCATTAATCCCTTTCTTGGTTAGCAAATTGTTCATGAAATAATATGGTAGTGATATATATATATATAGAGAGAGAGAGAGAGAGAGAGCTATATATATAAATGCACAAAAAAAGTTACAAGAATATTATTAAGGTTGAAAAGTCAAGCTCTCAAAAGTTAAGAAGTGTCAGAATTAAGGTTGCCCGTGCAACCTTAATTTGTCCCCCTCATAGTCTTTAATTATATGATCACAGAATGTTTTTTCCACAGGAAACCCTACCTCATTCAGTACACCGGATGGACAGTGCTCACTTAATGAACAGCTATTGAATATATAGATATATATTTTATTTTAATTGTTCTGTGTTGGCCCCAGGCCGTATTTACTGCACACTATTCACACACTATTCTGAATATAAAACTATTCATTTCCTCATAGGATTCTCTATGGCACTCCTAATTATACTGAGTGCTTCTCAAACATTAATTAATCTATCTTCACAGACAGCCTGGTGAGGTGAAGTGGAGGTATTATCCCCATTTTACAGACGGGGAACTGAGGCACAGAGAGATTATGATCAAATGTTTCCACAAATTTTGGGTGTCCATTTTAAGACTCCTACAACTTGATTTTTCAGAGTATGTAACATTATATAGCACTTTATATGTTAAAAGCACAGCTCCCATTGATTTCAGTTGCAACTATGAGTGTTCAGTACTTCTGCAAATCAGATCCAAGGGTCTCAAATCAGGCACCCAGAAAATGAGAAAAACACAATTAGTGACCATCTGTGAAAAGTCTGGTTTAAGTGATTTGCTGAGTATCACATAAGAACTCTGGGACAGGGATAGAATCCAGTTCTCCAGGGCAGCATTCAGCTGCTTTAACCATGAGACCATCCTTTCGCTTCCCACAATTCCCTTCCCTCTCTATGTTAGAATCACACAGTTTCCTTCTCCACACTGCCTGGATCGCCAGCAGGGGAGTTATTGAGAGCACAGGAGAGACAGGTTCCTTTCTCTCAGTTCCTTTGCTTGGCCCCACCCTGGCCTGGAGCAGCTGGGAGCAGCCATTACAGGGAAACTCCAGCTTCTACAATATAGCCCTGGGCTGGAAGGCACATGTTCAGCCACTCTGTGAGTATGGCTCATGCAGAATCTGGTCAGCTCTAGGAGAAGAGAGAGGATGCAGCATGTTCAGTAAATTTGTGTGATGGCTCATGTGCAGTCCTGTCACATGTACGATTTGTGAGGGGATGATGCATGAGCAGTCTAGTCAGCACTTTGAGCTGGGAGAGGTTTGAACATGCTCAGTTAGGAGGCAGTCTGTGGAGATTTTAGCTGCTGAAGTCAGGGCTCTCTATTGTGCATTTACAAACTGGGATTTTTAAAGTCTTATAACTTGGCTACATTTGGGTGGATTTTCAAGGGCATGAAAAAAAGGCACATCCCTGATAGTCACCCTCTTGCCAAATTTCAGGTCCTTGTTCCAAAGCATGGAGTTTGACCATTGTGACCGAAATTAAAAAACCAGTAGCCTGAGGCAGATACCTGGTATAAAAAAATCTCAGCCCAAATGATTGAAGTTTGGCAAAGCTATAAGCAACAGGGTCTTATAATGGGAAATGTTAAGCAAGCTTAATAATAGCTGGCTCTACCAGCTGCACCTATAATATATGTAAGTGTGTATATATATAATGTGTAGATATCATTATTATGGTGCTTATATCCAGAGTTTCATGCAATAATTTGTGACACCATACATTAAATTGCATTTATTATGCATTCTTGACCACCTCACCCGCACTCTGCCCACAAATCCATCTCCACTAGGATTACTTCCAGATATTAAGTTGCTTCAAACATCTGCCATTTTCCTTTTTAAAAAAACAACCTGCCAAAGAAAAGTTTCTTTCATGCTTCCAAAGTAAAAAATTAAAGTGATCTTAGGTGCAGAATAGGGAATATTGAGCCCTGGATCAGCAAAAAATTGAAGATCTGACCCCATGTAACCCAACAGAGCTAAAAAAGGGTTTTACCACTGGAAAGGGGAAATGCCCAGCTTTCTAGTAGATTTAGCTTTTGCTTCTAGTCTTGATAGATACCAGCTTTTTGGACCTTACACTCATGCCATTAATATTTATTCTGCATAGTTACATGTGTGTTTGTATATTCCATGTATATACACACATACAATATCAGTGTACTACTGCAAAGAGAAAGTTTGTATCATTTCCCCACCATGTATCTGAAAGATGCTTACATTTGTTTGTTTTCTGTACATATTGTTGAATCAATTGCTTCTTTTCAATCCACCTCTAGATTTTGCCAACTGTGCGTGAAGATTCTGGCTTCTTTTCCTGCCACGCTATCAATTCTTACGGGGAGGACCGTGGAATAATTCAGCTCACTGTGCAAGGTAGGAAGAGGACAACATAAGGAAAAAAACACAACTATTGTAGTACAGTAAGTGTATGCCATGCTCAGAAATCTGTTTTGGGGGGAGGTGGTAGTCCCTAATTAAACATATTCCTAATTGTCAGAGAAATTAGAAGGTGCATCAGAATCTTAAACTCATATTTTCTAGCACCATAGAATCAATCACAATGAAGCTTAAACTCCAGAGTCTTTGTAGAAATGTACAGATGAGTAAAGGGAGTGTTTCTTATATGCACTAGTTGACAATCTTGTCAGGCATAAAAATCCATCTAGCACATATGCTGTAGGGGCGGTATACTTGAGGGTTGGTTTATTTATTTTTTAAATCAAGAAAATGGTTTAAACTCAGGGAAATAAAGCAAACGCCATTTGATGTGATTTTTTTTTCAGGAGAAATGTTAAACCTACTATATATTTAGAAACAAAATATTTCAAGTTTAATCAGTCAAAATAAATTTTAATATATTTGTGCAACTCAGGCTCCAGTAGCCTGTATCGCCTGGGGCTGGGTTCTCCCTCCTGTGGGGAGTTCAGTCGGGTAGACAGCAGCAGGTTGTGGAGTGGTTTAAGGTGATGGTATTTTAGATGCAGAGCAGAGGCAGTACTCAGCCACTGGCCGCTGCTGGTTTGCCACATGACACTAGCTCATGTGCTTTTATGCCTTGGAGCATAACATTTCTAGTACTTGCAACAAATTTTTCTCCCAACCCTTGGTTCCCTGTGACTACAGGTTCCACAGCATGTCTGAACCAGCCCTGTCAAGAAATTCAGGAGGAAACTGGGAGCCAGGTTCTCATTTGCCTAAGGGTCCTTTATACTGCTCTGGCAGCGTAAAGGGATCTTAAAGTGGGCATAAGCTATATCTATATTTATATAGATATATAGATATGCCATATAAGTGGGAATAAGCTATATATAGATATATAGATATATATATGCCATAAGCTGTATATATATATGCCACATTGTGTAACAGCATGAAATGGGCTTAATGTAAATGAGAATCAGGCCCTCGGTTTTGAACCCTTCTTTTATTAATTTATATTCAAAGGGTTGGGATTCTTATTCCCCCCGACCCCTGACAGTTTAGCCCTAAAAGTACTGTCCTTATGTATATACCATCACATACATTCAAAATGTAGAAGTACCAATGCAGTGTGACAGTTATAGCCAGAACCTCCCCTGGCATGAATACTGCAAATGGGAGTGGAATTTAAGCAATACTACAAAATGTTGCATCTATGCAGGTGTACCGTTAGTTAGTAATCCAAGACAAATTCAGTCGCTCTTATTTTGAAAAGTGACTTTTCCTTCCTCCATAGAATGTTCTTCAATACGTGGTTAAATGGGTATAGATATTAATGAGGGAGCAGAGAAAATGGCATGAGATCATCCTGTTAACAGACCACATTAGAGCCATGCTCATTATTATACCTTATGCTTCGTACCGGCGTTCTTTTGACTAAAGCAGAGTCTGTCTGTTAACTCAGAGCCACCAGATCCTCCTGAAATAGAAATCCGAGAGGTGAGAGCACGTAGCATTGCCCTCAGATGGACCATGGGATTTGATGGAAATAGCCCTATCACAGGCTACGATATTGAATGCAAGAACAAGTCTGGTAAGAGATAGTCTTCATTTGCAAGTGATCCATTTCTTATAACTTGTTTTTATTCCTTCATTATTTTGTTTTTACTGTAAACAGTTAATCATAAATCAAAACATCTTGATGGAAATTCTTCCTTAACAGTCTGTTTATTTCTCTACAGTGAGCTTTGTCTTTTGCCATTTCACTGTTTTTGATTTCTTATATTATGACCATTTTGTTTATATTTGGATGGTTGCTCTTCCCTTTTTTTTAATTGGGATATCCACAAACAACTGCATCAGATTTCCTGGTGCAGCCTTAGCCATTCCAGCTTGTGACTTCCACAATGGATGCTGAATGGTAGTAGGCCACTATTATTACCTTTACCTCCTTCTTCACACCCCCCCCCCAGCCCTCACCCCGCTGCCCATTTTTCCCAGTGGGGTAATTTCCCTGAACAGTGACCTTTTATCTGGAGTGCTGAGTTACAGAAATTCTCTTCTGTTGTACGTAGGGTTGTGTGACGTTTCACCTTAACAGCAGGGTTAAGAGCCAAACTGCAGTCTTAGGAACGTACTAGGATCGACAAAGCAAGCTGTATAGTAGCTTGCTAAGCCACCAAGCTGAGTTTGCAGTAACCTCTGAAATGCTGCAAGGGACAGGCTAGTGGCACATATCTGCAGTACAACGTAAGCAGATGTATTTCTGCTAGGTCAGCATTCAGCCATATCAACATGCAGCTCATAAGTAAAGCTGACCCATCCGTCAGTATCACTACAGGTGTGCTAATTCGTATTCTTAAAGGGAAAATACAGAGACACAGTGACATTTTAAACTGGTAAATATATGAACTTTTGCATTAAATATCATAGCTCTGCCTCTGGGCTGAACTTCATTTGCTCTGTAACGTAAAAGCTGCATGTTGGCTTGAGTTTCAACTGTGTTTTTAGACAGTTGGCAGAAAGAGTTACCAGTCAAGTCATGACATCACTTTCATTTATGCTTTCTCACATGTAATATGTTGTTGCTGTGTGTTATGCTACTGTGGTTAATTTAGTGTTACAAACATGTAGGTGAAAGATGTGAGTCCATCTGTTTCACAAACATTTTATAAGCAACTTTGTAAGACATTACACACTCACAAATAAAGTCTTTCAAATTGTCCGGGGGGAAAGAAGGAAAATACCCTGTATAGGAATAGAAAATGCAAAAAAGATAAAGGATTTTGGAGCAAAGCTGAAAGGGTCATTGGAGAATGGTGAGAACTGGGAGAAAATAAACATAACTCCTGGTTCAGGAAATCATCCCTATTCAGGAAAGAATTTAAACACAGGTTTGTCTTTAAGCACATGTTCAAGTTCCATTGAAGTCCATACAAGTTAAGGTTATGTTTAAAATTTAATCCTATGTTTAAATACTCTCGTATATCATGGCCCAAGAAAGGACTAGGAAGAAAGCAGAAAATTATGGATGAATAAGGTTCACCTTATTGATAAGTAAGCTTTAAAAGATATTAAACAGGGACATTGAATTTGTTTGTTTGTTTTGTGCTGCTTCTCATCTTGGTGTTTGTTGTACTCTGTCTACGGAAATTATCTGTGGACACAGTCTAATACAGGCATGGGCAACCTTTGGCAAGCGGCCCACCAGGGTAAGCCCCCTGGTGGGCCGCGCCGGTTTGTTTACCTGCCATGTCCGTAGGTTCGGCCGATCGCAGCTCCCACTGGCCGCAGTTTGCCGCTTCAAGTCAATGAGGGCTGCAGGAAGGTGTGCAGGCCGAGGGATGTGCTGGCCATCGCTTCCCGCAGCCCCCATTGGCCTGGAGCGGCAAACTCTGGCCAGTGGGAGCTGCGATCGACTGAACCTGCAGACGCGGCAGGTAAACAAACCGGCCCGGCCCACCAGGGGACTTACCCTGGTGGGCCGCTTGCCAAAGGTTGCCGATTCCTGGTCTAATAACTGATACATTTTGAATATATATGGTTACCGGTGCAAACATATTGCTGATGAAATTAATAATGAGAAAGTATTTGTATAATGTTATACTTTTAACTCTTTGAAACTGATAACTAATTATACAAATTATATTCCACTCTATGTCTTTAATATTTTGCATTTGATTGGTCTGTATTGTATTTTTCCTGTGCATGGGGTTGTCACTGTCCTGGTTTTCCCTAGATTGTTTCTTTTTTTGAGGTGGCTGTCCCAGGAAGTCTGTAAGGGTGCTCAGTACACACCGCCAGCTGCTCAGTTTTATGGCTTCAGGATCATCCTGGACATCCAAGTTTGAGTAGCACAGAGGTAGCAATCCTACCTGTGCATGGTCTTTGATATGCAAAAATAGCATAATATTAATATTACTATTGCTAGGTTAGGAAGTGGGAGTTAGGAGGATTCTGTTCCACAAAATAGAAGCAAATGTCATACTTGGTTGTATAAACTGCTCATAAATCACGGTTTTTTGTTTGTTTTTTAAGGAGAAATTAGATTATTTAAAAATTGAAATTATACCAGTGAGTATAGTTCCCTAAAGATTATGGGCCAGATTCTCAGTCTAGCATCCCTGGAAGCACAGCCCAGGATGTGCAGCTTAGCGGGTGATATGATTTTAAGTTATGTGTGCACTTCCATGTTTCTGGTTCTGGCTTTCCCTATCCACCTGTAATCCACTCCACCAACCCAGAAGAAGTGGAATTTAGAATGCCATTCCTCCCTGATGCACCCTCCTCCAATTCTGAGCCTACCTCTACACTGCTCAGGGAATCCCTTGCATCAGGATACTTCCTGCCTGGAGCTATCCAACTGCTTTCCTGCCTGGAGCCATCTAACTGTGCCCAGTTTTTGGCCATAAGTCTATAGAAAAATCATCAAGAAGATAGAAAGGCAACAAAAAATATGAAAGCAGTGGTAAAGTTAACTTATGCAGAATGGCTGGGGAAAGCAATGCTGAAGAAAAAGAGAGTCAAGAATGGTTATTGCTGAATTTTTTCAGATGTTAAGAGAGACAGTGATCTTAGGAAGATAAGATCCTTGAACTAATATTAAACCCAGTGCTTGGTGTACACGTACGAAAGAAGGAAATAACAGGCTAGAAGATAATTTAGGCAAAACATTCACACAGCAGATGATAATCATCTGTAATACCCAGCAAGAATAAAAGTGAAAATAACCAGCATAGTTATGTTTAAAGAGAATTAGATACTTAAGAAATAACAATGCAGGTTACTGCTGGATATGCCAACTGACTACTTCGGTACCAAGGTCCGAGTGATTGAGTAGCGGTCAGAGTGGTGACTAGAAACCAGAAGGGGTGATTCTTTACCCACCTATTCTGGAACTTCTGCTTCAAGTGAGAATTCGTGGAAAGACCTCAGGACGCTACTCTCCAAGCTATGGCTTTATGGCCATACACATTACACCCAGCATGAATATGTGTACAATTGTTTTTTCTGATTATATTATACTTGAGCGTCTTATTCGCAAGTCTTAAAATGTGTGTCAGCCTAGAAATATCAGTTAATGAACAAAGCTCTAGCTACAGTAAGTCTTAGGTGAATATTTAAAAAATTAATGGACAAGTCACTTGGGGGAAAAAGGCTAAAGTCATAAGTACAGTAGTTCCAGCAAACCCCCAATCAAACCAGCAAGTCTCTCACAACAGTTCCTAAACAGTGACCCAATGTCATCCCCCTTTCTCTTTCTCTGATACCAAACCCAACATAAGACCCTCCAGTGAGGGCTTCATTCCAACTCTTGAGTAAACCCACCTGTAAATGTTCTCAGAAAGCAACCAGATTTACTGCCACTTCCAGAATGACAGAAATGGCCACAAACCTTTGACAAGCATCCTGAGCTCATCTTCCATCACCCAAACCTACCCACTGCCCAAGTAAGAAGCATTTGTAGCTCTGAAGCTCCTGCAATTTTAAAAGAGTACTGATAAGTAATTAAACATGGGAAATCACAGAAGATAAGAAAATTCCGTTTGCATGACTTCCATGAGAATATGACTCAAATTCACTTTACATGAATGAATGAACTGTAGCAAAGGCAGGGGAGGATTTGAGGGGCCCATTCAGGAGCATCATGGGAAGGAAGCATTCTGCAGATTAAAATGGCATGCAGTGTTTAGTAATCTATTTTTGAAATTATTGCCCAATCACACTGCATTACATTGTCATTAGTCCTTTTCACTCTCACCGTGATGTTTTTACCATAGACTTGATCCTGTACAATGCAGGTGCTCAGTGTTGTGTTATAAGGTAAAGTGTGATGAGCAAGTCTGGGGAGCACAGGGCAATCTAGGACCGTATAAAGGCAATCTCTGGTTTGGGCGCATCATGATATGGGGCCTCCCATGGCCCCACCCATGCACCATGGCCCTTTCCCCATTTGAAATGGCAGTGGGCCCCTCTCCTGTCACAGAAAGGCAGAGCAACATAAGAATGGCTGTACTGGGTCAGACCAATGGTCCATCTAGCCCAGTATCTTGGTTTCTGACAGTGGCAGGTGCCAGATGCTTCTGAGGAAATGAACAGAACAGGACAAATATTGGGTGATCCACCCCATGTCATCCAATCCCAACTTCTGGCAGTCAAAGGTTTAGGGCATCCCTGACCATCATGGCTATTAAGCACTGATGGGCCTATCCTCCATGAACTGGTCTAATTCTTTTTTAAACACAGCTATACTTTTGGCCTTTGCAACATCCCCTGGCAATGAGTTCCACAGGTTGACTGCATTTTGTGTGAAGAAATACTTCCTTATATTTGTGTTAAACCCATTGCCTATTAATTTCATTGAGTGACCCCCAATGGTTCTTGTGTTGTGTGAAAGGGTAAATAACACTTCCCTATTCACTTTCTCTACAACATTCATGATTTTATAGACATCATGAGGCTCCCATCTCTCCACCAGAAATGGCAGCAGGGCCCACACCCTCTCTTCAGGGATGGCAGAAAGGGGGGTTTCCCATACTTATTCCAACAACTGGGGTGTCACTGTTGGATCGGTGGGACTCTTATCCTCCTTCCACACACATAGTCCTCGAGAACAAAGGGTGGCGAGGAGTTGCAGGGCTCTCCAGAGGAGTTGGTCTTGGAATTAACACCTCATTGAGGTGAATGGGTAATTCATCCCTCTCTGAGCTGTGGTCTCAGTTTCCCTTCAGACTTAGGCAGACATTTCTGCATCCTTTATATGTCACATTTTCAAGCTTTTCTTTACAACCAGGTGGGCCAGAAACTTTTTTTAAAATAAAAGTTGAGATTTTGATAGAATCACATGGCTTCAGGAACTAAGATTCCAGGCTTGGGCTGATATGCCTATCTGTGTCTTAACCCATCTATGGCCCAGGAATCTGACTGTAGTGAAATTACTGCTGTCTGGTCACCAAATTACTCCAGCCTTCTAACAGGAGAAGGAACAAGGGGTAAGAGACATGATGTAACCAGATGTCTCATCATGCGTGAGCTTATGTCTTCTCAAACATGTCCATTCTTTTCTATACCCTGCCTATTTTTGATGCTGCATCCTTGAAAGTTAGGGAGCAAGGTGCACAAAGGGAGGATTATGCCTAGTGCTTAGCCTTCCTCATGCCCATACATAGACTCAGCTCACACTTGCATTTAAGCACAACAACAGCTTGGCATTCATTCCTTCAGGCCGTGCATGGATTTGCAGAATCAAGGTCTTTATCTGCAGCCTGACAAGAATAGCTTCAAGAAATCATTCAGCTTTTAGCAAAGCGTGCCACAAATGTGTGCAGTTTTAAATAGTATCACTAGATGGCATTTCACACACAAAATAGAAATTCACAATGTTGGCTAAAATCTTATATATACAATCAGAAGTAAAGTACAATATAAAACATATTTAGCCTCGCTAGATTCTATAAATGGACCTTTGTGGGTCAATCATTATCTTAGGAATTCGTGAAAAATACAACACAGAGCTATGGATTTTCATAAACACTTTCTGTCTAGGTGCATTTTATATAGCTCTGAGAATTGCCTGATTTTTTTTTAAATCTCTTTTTGAGGGGGAAAAATTAACTGAAATTTTATGCTTTCTTTTTGCTTCATTTCTGTATGGGTCTTACCTGTTCTGTATATTGTTTCTAAGTTAAAACCCTCTTAATACATCGATTTTAAAATGCTTTGGTATGGTATCAGGAAAGTAAAAGGAGCCATAAATCAATCACAGTTACCCCACTGGATGATTATTTTACTGCCTACACAGGAACACTCATTTTATTTCTATCATTTAGCAGCAGAATTTAAATCAACATTTATTTTTTGTTGCATCAGCTGGCAACAACAGTGGAGAGAAATTAAACAATTTCTTTCTTGTCTATGTGTCTCAAGCTGTTCTTATTTTTCCCCTAAGAAATTTATATCAAAATATACTCTAAAATCCATGTATTACCTACACTTTATCAATCTGGAACAAAATATATCTAGAAGTCTTGAAGATTCTGGTTTTCCATCTCCTCCCTTATCTTGGTATGTCATTATTTAATCTACAAAGAACGCAGGGGAGGTTTCAGGCTGGATTCTCTGATTTGAGTAACTTAATAGTTAAAAAAAAACCCAGTAACATTGAAGGAAATCTTTTGAAAAATCATAATCAATTTTGTAAAATATTCAAACAAAAATTATCCTCTACCACAAAGGAAGTTTACTTAATCCTCCATACAAACTGGATCTTTTTAGTCCAGAACCGTTGACATAACAAACTGGGACAGAGACTGTCTTTCTCTATGTTTCTACAGTGCTAAGCACAATGGGGCACATACCTTTGTTGAAGTCCCTATGCACTGTTCTAACAACAACAACCATTGCTAAATATTTCAGGCCAGATTCTCTGCTGCCCTGAGATTCTGCGGAGTGCATCTGAGTTGTGGGATCATCAGGGAGCCAGTTGCAGCTCTCTGATTCTTTGCCCAGCCCCAGAGCAAATTAGTATAGCCCAATGGCTGCTCTTAAATGTATCAGCTGGCAATAGTCTCTGAAGGACCATCTGACAGAGAAAGAGAGCCAGAATACAGTGCATTCCAGCTATGCTTCCTTCTTGCCCTCCAGTGATAATGGCTGCAGGGAGGGTAGCATAGGAATATGTTTTGCCAGCTGTACACCGAATAGAGAGTCTCCCATTTCTGGAGGCATTAATGAACTTTAAACATTTTGAGGTTTGTTCTTCACAGAATGATTCCCCATTTCGTATAGTATGGTGGCTTAATTCTTTCTTCTGAAGTATTTGGTATCGACCAGTCTCATATACAGAATACTGGACTAAATGAACAATTGGTTTATTCTGGTATGGCAATCCCCAACTTGCAGCGTTCTGAAGGGTGATGGCTACTGTCATTAATTCAAATGTTAATAGTTTTCCAAGACACATCAGGACAGTTTCAGTTTTTAGTACCATTTAAAAATGTCCATAAAGTGTACAAAGAGTATTCCAAGCAAATGTTATTGAGGCTATGTGCAGAGAAGGCCTTTAGGCGTTCTGGGAGCACCACTGCAAAGGCAGCAGTGATGAGCAGTAAATGAATTCAGATGCTGTTGATTAGCACTGCATCAATTGATACCTACATGTTTAGGAGTTTTTAAATTAACATCAGTTGATAGCTAAATGTTTGGGCATTTTTAAATACAAACAGACAGAGGAAGAATGAAATTGTTCTGCGACTGACAAAACTGTTTAGTATGTAAACAATTTGCCCATCTCTAAGGGATGTCACAGAGACAGAGAGAATTACACACTGCCTCAAAAACTGGACATAATATATTGTTTCTTGCTATGCTTTCCTATTTTTAACTGAGACTTTTCTGTCTGGTGAGCTTTTCACGATGCTGCCTGCAGTGACCCTTGCTATACACCACCACTGTATAGCTCCCAGCTAAATCCCATAGGATACTGCAGAGGTTAAAGGAGAAATATGCAATACAGTGAGAAAGAAATGACAGATGACAACACATAAGAGATGTCAAGATGATTTAAAACAGATCAGTCCCGTTGTTTTATTTGGACTGATTTAATGTTACGTTGAGGCTGAGTGGTTACTACTTGCAACCAAATTCTGTCCTTTCTAATACCACGTGTCAAGCAAGTTTAGTGAATAATTTATGCGAAATGTGGATAACCCCAGATTTCCTTAGATATTGATTTAATCTGGATAAAATTCCTCCTTTTACAAGCACATACAAACAACTCATGGGATTAATGACTGCACCAATGTTAAATCTCATTGAATTTGGATCTGCATCATTAACCTGAAAACATCTCAATGGCTTAGTACTCAATACTGAAAGGTGTCAAATAGTCTGGCCCCAATACCAATTAAACTCATGCTTAATTATCTACATAGTTCATCGAATAAGCTTGCAGGAACGAGCCCTTAAGAATTTAAAATATAAAACATTTTTATCTTTCTAAATGATCCTTTGCATCTCTAAGAATCCTTCTGTCTCCCTTTTCATTCCTGTCAAATATTAATTCCTGTCAATTATTTGAAATAATAAAATGAATGTGAAATTATCTTTAGTTTTTTCTCTCCCCCCCCCCATTTATTAAATAGACTCGTGGGATTCTGTTCAGCGAACCAAAGACGTCTCTCCTCAGCTGAACCAGGCCACTATCATTGACCTCCACCCTTCCTCCACCTACAACATCCGCATGTATGCCAAAAACCGCATTGGCAAGAGCGAAGCAAGCAATGAGCTCACTGTCACTACGGATGAAGCAGGTATGCTCTGGCTTTGTAGTGTCTAAATCAGGGGTTCTCAACCATTTTCTCTCTGCGGCCCCGCTTGACATGCTATAAAAACTCCAGGGCCCAGCGGGGGCGATGTGGGACTCTGGGCTCTGGGCTGGTGCGGGGGGCAGGGGAGAGGAGGCCTTGGGCATAAACGTAGTTTGAATTTTATTTGGAAGTGGGCAAGGGCCGGCGGGGCTTGGGCCACCTCCACACAACGTGGTCCAGGGAGAGAGTGCCACCTCCACTCCCTGGCTCACCTCAGCAGGCCATCCAGGGGGGATGCAACCAAAAAATATAACTCAAAGTGGGGACTCAATTCAAGAAGTTTGAAAACCACTCAGGGTGCAGGGAGAGGGGTAGCTAGGGCTGCCCCCAGGACAGCCTCACTCTGAGTAAGGCACTGCAGTTTGGGGGAGCAACACCCTTGTGCCTCCCCAACTCTGCCCTTGGGCTCAGGGCTTCTGCCTGCACGGAGGGCTTCATCCCTGCACTGCTCCCAACTTCAGCCCCAGGGGGGCAGCACCAGGGCTCCTGGCTTCAGCCCCACGCTGCTGCTAGCTTCAGATGGGGGCAGGAGTGCCGGGGCTCCACCACTGCTCCCAGCTTCAGTGAGGGGGAGGGGTGGTGCCAGATCTTCCGTCTTCAGCCCTGCAACGCTCCCAGCTTCAGACCCTGGGGCCACTGGGGCTCCCAGATTCTGCCCCATGCCACTGCTGGCTTCAGCCCTCGGGGTGGCACCAGGACTCCCAGCTTCAGCCCTACACCGCTCCCAGCTTTAGACCAGGAGGACGCTGGGGCTCCTGGCTTCAGCCCTGCACCGCTCCTGGCTTCAGACCCGGGGGAAGCGGGGCTGCCAGCTTCTGCCCCACGCTGCTGCCAGCTTCAGCTCTGCGCTGCACAGCTGCCAGCTTTTGTGGGGGTTGTGCCAGGGCGCAGTGCACCGGGTTTCAGCCGGGGGACCCCGCGGCCCCCCTGAAAGGTCTTGTGGACCCCTAGGGGGTTGCAGCCCCCCGTTTGAGAACTGCTGGCCTAAATCTTACCTGAGCTCAAATTTTCTTCCTTACTAGGAATTTCTGTTTGAAATGCCAGCTATGCTATTAGAACTATTTCTCAGAGGATGCTAAAATATTCCAAGAAAGCACAATTTCAGAAACATCATTGTGCAGGCCTCTCATTAAAACTGTTCAGTGGCATCTAGGGGTCAGAGAAGACATTATGCCCCAAATTTTCAACCCTGGGGACTTGAAGCTATGCATTTAAATCCCTATTTAAGCACCCAAATATGGATTTAGGTGCCTAATGATCTACACGAATAATGTCATTATTGAGCTATTCTCCACCCATTTAATGTGCTGACCGCAATTAAAGTTAGTTTGCTGTAATTAATTATATTGTTTCCTTGAATTTAATTTTCATGCAGTCCTCCACTGCAGAGGGCATTGGCCATTGCAGCACTTCCTCTCCAGCCAGGGGGGCAAGGGACTGACTTTTCACAGAGCACTCATGCCAGCACCACTGTCTCTCTGTTCTGCCAAGAGGACTCTGCCAACACCTTCCCCTTAATGCCCGGGATAGCCCCTTTTAAGCCTGTAATTGCGGTGTGCAGTGGCTTCTTTGCATTCAAATCTCTATGTGTCTGACTTGCTGAAGTGAAAGAAGTTATCCTTTATTGCTTTCCTTTGCTCTGACACCTCCCTCTTTCCAAAGTCAATGCCATATCGTTTTGTACCTGGAATTATACTTCATAATGTTGAATGTCTGCAAATATCTTCCCTCAAAGATACACACTGCAATTAAATGAATAGAAATCACAGCAGGGATTCCTAAAGGAGCCTAAGGAAGTTCAACATACAAACACCACTGAAATTCCTATATCCCTTAGGTTCCTTTGAAAACTCCAGGCCATATAAGTATCTGCCATTTCTTGTTTGAAAAGCATACCTGCACCATACATATTTTTTTTCTGTGTTAACATGCTAATACCTCCGTGCTTGTTTGTTTTTTTTTTTTTCCCCTAAAAGATATATGCTTGGAGTTGTTTTCGGGAAGCCCTATGGTCTTGTGTTTTACAAGAGGTCAGCCTATGATCACCATGGTCCCTTCTGGCCTTGGAATCTATGAATCTATGTACAGTTGAGAGGAAAAATAATAATGTAAGTGGTTGGGGGCAGATTGTGGCAGATAAAGTCCCACCACATTCTAAAGCTACATGATAATCTAGGTTCTAGACACTCAGTGGCATGGTTTTCAGCCCACACATGAGAATTTGGCTGTGCAAATCTTATTAATATTAATAGAAGACTAAATCACTGCAGTGAAAATTTACCCCTTGCTGGAATCATCCTTGCCTGCAGTGAGATCAGATTCTCAGTTCTCAAGTGTTTGTGACAAAGAATAAGAGCACAAGGGCTTACTGTGCAAACCGAAGCAAACAGGAGACAACATGAACTCCATTCATTTTTTCCCCCGATGCTGTTTTTTCAGCATATATATTCTGCCCACAAATAATGTCTGTGTTAGAAAAGGAAGAGAACTCTGCATTATGGGTTTTAATTTTATATGATTCTTCAGTGGTGGGGCAGATGGCAGATTTCTTTACTATATATCAAGGAAAGGATGAGTAATTTGTTTGCTTTTAAACTACATGCTGTATGCAGAAATGTTTTTCCTGTTTGCAAGGTGAAATGTGAAATCTTTAGAGAAACAGGTTACCCATCCCCAGAGCCTGGAGTACCTCCACCTCCCACTCCCCGCTTTCCAAAATCTCCCAAAGAAATTGTCTCTCTCATATACTCACACAAAGTTATTAGTATGTGCTGTTAATAAACTTGGAGTGTTTCTTACTTAGTGACTTTCTTTTGTCTGATAATTAACATGTCAGCATCAGCAACTGACCTCCCATTAAAGACTAACTTCCCCATTAGCAGGCTGAAACCTGGATGTCACATTTTATCCAATGCCTCCTGACCTAGTTTCAGGATGACTGAGCCTTTCACTGCTCTCATTAAGGAGCTGTCCAGTCCGAGTGAAAGGTCAGTTATGTGGAATCGCAGTCAAAAGTCATTGATTTATTCAGGGAGCAATCAGAGGAAGGGAAGGTCAGGTCTAGGCAAGGCAACAGCATTTGTTGTCTTGGTTTTGGTTTGATCAGTCACACAGTATACAGAAGTGCAGTGATTTGTCATTGTTTACTGTTTGCTGCTCTTACATCGGGAGGGTCGAATTAGCACAGGTGCTGAGCTTGAGGGAGACACCTAAGGGAAGAGATCAAAATGAAGGCTTGAGAAAAACAACATTAAAAATTTAAAAATCCAAACCCCTTCACTGCAAAGGTGCAGATTACATATCCTGCACTATTGTGACTCCGGGCTGCCAACATTATTTATTAGAAAGTAAACCAAAAAGGATGCCTTCAGCAGGAGGAGAGTCAAACAATATCCTCTGTCCTTTCACTAATCTAGAGCTGATTTCAGGGATATTGGAGCTTTTCCCCCCTATAACCTTTAATAGCTACTGCTTTGAAAAATAGACTGGAAGAGCTCATTTCTGTCAGTGTTTGACAGGAAAGCAAAGGGCTTATTTTCTTTGTTTCTGTGTATTGTTAAAGTTTAGCAGTGCAAGGTGAGCTATTGGGGTTCTCTTTCTGGCTTTGTCAGACTCTGAGAAAGTGACCTTAAGATGCTCATTTATCTTCTCTGTGCCTCAATCTCCTCATGTGTACAATGGGGATAAAACATTTACCTGCCTCACAGCGATGTTATGAGGCTTAAATCTATCATGTCTGTAAATCCTTTAGAGATGCTTAGATGGAAGACCCTAGAGAGATGTATGACATGCTAGAGCAAGCAAGGCTGCAGGAAAGTTGGCTCCCACATGCAAATAGTTATCAAAGGCTCAGTGGATTTAGCGTATGTGTATAAGGCTATGACTACACTGCAGTTGGGAATGACCCAGGTAGACAGACATGTGCTAGCATGGCTCAAGTTGGCATGCTAAAATAGCAGTGTGGATATTGTGGTTCTGGCAGAGACATGGGCTAGCTACTCAAGCTCAGAACCAGAGGTGTTGGATGGGCTTCAGAGCCTGAACAGCCACCCGAGCTGCAATGTCCATACCGCAATTTTTAGCATGCTAGCTTGAGCCCCACTTGTGTGAGTCTGTCTACCTGGGCTGGGAGATTCGCTCCCAGCTGCAGGGCAGACATACTGCAATTAAAAATACACAGCTGGCCTCTGTGGGGCTGCTTAATTGTGGTGTAGACATCGCAGGCTTGGGCTGCAGCCTGAGCCCTGGGACCCTCCCACCTCACAGGGTCCTGGAGCCTAGGCTTCAGCCTAAGTCCGGATGTCTACACTGCAATGAAACAGCCCCATTGCCTGAGCCCTGCAAGCCCAAGTCAGTTGGCACAGCCAGCCACGGGTTTTTAATTGCACTGTAGACATACCTTAAGGCAGTGGTGGGCAACCTGCGGCCCACAGGCCACACGCGACCTGTCAGGGTAATCCACTGGTGGGCTACGAGACAGTCTGTTTACATTGACTGTCCTCAGGCGTGGCTGCCCACAGCTCCCAGTGGCCGCGGTTCACCGTTTCTGGCCAGTGGGAGCTGCGGGAAGTGGTGGCCAGCACATCCCTGCGGCCCGCACCGCTTCCCACAGCTCCCATTGGCCGGGAACGGTGAACCGCAGCCACGGGGAGCTGCAGGTGGCCGTACCTGCAGACAGTGAGTGTAAGCAAACTGTCTCGCAGCCCGCCAGCGAATTACCCTGATGGGCTGTGTGCAGCCCACAGGCCATAGGTTGTCCACGCCTGCCCTAAGAGGTTAACATAATCTTGCACATTTTGGATGGAGTTTTTGCGAAAAATCACCTATGGGTCCCAAATAAATTCCTGGAAACCATACTGGAAATTCACCTCATTGCCTTCAGGGTAGTAGTTAGATTTCTAGGAACTCTTCATAATCATGTAAGTTGTGGTGAAAGTGTACAGTGAAACTGGCAGACACTAATTTCACTCCACTGCAACCTCTGTCATAGAATCATAGAATATCAGAGTTGGAAGGGACCTCAGGAGGTCATCTAGTCCAACCCCCTGCTCAAAGCAGGACCAGTCCCCAGTGTTTGCCCCAGATCCCGAAATGGCCCCCTCAAGGATTGAACTCACAACCCTGGGTTTAGCAGGCCAATGCTCAAACCACTGAGCTATCCCCCCCCCCTCCCCCCCAGCCTTCATTCCACACACTTTGTCACAGTACACTCCCGTCTCTCCTCTCTATGCCTTCTGTCACCATCCTCTCCCCTAGCCCAATGCTCTGACACACACACTCTGCTATACCCTCTATCACACCTTGCTCCTTCCCACCATATCCTCTGTCATGGCTTCTCCATCACAAACTCACCCACAGTCTGCCTCCACCATTCACCTTCCTCCACTCTCTCTGTCATAGTCCCCTCACCTCTAACTCGACTATACCATCTGCTGCATCCCACAGTCCATACCTCCATCTTTCATGACCATTAGCATCATAGAACGATAGGCTGAGAAGGGACCACAAGGGTCATCTAATCTAACCCCCTGCCAAGACACAGGACCCTTCTCCCTCTACTTGCCCTCACACCTATCTCACCCCCCCCAACCTCAAGTTCCCCACTCACTCAATATACAACCATTCACTCTGTCATGGACACATCACATTCTTTATCACAACCCATTCAACTGCAACTATCTCCTTCACAGTCTCCCAGGCAAGGTCCTGAGTCTGCTCTCACTTACACTGATGTAAATCAGGAGTACTAGTATGAAACCAGTGGGAGATCAGAACTGGGTCCATGATGTGTTATCCCAAGCATAGCAAAGCAATCCAGAATCTTTACAGAAATAAGCACAATCGCGAATATTTGCTGCAGTGTTTCTCTCTGATTTCTTTCCTACCTGCACGAGCTTCCTGTGGTGAGTCTGAATTCTTCAGACCAAATGAGCAAAGGTTTAGCCTATATAAATATGTCACAGCAATAACCTCTACGTCAGAGACAGAGAATATGTTTCTGCACATGGAGGAATGAAATAAACTGTGGGCATAAAGAGGATTTATGGTTGCCATTTTGTGACACCAGTGAAAAGCCAGGATTTTATCAGCTAATTTTATGGGCCAAATGTTTTGTACATATCTACTACAGAATAATATGTCTGGAGTGATGACATTTGTGTCTGTAAACTGGTGGTCAGAGTCTAGAGTTGACTTAAAGAACTAGCAGAGACCCCATTCTTCCTGTTGTACTCACTCTGTTTTCATCACTGGGTGTTTCTGCATAGGAAACTTAGGGTACACCTACACTGCAGCTGAAACCTGCAGCTGTCCCATGCCAGCTGACTTAGACTCATGGGGCTCAGGCTTAGGGACTGTTTAATTGCTGTGTAAGCATTCAGGCTCAGTCTGGAGCCTGGGCTCTAGCATTCTGCATGATGGGAGGGTCCTAGATCTCAGGCTCCAGCCCAACCCAAACATCTACATCACAGTTAAACAGTCCCTTAGCCTGAGCCCCACGAGCCTGAGTTAGTTGGCAAGGTCCAGCCACAAGTGTCTGATTGCAGGGTGGACATGCCCTCAAACTAAGGACCCACATGAGCTATAGGCAATGGTTCCACTTCACCATGGATGAAATTCACCCCTCTGTGCAGGGCCAACAAAATCCCACAAAATAGGACTTGTACATGATTTCAATGGAGCATAAGCCATGTGTTAGGTCTCTGTATAGGCGTGAATTTCACCTGGGTAAGCCAAATGGACTTCTTTCAGTTCAGCTGTCATTTGCCCCTCAGTCTGCTTTCATTGCAACGTCCATTTCCTCCTGCTCTCCCTCTCACAACCTAGTCTCACCCCCTTCGCTCCCTTGCTTCCTTTATCATATTATTAAATTTGTGATTTCATACTTTTTATTCACGCCAACTTATATATATAGAAATCTTCTGCTCAAGCTCTGAGATATCTCCGTCTCTTCCTTCACATCCTTCCATTAAAATGGCTTGTTTTTGTTAACTTTCTTTTACAAATCCCCACTGCAACACTAACTGCCTCCAATCAGCGATCGTTGCGTTGTAACTGCCTAACATAGATAGAAGTTTCTCAGGACCAGAACTTTGTCTTCCCACTTGTTTGTGAAACACCACACATACCTTTGGCAGTATATAAATAATAAGAGAGACTCCCTCTGACTGAGCCAGCAGAAACTGTCCCATGCTCATTTCATCAGGCAGGATATTCTTTATATGGCTTCCACATTGATATATTTAGACGCAGAAAAACTCTTTGTGCATTTTTTACTTCATAAAATAATAATTTTGTACTGAACACGCTCAGTCTTTAGTTAACAGAATGAGTTTAATCAGAAGCTACATGTTGAAATGATCAAAGCTGGTTGAAGAGTTGCTGTGTTCCCTAATTCTGAGTGGGTACTGCTGTCTTTTCAGTGCCGGCGCATTCACAGCAGCTTAAAGCACATTCAGGAAATCAGCAGAGAAGACTTCAAAGGGAAAGAAAAGCATCTTGAGCATGTCACTAAACAAGGCTTTTGAAGGAAAGTCACCCGCGACTCATTCCTGTTTTATTTGCAAACTTGCTAAATCTTGAAGTACACGACATTTCATTGTCACAAATACCACACAACCAGCTCGTGCAGACGCCTTAGCCTTTTGGTTTTGTTTGAGTAAAGCGATACCTTCAGTGCTTCATATGCTGTTAAATGGTTTCATACCAACCCAAAGCCTCCGTTCTATGCCACAGTGTTGGCATCAACACTGTATATTTTGTTTATTTCTGCCACCTTATAAGAACCTGCCTTATGATGGATGTGTCTCTCTCTTTCTCTCTCACCAGCTCCTGATGGCCCACCTCAGGAAGTTCAGCTTGAGCCTGTATCTTCACAAAGCATTCGGGTCACTTGGAAAGTAAGTCACCATAGCAGGAAACACAGACTCTAGCAGTATTTATGCCTGTTCAGAGAGCTGTTGTTAGGGTGAATATTATAATAACTGTGGATCAGAAGTATTTTATTTTGAATAAAATTCACAGGTCATTTTGCCCACAGATCTTACATGCTTTGCCAATAAGACTGTCCTTTTATTCCAGGAAAGAACATTCCAGAGGAAAATCATTTCTGCAGGCCTGTGTTTCTATTGAGCAGAGTTACATTTGCTATTTGTGCTCTAAGTGTCCTTATTCTGAGTTTGCAAGCAAGGCCTTGTGCTGACTGAGGACTCACTGAGGACTAGTATGATTGTAGCGCTCACTGAGGACTATAGTGCTCACTGAGGACTAGTATGATTATAGGGCATAATCCCCAAAAGTCTTTGGAGTCAAAGGGAGTCTTTCCATTGATTTTGGCCCAGCACCTTTCCAAAGGAATGCCTGCACAGATAGAGGCAAGGAGACCCTTTTTGGTGCTATGTCTCAATTTGATCAAAAGTAGAGTCCATGAGTTCATACATGGTTTAGTCAAAATTATCTATTTTTCCAATGCAGTTTTAAAAAATCTCCATTATAATTGCTGTACTCTAATGCTTGTGACTTGGTTTGTTTTTATTCAGCGTCCTGATAACTGAAAAGTTTTACATATGTTGTTTGACAGTGAAACCAATAGGTTTATAAATACGTTAAACCAAACTGTACATCCTGATGGATAGAATAAAGATGTGTAGTCACTATGTATAATCTTAATAAGAGTGGCAATTTCCATACCATGTTCAGAAATATGTAGGGTAAACTGTTACAATAAGGTTACAGCATAATGGCCATTAACTTGGAGTCATCGTGGATAATTCTCTGAAGACATCCACGCAGTGTGCAGCGGCAGTCAAAAAAGCAAACGGGATGTTAGGAATCATTAAAAAAGGGATAGAGAATAAGAAGGAGAATATCTTATTGCCCTTATATAAATCCATGGTACGCCCACATCTTGAATACTGTGTGCAGATGTGGTCACCTCATCTCAAAAAAGATATACTGGCATTAGAAAAGGTTCAGAAAAGGGAAACTAAAATGATTAGGGGTTTGGAACGGGTCCCATATGAGGAGAGATTAAAGAGGCTAGGACTTTTCAGCTTGGAAAAGAGGAGACTAAGGGGGGATATGATAGAGGTATATAAAATCATGAGTGGTGTGGAGAAAGTGAATAAAGAAAAGTTATTTACTTGTTCCCATAATATAAGAACTAGGGGCCACCAAATGAAATTAATGGGTAGCAGGTTTAAAACAAATAAAGGAAGTTCTTCTTCACTCAGCGCACAGTCAACTTGTGGAACTCCTTGCCTGAGGAGTTTGTGAAGGCTAGGACTATAACTGGGTTTAAAAGAGAACTGGATAAATTCATGGAGGTTAAGTCCATTAATGGCTATTAGCCAGGATGGGTAAGAAACGGTGTCTCTAGCCTCTGTTTGTCAGAGGGTGGAGATGGATGGCAGGAGAGATGTCACTTGATCGTTACCTGTTAGGTTCACTCCCTCTGGGGCACCTGGCATTGGCCACTGTCGGTAGACAGGATACTGGGCTGGATGGACCTTTGGTCTGACCCTGTATGGCCATTCTTATGTTCTTAACTTGTGTAAAAATTCTATATGGTTACTGTAACTTAGTGGTAATGTGAACTTTGCCATGTAACACAGAACTTTTGGAGTGTCTTGGTAATAATTGTAGAATGCTGACAATTTATCATACCAGCACAATCTCATTTCAGACAGTTCATGATGGAACAAGATTATCCTGCAGACAGACTATATCTAATGAATTGTATAGCTAATGCAGACAAACCTCACATGCTAGGGATTCTTGAGTAGGTTAGTAGTAGTTTAAAATAGATACATTGAAAACGCTGTCTCCAGAGGCTGTCCACTGAAGTACAAATACAGGTTTCCCTATCATCAGTCCTAAATTTATTCTTCCCCACGCCACAAACGTGAGGGTGGCATGAAAATACAAATAATAGTAAAGGTGTGTTGCACAAAACTCAGTGTTTCCTCAGTGGTCTAAGTTTCTGGGGATGATTCTCCTTTGCTGCTGATGTTTGCATTGTTCTTTGCAGTGCATGAGTCATCTGCAAAGCATTGCATTTAGTATATAAATCTAATAGCAAAATATAATTATTCAGATTGGGAGGTTTCAGAGGAGCAGCCGTGTTAGTCTGTATTCTCAAAAAGAAAAGGAGTACTTGTGGCACCTTAGAGACTAACACATTTATTTGAGCCAGTTTGTTAGTATCTAAGGTGCCACAAGTACTCCTTTTCTTTTTTCAGATTGGGAGGGGAGATCATAAAATTATAAAATGTAGCAAATTGCATCCTATTTAAAATTCTTGCAATGTGTAAGGAAGTGATTTTGCCCTGACTTGTCCAATCAGGCAAAAATTGTTTGCTACTCCTTTTTTAGTTGTCAGATATACAGTGATAATGTTTGTATCACCTTCATGTCGTTGAGTTATACTTTTTGTTTCTGTGGTTTCCACAGGTAGCAATGGTATGTGGCTACAAAGAATAGCATCATATAGCAGACAAAATGAAGCTCCATAACATACCAGTAGAGAAAGCTGAAGAGGGTACATGAAGTGCCGTACTTTAATATATTTTACCATTGCAGGAGAGCACATAGTCATCTTCTAAAATAATGTACACTGTACAGTATACTGACTCTGGCCTTATATGAAGAAATGCTTAAAAGCTGATTTTGGAGGAGATTTCCAAAAGCACAAATGGGAGTTAGGCACCATTGACTTTCTGTGGGCGTTATGCACCTCACTGCCATTGGTGTCTTTTGAAAATCTCCTCTTTAGCATTATGGACACACATCTACGCAGATATTTACAGCTGAAATGAAACTTCCTGGCCTAAATTTTCAAAAATTGCCTCCATCATCATAGGTACAATTTTGCACGCTTAATTAAAGGTGGGCACAATTAGCTGTGCCTGCAGTTGTACCCATTTAGACATTTAACTACCTGGTCTGTGTGTGCTGTCAGGAAAGTAAATGCATCTAAAGGAGTGCCACTGGAGTTGTGTTTTTCTTGGTCCCTTTCTTGTGCAGAGGACATTCAGAATCATGGCCAAGACTGATTTGCTCTGTGAAACTACAAAACTTTTCAAGTGACGGCATTGTACACTTTATAATAAAATGAACATGCAAGAGCACATTACAACTGAAAGAACAAATGGCAGACGCTATAATGTAGCAGTAAGATAATTGATTATAACTCATGTACAAATAAATAATAGTATTACTAATAATAGTGCCAGAGTTAAAGTTGCTACACACTCAACCTACCTGACATAAACCACAAAAGCAAAGAAATGGACGTTTAAGCCAATCTAACACTACCAGTGCAGACCCTCTATTCTTCTATCCCTAAACACAAACCTGAACTCTACTGCAGCTATCATACACCACAGACCATGAACCACAACCTTCACTCTTCTGCTCTCGAGAGGCACCATAAGAGGCATGACGTTCACTTAATTAAAATGATTTTCAGTTCAGTATGCGGTAAGAAGTAATACATTTTGGTTACAGCTGCACCAGTCTCCCTTCCTCTCAGTTCCCCAGGTGTCTGGCAGGAAACTGGTCACTTTGATTCAGTGGTATTTAGAGTTGCACTAGAATATAAAGTGTCCACAGATGATCTGTTGGCTCATCTAAACAGTGCTAGGTTTCACCATGGTGTTTAAAACAAGATGACTTCTTCTTTCTTTCTTTCTTTCTTTCTTTTTTTTTTTTGACCTAGGATATCACTCACTGGTTAAGCTCAGGCTACTGTTCTGCCAGTAGCCCTCCTGTGCCCTTCCCTTAGGACTACTGTTCACCTATCATGATCCTTACTGGGAGAATTCTTTTCTGACAGGGAGACTCGGGGCCTTAATCTCTATGGCCCCATTTAGGGGTGGAATGAGCACTTTGCTATACAAGTGACATGTAGGCAACTCTTGGATACAAACAGGCTGCATCCTTATTGCTTTGCATAAGATAAGATAAGAACAGCCACACTGGATCAGACCAATGATCCATCTAGCCCAGGATTCTGTCTTCTGACAGTGGCTAGTGCCAGATGCTTCAGAGGGAGTGAACAGAACAGGGAAATTGTGGAATGATCTATCCCTTGTTGTCCAGTCTCCACTTCAGGCAGTCAGAGGCTATGGACACCTAGAGCATACGGTTGTGTTCCTGATAATCCTGGCTAATACTCATTGATGGACCTATCCTCCATGAATTTATCTAGTTATTTTTTGAACCCATTTATACATTTGCCCTTCGCATCATCCCCGGGCAATGATTTCCACAGGTTAACTGTATGTTGTGAGAAGAAGCACTCCTTTATGTTTGTTTTTAAACCTGCTGCCAAGTAATTCTACTGGGTGACCTGGTTCTTGCTATATAAAAAGTACAACAGTAAAACATTGCAGCTAACATTTTCAAACCTGCTCACGTAGAGTAAGGCTCCAAAATCCATATTTAGGCACAAGCTGGTCAGGATTTTTTCCACAACCGTTTTTTTTATTTTGGTCAGAAAATGCTGATTTGTCCCAACTGAAACTTGGTGCAGCAATATATCAGTTTCAACAAAACTTTCTGCAGTACAGGGTGGAGTTTCTGGTCAGAAAAAGACACCCATTCCAGAATAGCTAATCGGGTATGTCTGCACTTCAACCTGCAGGTATAAATTCTCGCATGAGGAGACAGACCCATGCTAGCTCTAATCAAGCTAGCACACTAAAAATAGACTGTAGCTGTGGTGGCGGGAGCAGCAGGCAAGTCTAGTCACTCCATGTGCATGCCCAGCATTTCAAACAGGATCATACTCAGGGCATCTAAGCCCCTGCCTCTACTGCCACATCTACACCCTATTCTAGCATTTTGGTTTTCAGACATTCAGCTTTTGAACAGAAGAAAACCAAAATTTTCCCTTGAGATTGTTTTCACAAAAAAATTAGTTTTCCATCTAAAAACAGTTTTGACAGAAAATTTTCAACAAATTTTCAATTTCAACAAATTATAAGAAAAGGACATTTAAGCAAGAAAGTGAATGAATGACCAGTTAACTGAGTATTCTAATACTTCTGCTGTCTATGCCCTGGTGGGCTTTTTTGTTTTGTTTTCTTTTGTTTTTGTTATTTTACTAAAACAACAAAACTACACTGTCCATTCACAAAGATGGTCCACATTTTATACAATGATTATGAAACAGAGTGCGCAGTGCTTCAACTGAGAAAACTATTTGCCTTTTACTTGCTCACTTAACCACTAAAATATAACTGTGATATTTCCTTCTCAACTGGAACAAATGTTCCGGATTCCCATGAAGATATCCAGATTTTTAAAATTCCAATCAGGTTCCCCCCTGCTCCCAATGGTAAAATATGAAGTTTTACAATAATTTAATGAGCAACAAACTGTAAATGTATTGAGACTATGATGCCACACTGGCAGCTAATGCATTTTTTATAAGATGTGACTTTTTAAAGAAATGTCTTCAATCACCCAACAGAACAGTTATTCAGGAAACCAAGAAAAATAACTGGTCTATTATATATCAGAAAGCATGGTTCTAGTCCCACCGAGGTCTCATGTATGAACTTAGGCCCTGATTCTGCATTTCTTTTGCATACTTTTGCTGAAATCAGTGAGGATTTGGGCTTAGTGATTAGGCAATGTATATTTGTCTTTACTACTTCTTATTACCTAAAGGTCCACATTGAAACAGTAAATGAGGAGGCAACCACTGTCTTAGAAAATTTGTTGTTACTGGGGGAATTGAAGTATACTCTTGTCCCAAGAAAAGATTCCTGCCTGTAGCTTCGTCTCCTTTTTTGGAAACCAAATGCAGTGGAAAATAAACAAGGCATCTGAAAATGAAATCCTGTTACTCTAGGAAATCTGGTTATAGACTTCAGTATTGTGTGCTGATGGTAGAGGGAGAGCTTGTTTGGGTACACTGATGGGATCTGTGTGTGTATTAGTTTTTGTACATGGACCCTAAGTAGTAGTTGTAATTTTTACAATAATTGTATATGCACCCAGTGCATTAGATGAGAACATTTTTACAGGCAAATTTCAGTAGTTCAACAAATTTCAGCATCTGTGTAAGCGGAAACATAACAAACATTTCTGTTACTAATAGACTTTCTCACCAAGTTAACAATGCTTATTTTATTTTATACTGTATTTTATACTACAGTCTACTGAAATGGAAAGATCTGTCAGTCAGAGTGCAGGAATCTTGTATGGTGACTCAGAACTAAAGTGTATAATACATTTCCTGGGCACATTTTTTAACATTGGATACCAAACACTTGTTTCAATAGCCATTCAGTGTAGAAATTCCTACATTCTGATTCACTACTGCCTTCAAAGTTCATCTATGTGCCCACAACAGACGTGGCTGCCTCAATGTCTTGATTTATCCAGGAAAAACTTCCAAATCTAAATGAGGTCTCAAAAATATTTCACCATTAGGCATTTTAGTAAAATAACAGTCTGGAATTCTTTTTAACTGGATGATTATATCCTGGGTAATAGACAACTTGGCCTGAAATTTGTTTAGTATAGTAAAGAGTTGTTGCCTGATGAACAGTGACTCCCTCAGTTTATTACTTAAAAATAGAGTGGTGTTCATTTAAAGAAATCGTTGACTTTCTGTGCAGTTAAAAGTGCTTAAAGGACAGAATTTATTTGCATTTCCACATATATTCTTAACATATAATATTTCCTATCCTGTTCAGGCTCCAAAGAAGCACTTGCAAAATGGAATTATTCGTGGATACCAGATAGGCTACCGAGAGTACAGTGCAGGGGGCAATTTCCAGTTCAACATCATCAGTATTGACACCACTGGAGATAGTGAAGTTTATACCCTGGATAACCTGAAAAAATTCACCCAGTATGGCATGGTAGTACAGGCATGTAACCGGGCTGGAATAGGACCTTCTTCTCAGGAAATCATCACCACTACCCTAGAGGATGGTAGGTCCTAGGCAAGCAAATATCATATATACCATTGCACACATTTTATGATTTCTTTATCGGGCCTTTTATTCCCACGGATGAATATGTTGACCTAATTGTATCTACTGCCTGATTAGTGTTCATTATATAGTGGATAATAGAATGGTTACATTGGGAAACAATAGTTATATTATAGACAGGTGGGAGGGAACAAATCAGCCTGCGTGTTGTGTACAAATTTCAAATTGCTAGCTATACAATATAGTTCAGTTTAAGAAATATGACTATTCTGATTTAATAACATCTCCAGTTGTGAGAGAACTTGATTTAGAATGTACCCTTTCTTAGAAACACCCTTGTTTTGATATTGACTCGGTTGCCAATTTCATGCTCTCAACATAGGATCATAGTGAGGTTTGATATCTCTTAAAGTAAAAATCCTAAAACTGAAGTAACTATTTTTTTCAGAGAAGTCTGCTGTGAAACCCAGAGCTGTGTTTATGCAGTAACGTAATTTGCCAGCCTAAAATGAGACATGAGTTTTTCCAAGAATGTCCAAACTAATGAAAGAAAAGTCACTGGCATGTTCTGTATATTTCAGACTGTCCATTGAGAAAAGTAATTCAGAATTATTTTTCTAAACCACACAGAAGAGCATTTCTCAAATAATGATAGAGAGTCCTCTAGTGGAAGAAAGAGTTATTCCATATACTATAGAGAGGACGTTGATACTTTAAAACAGTATAAAAGTAAATTCTAACACAAGCAACCAAGGAAGATATCAAAAGGCTGATTTTTAGCAATTTAAATTGGCATAAATCCACTAAAGTCAATGTCAGTTTACACCAACTGAGAATCTGACCTTATGTATGTTAAACAGAGTAACACATTTGTACGTTCTTGAGTATTACAGTGTTTGAGGCATACGCTTCAGAGAATTCTGGTGTTTTACATTTACTGCAAATCCTGTTTGTACTAGACAGAGTATAGCATGATGGAAGACAATTCACTTAAACATGCATGTTTTTACTACTGCAACAGGTGTAAAGTTTTTCTGCTTTATCTGGCACATATGGGTTTTTTCTTGGGAACATTTTTGTAACATCACTGTGAGGTCATTATGGGAATTGGGGATAAGATAAATCAAGAAGGCAAATCGATAGATTAACAAGTATTGCATTTGAAACAGGAATTACTAAATATAAATTTGTTAAAACTGATTGAAAATTTGAAAATGTTCTAAATTTTTGGGAAAAGGGGTTGAAATTTTTCAAAAAACTGTAAATTTTGATTTAGAAAAATCTCAAATGTATTCAAAAAATCCATTTTTATGTATATTTTAATCAGCTCTAGAATTTATTTTCCTTTTAGTAGCAAGGGAAAATCCTAATGAAGGGCAAGTCAGTGAGGGAGAAGGAGTGGGTCCAAAGACATTTCTGGGAAGTGAACTGTACTCTCAAAAACAAATGTAGCCGTAACCAAGCAGTTCCATCAGTAGCAAAGTAGAAACTCAGGTTCAAATAATGGATTTTGCTTAAGTGATGAAAATTGAAAATGTAGTAGAAAGGGACTCTTCCAAGAAGTGGGAATGATTGTTATTTAATTTGTGTCTCCAATGAATTTTGAAAAAAATATATGTGTGCATTTTAAGCATTCAGTTTCACATTGGTGACTGTAATCTCTTAAGAGTACAGTTTTACTTGTCCACAGAAGTTATCTAGAGCTAAAATTGGTGAATATCTCATTCCAGTGCCCAGTTGCCCACCAGGGAATGTCCAAGCCACTGCTACATCACCAGAAACTATCTCCATTTCCTGGTCTACACTTGCCAAAGAAGCCCTGAATGGGATTCTACAGGGATTCAGAGTTATTTACTGGGCTAATCTCTTGGATGGAGGTAAGCAGCTTTAACCAACCTATCAGGTGTTTGCCAATAGCAATGACAGGATAACAGGCAGATCATGGCAGTTAATATCATTTTGTCCTCTGGTGTGAAAAGCATATCAGAAAACTAAATTTTCTTTCATCTTCATTTTACACAGAGCATCATACATCTGTGTCTGAATCATTTTGTAGAGAGCTTTGAGTTGTTGACAGGTTGTTACAAAACTATTTATGAATACACACGTGTTCAAAAGAGAATTTTGGCAAGTGTGGGAGTATCATCAGTTCCTCTTTACCTCCTCAGAGATGAAGCTACTGCCTTTCCTTTAAAGATTACATTGCTAGTTTTAGCAGCATTATCAAAATACTTATCTGATTATTCATCCAGGAAGAACAACATTAAACACAGGAATCCTTGTTTAAATGTCACAACCGTTTTTAAAAATATATTTTTTGAACTACTCAAAGGGTTCTTGTTTTCAGGGGGGGAAAAGAAACCTACCTGGCATTTCTTTTTCTTAAGGTCAACAGAATTACCTCTCAAATCATTGGTATTATGGACTTGTCTTCAGTGATTGGCTTTTGAGGGGATTTCTGTTTTGTAATTAGTAAATGGCTTGAAGTTATTTCAACCATTTTGGAGAATAAACAAGTTGCAGTTTATCTGACACTAGCACTTTTCATCTCCATGTGATTTGAAACAAAAATTACATAGTGAAGTGCGTGTGTACACTAAGCAGTGACACTGTAAACATAACACCATCCTCCTCAATAGATTTGCTCCCTGTATATTTTTTTAATAATGTGCTGACAATGTGCTTTTGCCTCCACAATTAGGGTGAAGGAAGGAAACAGATTTGGGGCAGCTTTTTTCCCCCCACATGTATTTGAAGTGCTCAGATGTTTGGAATGTTAACATAGATCCTAAGGGAAGTGGATTAGTGGGGAGAGAACAAGTGAGGTGGTCAAGTGTGCATGCATTTATCACATTCTGCAATTTATCATGATATCACCTCAATATTTGTTTCCTTTTTGTGGACTTTAGTGAACAACACATTTTAACTCTTTTTTTAAACTCTTGCTAGCAGTGCAGAGCTGTCTCAGCTCTGGCAGAATGAGCTGGATTATATTCTAGTGTGTGTACCCATCAGTAGAATACTTAATTAAATTCCAACTGTCTTGCCAAGTTCTGTCCTCTGCTAGTTACACCTGTTCAAACATGAGGTTGCGCAGTTGTAAATGAGGACAGAATGTAACCCAGAGGCTCACTATTACTAGTGATAATGCTCAAGTCAGAAATTTTTTGAGGTACGGTGACTACTCATTGGTGAATGAAAAATAAAGATGAGAAAATATGCAGTCCTGATTCAAGACAAGGTAATTTTTTTTCATTGATTTCAGTAGGCTTTGGATTAGGCCCTACACTGCTGAAAAGCTACATTACAGTATAGCCTACTATACCCTGCAAAACGCAGCTATTGGACCTGAAATTTTAACTTTGAATGTCCTTATTTTGTTAGCTATATTTTCTGTTCTAGTTGTTCTTTTAAAGCATTTTTGCACATGAACACTTCCCAGCTTAGTACATTGAGGTTTATGTGATGAGCCACATCTCTCCATGCAAGTGAATTTGGTTTTACCTCATTTAAATCTATTGTTAACTAATGCTTCTGACCATTGTGTTCTTTACAGTAGAGCTGGGCAAAATTTTTCAGACAAAAAGCGTTGTTTGTTGGCTTTTTTCAGACACGAAAACTGTTGTAAAAATTGTTGACTTTTTCTAATGTTTTTATTTTGAGGGGAAAATGTTGCATCATTATTACCAATTTTTAAATTGTAAGTATTGTCAGTACCATTATAGAAATATTTCATTTACCGAAAAGCTGTTTCTCAGTAAATGCGAAATTTCAATAACCATTTTGACAGTGGTTTTGATATTTTTGCTTCAAATTTCAATTTTAAAAAAAAGGCCAAATAAATTATAAAGTTAAAAACAAGTTTGCTGTTAATCATGTGAAATGGAACTGACATAAAAATTTCAAATGTTGTCATTTTTTTCCCGTCTGCTCTATTTTATAGTATTGATCAGTGTGAGCATTTAAGGTATCTATTTTATAATCACAAAATATTCTTTCTCTTTCATGAGTGAATATTCTTTAATCAGAAGATTCCCCTTTTATTTTCATACCAAGATAGACACGTATGATTAAGAGAAGAATAGCATTGCCAATAACTTGGTTCACTTTTTGTTCCCTAGAGCTGGGAGAGATTAAAAATGTCACTACTACACAGCCCTCACTAGAGCTTGATGGCCTGGAAAAATACACCAACTACAGCATCCAGGTTTTGGCATTCACACGAGCTGGAGATGGAGTCAGGAGTGAACAAATTTTCACCCGCACTAAAGAGGATGGTAAGAACTAAGAAATTCTCCATAGCCAGCCTGACGTGATAGGAGACTGCTTGATTTGGCCCAGATTTTCAAAGCAATGTGTGTACAAAACCCAGTGTGCATGCACAAACTGGGTTTTGCATACATAGCTCTTGAGTTGTGAGCACATGTTCGGTGCTATGTGCCCAATTTAAAAAAAAATGGGCATTTCTATTTATTCATTCCTTTTATGGCCAGGTTAAGCGTTAAGGCCCCAGTTCAGCAAAGCATCTAAGCACGTGATTAATTTTAATTATGTTAGTATATTTTTTTTAATGTAACAGTAGTCTATTTAACAACTTTGACATGTTACTGTTTTTGAATTATCCTTGAGATAGACTTTCTAAATCAGTAGAAGGTAGGAGCCTAACCTGCTTAGGCACTTTTGAAAATTCCACTAAGCACCTAGCTGCATCTTTGAGCACTTTAATGCCTTTGAAAGTCTGGGTTCTCAAGAGGTCAGGGATGTTTTGGCAGAGATAGGAGTGTGAGGCACAGAGATAGAGGCACAGAGCTGATGGAATAATATTAGTTCAATCATTTCTTCAGTGACATTTGTGATTTTTTTTCAAATAAATGAGTCAATAACTTTTTTCTTTATTATTCATCCAATTTATAGATAATGCATAAATATTAGTAAAATTGATATGGACGAGGATTTACAGAAGTGCGTAAGGGAGAGGCTGTCCAACCCCTACTGACTTTCATTCATTGAAGAATTCTATTCAGTTAATCAAACCAAGTATTAAGGGGTTGGTTCTGAAATTTACCCCCACTTTAATGTCACTTTACACTGATGGAGTGGTGTCAAGGGACCTCACAGCAAATGAGGATCAGGCTATTGCAGTGTGGCACTGGGCCTTTAAGAAGGAAGAGGCTACGCACATGTGACTCATCAGCTGCCTCCTAACTGGGTCTTAAGAGGTCACCTGGCCCATATAAAATGGGAGTTGCCTGGAGGAGTTAATGAGGGAAAGGGCAGGTGAGAGCTGTCAGGGACCAAAAGACTGGAGGTGCTTGAAGGAAGCTGTAGGAGATTTCTGGGGGAAGGCTGAAAGCAGGAGAGCAGCAAGTTGGGTTTGCAGGCTGGTCTTCCTAAACCAGCGAGCTAGGGCTGGAGGCCAGAGAGCAAGAGAGGGTGTTGCCTGCTGACTTCTAAGCCAGAGAGCCAAAGCTACGGGCTGAAGGCAAGGGAGCAGTGTAGGGCTTACCTGCTGACATCGCTGTGGTGTAGAGCTGGAGCCAGGTGAGCAATGGAAGGGCCCATCTGCTGGCCTGTGTGGGATATGAAAAGTTAACTGAACAGGAGGAGCGGTGGTGCCCTCCTAATGAGGATGAACTCCCATCAGAGTGGCTGGGGAAAGAGTGTTCCTGCTGGGAAGAGTGGATTATATCCCAGCTGGAAGGTCTAGGGAGGCTGACCTGGTTAAAGGACGAAAGTGAACTGAAGAAGAGCCCAGGAGTGATGGCAGACACTGCAGTGTGGTATGTGAGATGTTGAGGAACTAGATGTCTTGGGGTTTTAAGGGACTGTCTGCACTTGGGTGATAAATGGACTGTTTGGGGACTGTTGTTATGGGCTATTTGCACTATGTTTTTGTAATAAACTGGTCCCAAGGAGAGACCTTATTAGGCAAGAGACTGTCATGGAGGTTTTGGGCTGCCTGAGAAGGGAAACTGAGGCAGTTGTGCCTGTTCTGTCACAGTCTGCTACAAGAGGGCACTCCAGGCAGAGCCACCCTACAACGCATGCCCTTAATGTACATTTCTTTTCATTATTCACTCAGCTCTACTCAGGCTATTTGTTCTCAGACTTGTTTTTCTTTTCAATATTTACATAGTTCCTTTTATTACTTTGATCAAAGATGGATTAACAGCATCAAGGAGCATGTCTTATGATTCATAAATGTAGTTCTACTTCCAGAACTCAGTAGAAGCAGCTATGTTTTAACTCCTTTAGAGAGACAAGGTGGCTGAGGGAATATTTTTACCTTTATCTTTTATTTTTCAAGTTCATTTATTTTTCAAGAGCTCGTCTCTCTCACGAAAAGAAGTTGGTCCAATAAAAGTCATTGCTTCAGCCCCCTTGTCTCTCTGATATTCTAGGACCAACACAGCTACCACAACACCGGAAACTCCTTTAGTTCATCAGCCGCAATTACTCTGTCTGAAACTGCCTTGAGATGCTGCTTCCCACTCTGTCTTAGCCACACCCCAAAAGACACTGAAATCCTGTTAAATCATTTTGTAAGACTATATGTTTGGGCCATCAGTACATTGAGTCAGAGGAAGTAGAATCATAGAATCATAGGACTGGAAGGGACCTCGAGAGGTCCTCTAGTTCAGTCCCCTGCACTCATGGCAGGACTAAGTATTATCTAGACCATCCCTGACAGGTGTTTGTCCAACCTGCTCTTAAAAATCTCCAATGATGGGGATTCCACAACCTCCTTAAGCAATTTATTCCAGTGCTTAACCACCCTGACAGTTAGGAAGTTTCTCCTAATGTCCAACCTAAACCTTTCTTGCTGTCATTTTCACCCATTGCTTCTTGTCCTATCTTCAGAGGTTAAGAAGAACAATTTTTCTCCCTCCTCTTGTAACAACCTTTTATGTACCTGAAAACTGTTATCATGTCCCCCCTCAGTCTTCTCTTTTCCAGACTAAACAAACCCAGTTTTTTTCAATCTTCCCTCATAGGTCATGTTTTCTAGACCTTTAATCATTTTTGTTGCTCTTCTCTGGACTTTCTCCAATTTGTCCACATCTTTCCTGAAATGTGGTGCCCAAAACTGGACACAGTACTCCAGTTGAGGCCTAATCAGTGCGGATTAGAGCAGAAGAATTACTTCTCGTGTCTTGCTTACAACACTCTTGCTAATACATCCCAGAATGATGTTTGCTTTTTTTTGCAACAGTGTTACACTGTTGACTCATATTTAGCTTGTGGTCCACTATGACCCCCAGATCCCTTTCCGCAGTACTCCTTCCTAGGCAGTCATTTCCCATTTTGTACGTGTGCAACTGATTGTTCCTCCCTAAGTGCGGTACTTTGCATTTGTCCTTATTGAATTCCATCCTGTTTACTTCAGACCATTTCTCCAGTTTGTCCAGATCATTTTGAATTTTAATCCTATCCTCCAAAGCACTTGCAACCCCTCCCAGCTTGGTATCGTCTACAAACTTTATCAGTGTACTGTCTATGCCAATATCTAAATCATTGATGAAGATATTGAACAGAACTGGACCCAGAACTGATCCCTGCAGGATCCCACTTGTTATGCCCTTTCAGCATGACTGTGAACCACTGATAACTACTCTCTGGGAACAGTTTTCCAATCAGTTTTGGACCTATCTTATAGTAGCTCCATCTAGTTTGCATTTCCCTAGTTTGTTTATGAGAAGGTCATGTGAGACCATATCAAAAGCTTTACTCAAGTCAAGATATACCACGTCAACCGCTTCTCCTCTATCCACAAGGCTTGTTATCCTGTCAAAGAAAGCTATCAGGTTGGTTTGACACGATTTGTTTTTGACAAATCCATGCTGACTGTTACTTATCACCTCATTATCTTCTAGATATTTGCAAACTGATTGCTTAATTATTTGCTCCATTATCTTTCACGTACAGAAGTTAAGATGACTGGTCTGGAATTTCCCCGGTTGTCCTTATTTCCCTTTTTATAGATTGGCATGATATTTGCCCTTTTCCAGTCTTCTGGAACCTCTCCCATCTTCCATGACTTTTCAAAGATAATCTGTAATGGCTCAGATATCTTCTCAGTCAGCTTCCTGAGTATTCTAGGATGCATTTCATCAGGCCCTGGTGACTTGAAGACCTCTAACTTGTCTAAGTAATTTTTAACTTGTTCTTTCCCTATTTTAGCCTTTGATCCTACCTTATTTTCACTGACATTCACTATGTTAGACATCCAGTCACCACCAACCTTCTTGTTGTGGCACTCCAAAATGCCGTGAACTTGAAGTTGCTATAGATGTGTCTCTGGCTTCAAGAAATGTCTAAAATTATTTTAAATTTGTAAAATACAGTAATATGTTCTCAAAGGACTTTTGCATTTGAGGTGACAGGAGAGCCAATGTGGCAATGTTTGAGTAAATATTCCATTCCAGTGACCTAGCATTGAGGGCTCAGCCCCCATATCAAGAGTGGAACATGTTGCTCCAGGGGAGCTCAGGAAGAATTCTGTCTCAGGGAGGCAGAATTCCTCTCAGAGCTCCTCAGAGTATAGAGGGAGAGCACCTGCTGCTATGTCCCTTCAGGGAGAGTAGAGCACACTACCCAATGTGTGCTGGCCAGTTTTATGATGGAGGGGCTCGGTCATGTCTCTCCCTTCTCCCTGACTCCTTTTGGGTGTCTTGCTCCCTGGGACGCATAGAGTGAGCAGTCTCCACAGTCTGAAAAGCACAGAGGCAGTGACTGAGAAAGGTAAGCAGCAGGATACGGACCCTGGACTTCAGGAAAGCAGACTTCGACTCCCTCAGGGAACGGATGGGTAGGATCCCCTGGGGGACTAACATGAAGGGAAAAGGAGTCCAGGAGAGCTGGCTGTATTTCAAGGAATCCCTGTTGAGGTTAGAGGGACAAACCATCCCGATGTGTCGAAAGAATAGTAAATATGGCAGGCGACCAGCTTGGCTTAACGGTGAAATCCTAGCGGATCTTAAACATAAAAAAGAAGCTTACAAGAAGTGGAAGGTTGGACATATGACCAGGGAAGAGTATAAAAATATTGCTCGGGCATGTAGGAATGAAATCAGGAGGGCCAAATCGCACCTGGAGCTGCAGCTAGCGAGAGATGTCAAGAGTAACAAGAAGGGTTTCTTCAGGTATGTTGGCAACAAGAAGAAAGCCAAGGAAAGTGTGGGCCCCTTACTGAATGAGGGAGGCAACCTAGTGACAGAGGATGTGGAAAAAGCTAATGTACTCAATGCTTTTTTTGCCTCTGTCTTCACGAACAAGGTCAGCTCCCAGACTGCTGCGCTGGGCATCACAACATGGGGAATAGATGGCCAGCCCTCTGTGGAGAAAGAGGTGGTTAGGGACTATTTAGAAAAGCTGGACATGCACAAGTCCATGGGGCCGGACGAGTTGCATCCGAGAGTGCTAAAGGAATTGGCAGCTGTGATTGCAGAGCCATTGGCCATTATCTTTGAAAACTCGTGGCGAACAGGGGAAGTCCCAGATGACTGGAAAAAGGCTAATGTAGTGCCAATCTTTAAAAAAGTGAAGAAGGAGGATCCTGGGAACTACAGGCCGGTCAGCCTCACCTCAGTCCCCAGAAAAATCATGGAGCAGGTCCTCAAAGAATCAATCCTGCAGCACTTACATGAGAGGAAAGTGACCAGGAACAGTCAGCAGGGATTCACCAAGGGAAGGTCATGCCTGACTAATCTAATCGCCTTCTATGATGAGATTACTGGTTCTGTGGATGAAGGGAAAGCAGTGGATGTATTGTTTCTTGACTTTAGCAAAGCTTTTGACACGGTCTCCCACAGTATTCTTGTCAGCAAGTTAAAGAAGTATGGGCTGGATGAATGCACTATAAGGTGGGTAGAAAGTTGGCTAGATTGTCGGGCTCAATGGGTAGTGATCAATGGCTCCATGTCTAGTTGGCAGCTGGTGTCAAGTGGAGTGCCCCAGGGGTCAGTCCTGGGGCCGGTTTTGTTCATTATCTTCATAAATGATCTGGAGGATGGTGTGGATTGCACTCTCAGCAAATTTGCGGATGATACTAAACTGGGAGGAGTGGTAGATACGCTAGAGGGCAGGGATAGGATACAGAGGGACCTAGACAAATTGGAGGATTGGGCCAAAAGAAATCTGATGAGGTTCAATAAGGATAAGTGCAGGGTCCTGCACTTAGGACGGAAGAACCCAATGCACAGCTACAGACTAGGGACCGAATGGCTAGACAGCAGTTCTGCGGAAAAGGACCTAGGGGTGACAGTGGATGAGAAGCTGAATATGAGTCAGCAGTGTACCCTTGTTGCCAAGAAGGCCACTGGCATTTTGGGATGTATAAATAGGGGCATAGTGAGCAGATCGAGGGACGTGATCGTCCCCCTCTATTCGACATTGGTGAGGCCTCATCTGGAGTACTGTGTCCAGTTTTGGGCCCCACACTACAAGAAGGATGTGGATAAATTGGAGAGAGTCCAGCGAAGGGCAACAAAAATGATTAGGGGTCTGGAACACATGACTTATGAGGAGAGGCTGAGGGAACTGGGATTGTTTAGTCTGCAGAAGAGAAGAATGAGGGGGGATTTGATAGCTGCTTTTAACTACCTGAGAGGTGGTTCCAGAGAGGATAGTTCTAGACTATTCTCAGTGGTAGAAGAGGATAGGACAAGGAGTAATGGTCTCAAGTTGCAGTGGGGGAGATTTAGGTTGGATATTAGGAAAAACTTTTTCACTAGGAGGATGGTGAAACACTGGAATGCGTTACCTAGGGAGGTGGTAGAATCTCCTTCCTTAGAAGTTTTTAAGGTCAGGCTTGACAAAGCCCTGGCTGGGATGATTTAATTGGGGATTGGTCCTGCTTTGAGCAGGGGATTGGACTAGATGATCTCCTGAGGTCCCTTCCAACCCTGATATTCTATGATTCTATGACTGTGCCTGGTTCAAGAGGGGGCTCCTTTAACCCTTCTCCTCCCTGCAAAGCCACAGAGGTGTTAAGCAGTATCTGGCCCTAAATCAGTAAGCCCAACCTTTTCAGATATTGCAAGAATCAGCTCAATGCCCCTACTGTTTAATTCTTCAACAGGGAATCTCATTTAAGATACGTAGATATGTATCTAGATAATGTCACTATTTCATATCTTGCACTAGCTTCACTGCAGTTATTTTAATTCTGATACAGATCTTTGCTAGGATAGTGAGAGAGTTAAAATTAGAAATGGTCCAAACTGAAGCCCTGGAGCCAAACACCCCTGAACTTTGAGGAAGTTAGCATCTGAACGATGCTGCTGGCTGCTCTTTCTACAAACTCTGGTAGTAAATATCTGACATTTTTGGGAGAGTTCAGATCTGGAGAGCTCATATCTTCTACTTGTGGTCAGTCATCCCTACTTAAATTAAGGACCAAGTATACTGATCTTCAGTAATAAACTTATTCTTGAGTGTCTTTACCTTACCATCAAGCCTCCTACTTTTTTATTATTATTGGGTTATACCATGTCGTTTTTGTTTTTACATCAGTAGGAAGTAAAATCTGCTCATATTGGGGGAGGGATAGCTCAGTGGTTTGAGCATTGACCTCCTAAACCTAGGGTTGTGAGTTCAATCCTTGGGGGGCATTTAGGGATCTGGGGCAAAAATTGGGGATTGGTTCTGCTTTGAGCAGGGGTTGGACTAGATGACCTCCTGAGGTCCCTTCCAAACCTTGTATTCTATGAAGGTTTCCTTAAATCAGTGGCCCGGTATGTCCCATATTATTGATAAAGGCACATTGTGGCCATTCATCACTTAAATATGGGTTACCAGCTCTGACATATATGTCCATGAATCCAGAATATCTTTAGCAGCCCTGAAATTGAGAAAATATTTTCTTCCCAAGTAGCAAATTTAAACTGTAACCCAAGTGATAATGAAATCAGGCTAGAGAAAATTAGTTTGGATTTGGATTTCTTGTAATAATCAATGCTGATTTTAGACACCAGAGGTCAGACATAGCTGCTGTTGAGCTTAGGAAATGAGAGAGGTTCCAGCTGAGCATATGAAGTGAGGCTTCCTTTTAAGGTGGCATCATTTATGTTTTTGCACAGCTTTTCTCCCCATGAGCCTTCAGAAAAAGTAATTGTTCCTCTCAGAGATCCTTGTGGCACCATGAGAAGTGGAGCAGAAACTTCCTATTTTAAGAATTCATTGCATTTTCCCCTACCCTTTTCACTCTCAATGGAGCCACTCATAAGCCAAGTGTCATCTTCACCCGTGGATTTATTTTACTGATCATTAAAAATTAAAATAGATTTTCTAATTCTCTCCCTCCTTGGGTTTAAACTACATTTTCACAAGCTATTGTATTTGATGGCATGGGGATTGAATTATTTCCTTCATATTTCTTTATTGGAAATGATACATTATAAAACCTTAATTGAAACAATGAATCTCTATTCTTTATTAGAGAGACCCATTGAGCCAGATCCCCAGCTGGTGTACATCAGCACAGCTCCGTTGATTTCAGTGGAACTACACCAATTTGCACCAGCTGAGAATCTGGTCTATTAACTCACTCAAGTTCAAAAGGGATACTCAGATGTGGATACATACTGCCCAGTTTGGCCTTATGTGGCAGCCTTAATCTGCTATGCCTGACTTTGTATGATTGCATAGTTGCCATATGCCGCTTTTGGGACTCGGATGATCCAGAAGGATACACATGTCTTTCTTTTCAAATGCACTTTTTTATTTTAAAACATTCTGCTCATATTGTCTAGAGGGTATACAAGTTTAGGCAGCAGCGTCTTTTTGTCCACCCAAAACCATTGGGTGCTAGACATAGTCGTTAGTGGCTTGGCTCTGTATACTGCAGAGTTGGAATCCTGTGTACAGAGCAAAGCTCTGCTCTCACAGGGGTGATAGAGCCTTCAAATGCACCATTCACAGCACTTTAGCCTCCCAGGTGTCTGGTACTGTGAAGAAAAATAGCCAGCTACACACCTGCTGAGAGAGAACTCCTGGAGCCACTCTGGATCCCCACTCTCTACCATCAGTAACTTCTATTCCCCATCCTAGTCCTCTCAGTATAATTGTCCTCTCCATGTTAATGTTGCCCCTCCTCTCCAACCTTTCAACATATTTTCACGCAGCCACAGGGATACCACAAAGCGCTCCCTTTCCTGCATAGCATGAAACATACTATCTCTATGCTGGTTTTAAGCTCCTATTGTCCAGGGAATGAGCTTGGGGTCCAATGTCTGATTACAAGGACAGCTTTAAGTGGTGTTTAGTGTTTTGGTGTTGTCTTTCTTTCCTCCCAACTCACCTTTATTCTGTCTCACCCTTGGCAGTCACTGAAAAGCAGTCCATAGTACATGCCATGTCTAGCTTGTCATTGTTAGGAATTAGAGGACTCAAAGAGCTTGTGAGAATGATGGAAATCTCAGGCTGCAACCAAAAGATCACCTTCGAATTCACCCTCTTAAAGTCACTACAGCCATTAGCCAATTTTGAGAGAACATGTGGGATTATCTGTCCTATCATAACCAGAAGCTATTAGGTACAGTCAGTCAGGAATTTTCCAACAAAATACTTTTTCATGGGAAAATATCAGTTACTTGAAATCTAAACTTTTAGTGAGAAGGGGTTGGTTTCAATCTCTCTGTCTATATATTTTTGAAAAATGAAAAAAAAAAGTAAAATTGTCAAAGTCCTGTTCTGACATTTTCAAAATGAAATGTTTTGATTGACCCAGTCTGTATTTTTTCTAGATTATCAACTCACAAAATTTTTTGTGATTTCAATTTTTCATTCTGTTTTGAGACAGAAAAACATTCAAAATCTGAAAAACTCTAGCAGGACAGGAAGATCATTTCCTGCCCAGCTGTACTATTAGTTCCGTAGAAAAGAGTGGCAATGGGTGACAGTGGCTACCAGTATAGGACTCTGAGCACGTTTCTCATAATAAAGTCAGCAGCACATATCACCACCAAATGTAGGTTCTTCAGAATATTCAGGGATCACATTTAATAAGCATCCCAGTTATTTTATTATATAAACCCACTCTATGCTCCAGGATAGAACACCAAAACCCGAGACTTTCACAGTCTCATGTAGTTTTCCTGAATGCAGAAGCTGGATGTGTGTGTAAGTATGTTTGTATATATATCTAGAGAGAGAAGCAACAAGGAGTCCAGTGGCACCTTAAAGACTAACAGATTTATTTGGGCATAAGCTTTCGTGGGTAAAAAAATACCTTCTTCAGATACATCTGAAGAAGTGGGTTTTTTACCCACAAAAGCTTATGCCCAAATAAATCTGTTAGTTGATAAGGTGCCACTGGACTCCTTGTTGTTTTTGTGGACACAGACTAACACGGCTACCCCCTGATACTAGAGAGAGAAGATTATTGAATTTCACTGTTTAGTAAAAACAAACTTGGATTTACATGTCATAGCAATATCCCTCAGGGTTTTATCTAAATATCCCCCAGGATAAATATCTAAAATGAAAAATTATTAGCAATTAAAGTTTGTCAATATCTACACGTTATAGGAGAAAATATAGGAATCCAGTGAAAAGTAAAGCTTTTCATGTGTCTGGAAAACTCTAGATCAATTTTGAGTTAATCCTTCAGCAGTTGACAGATAAGAACCGCTCCCGTCAGAACCTCTCCCCATGGATCAAACACTAATTTGGCAATAAATTATTTTAAACTCGCTTATCTAGTTGCAGTGATTTTCAAGAGACATTACTAACCATAAAGGATTCTCCCACTGGGCTAAGTAATAACCCAGGAGAGCCAGGTTTCATTCTTCAGCAGCAGTAACAAATAGCATTTCTGACAAGCTGGATAGAAATATTGAGCTGAATGCTGTCAAACATCAATATTTACTCTGGATTGGATAGAATCGACTAAATGAATTAGCCTTTCAGAGCAAGGATTGGTGGGAGGTGGGGGGTTGTGATGTGAATATAATGATGAGCTCCTCATTTGGACCCTTAGTAACATTCTCAAGACAATATAAATAGAAAATGCTGGATTACAGGAAGCTTCCATAGTATTTTGAATGGCTACTTCTTAGGCAAAATTGTACTTAGTGGTACTTCCCAATCAGCTTTCTTATATTGTTTAGGAAAATATTAGATGCAATTGAGTGGCAGTGTATGACAAAGCTGATTTATCTATGCACATGTAGAAACTGAAGTTTTCCTTAAATGCATGTCAGAGGCAGAGGCATTTAACTATGAAACTAAATTTAGCTGTAAACATAGGCCCCGATCTCGCTAGCTTCTTCTTGCGAGCAGAACTACCACTTATGTGGGGCCTATTAATTTCAGTGAGGATCTGGACAGGGTTAAAGTTCTGTCTGTGCAGATCAGCTTGCAGAACCAGGCCCTGAGATGGTATGTATTTAGTAGCAATTTTTTTTATGATACTGAAAAGACCAGGTGAGCAACCGAAATTTTCATTCCACAGGAAATTACAACATTAAAAACAAATCAGAATCAAAACAATAAGCTGAAATTTCCCACAAAACAAAAATTCAGAAAAAAAATTATTTGGGATCATCAGAATGGTTTGTTTTAATACTATCAAAACATTTCTTTTTGATAGTGTTGAAAATCTTGTTTTAATTTTTGTTATCTGGATCTCTCTAATTAAAATAATATTTAATGTATTCTAAGTTGAAATGATAATGTTGAAATGAAAATTTTCAGCACTATCTAAACAAAAGGTTTTGACATTATCAATATGAAATATTCTGAATTTTTCCCATAAATTTTTTGTTGAAATGGACTCATTCCCACAAAACATTTAGACATTTTACTGACTTGCATTTTTCAGTGGAAAACTATTCTGTCAAAAAAAAAAAATTCAACCAGTTCTCACACTAAATAGACCTTTGTAGCATGTTGTAATAAATACAGTTTATTGGCTACTTTTCATATACATTTCATATTTTATGGATGTTCTCACATGCACAGATTGTACACAATAGGAAGAGGCTATGCCTATATAGCTGAAGTTGTAGAAAAATTATACGCTGTATTGTATGCTTGAGAAATATGAGTGCATGCCATTAAATTCTTTCTCATAATGCAAATACACAGAGAGGCAGGGTTAAGATTGTACACAGAAAATTAAATTTGGCATTTCCTGACTTGAGTGTTTAATTGTGCAGCCTTAATTAGTTTTTTCCATGTAGTTTGTGATGCAATACATAAGGAACTACTGTAAATAAATAATTAAATGTGTGCCTATATATATGCATAAATATATGCAAATTTATATTATAAGCACATAGAGCACATAATTTTACATATGTAATCTCTACAAAGATTCATTAATATTTGTGGGCGGGGGAGTGACATATACAATTTTAATATATTAATTGTAACAAATAATTAACTGGATGCAATTGAATCTTGGTAGGATTTCTTCCCCTTCTTTTCCATTTCTTAAGTACATTAAGACCTCTGAGCTGTTTTCTTGTTAGATATCCTGTACTGTACAGGTCACTGTGTTTCGATTGCATTGGTCCACTTTGATAACTATACATGTTGCTCTTTCAGTTCCAGGTCCTCCTGCTGGAGTTAAAGCAGCTGCAGCATCGCCATCCACTGTATTTGTGTCCTGGCTCCCCCCATTTAAGTTAAATGGTGTCATCCGAAAGTACACAGTGTTCTGCTCACACCCGTATCCCACAGTAAGTTGTACAAAACAACTTTAGAAATTCAGTATTAATCTATCCATATATACATTGCCAGATGTTTAGTTCCTAACACTTTTATTGGATTTTCTCCTTTTTTTTCTCTCTCTCTCTCTGAAATGTTGGTTTCTTTTCTGTAAGGGGGATTGCTGTTTTCACATATATCCTTTTTGACAGTACTTAAAGCTTAATATAGCACACTAATTTACAAACTATTTCAAATCATAGGATTCCCAGGCTGAATGATGCTAAAGGCACAGGTTCTGAAGCTTTTTAGTTGGGTTCTCACAAGACCAACTGCCAGCTATCTGTGACACAATTACAGCTGGGTAAATTGTGGAAACATTTATTTATGAACATATTTGCTAACTCCAACTTGCAATTGGATCTCTGTTCCGACAGTTCTGGCTTTGCGAATGAGTATAATGATGTGTGAACGAAGATATTTGCTTGTGAATATGCGTATTTGTGCCAGAAACATTTGCCCATCCTATATATGCACATTATTACTTGCTGAAAATGTGACAAGGGATAACTGAATTGAAAATTGGCTCGCCATTTCATGCCTTTCTCTCTCCCTCAGTCAGGAAGGAATCCAGCTATTTTAAAATCTGGGGGACATCTATTCTTTATAAACATCAATGGTTGTCTCTCTGCTACAAATGTAACATATTTATTGATACTTTTTATTTATGGCATTATGTATTTATTTCTCTATGTGGAGGAAGGGTGTGGGAGTGTTAAATGATAGTATTAATCAACCATGGTACTTTAAACTGAACATATCCTTAGTTTATGATGTAATAAAAATGTTGTTCTTGAATTAAAATGAGGTCGAGGGGGAAATATTCAAAAGTGTCCAAGTCCCATTTTCAAAAGTGAGTTAGGAACCTAAGGACTAATTTTCAAAGGTATTTAGGCACCTAAAGATGCAGGCAGGACCCTTTTGTGATTTTCAAAATCACCTACTAGGTTACATACCTACCTCCCGTTGAAATCAATGGGAAATAGGCTCCTAACCTGCCTCGATGCTTCTGAAATCCCACTAGGTGCCTGTCTGCATGTTCAGGCACCTAAATACTTTTGAAAATCTGGCCCTTTAGAAATGGGACTTAGGCTTCTAAGCATTTTTTGATATTTTTTACCCCTAATTCCATTATTTCAAAAATCATTGTGTTGAAACCCAAAATATCTTGATGATATGGTGGTGGTAGTGTTAAACTAGCTATTGGTTTTACAGCACTGACTACTAAGGGAGTAGGTGTTGTCAAAGAAGGTTGTTTGGGTTTTACTGAACCAGAGTTTGCCTGCATTTTTAAAGTCCTGACTGTGATGCTTCAAAAAGTTAATTACTAAGTAACTAGAACAGGAGGACTTGGGGCACCTTAGAGACTAACAAATTTATTAGAGCATAAGCTTTCATGGGCTACAGTCCACTTCATCGGATGCATAGAATGGAACATATAGTAAGAAGATATATACACACAGAGAAGGTGGAAGTTGCCCTACAAACTGTAAGAGGTAACATCTCACACCTTCTTGTCAACTGTCTAAATGGGCCATCTTGATTAGCACTACAAAAGTTTTTTTTTCTCCTGCTGCTAATAGCTCATCTTAATTAGCCTCTTACAGTTTGTATGGCAACTTCCACCTTCTCTGTGTGTGTATGTATATATATATATATATATATATATTCTTACTATATGTTCCATTCTATGCATCCAATGAAGTGGGCTGTAGCCCACGAAAGCTTATGCTCTAATAAATTTGTTAGTCTCCAAGGTGCCACAAGTCCTCCTGGTTTTTTTTTTGCGGATACAGCCTAACAGGGCTGCTACTCTGAAACCTGTTACTAAGTAACTGTGTCTATGGTTTAGAAAAAACACCAGGTGGTGCTGCTGCTTCTTTTTGTTTACTTCTCACACATTTCCTCCTTCAGCTTCTTTGCTGGAAACATTGTTGTACTTGGGTTTATATTACAGGGAGCATACAGTTATATATTAAGCACCATACAGTACATCCAGTAACTGGAATTTGTTTTGAAGGTTCTCTCTGATTGTATTCTTTCTTAGGCAAATCCATTTTTTGTGGCTCATAAATTGTGTCGACCTCCATGTTTTGCTAACACCTCATTATTAGGCTCAAAATGCTTCTCTCTTGGTTTATGCTACGGAGATATTCTGTGGAGTAAATGTGAGTGTTCTGCAAAATAAGGGACTGCTAGGACTGACTAGAGCCACTGCTGGTGTTAGACTCTGTTGAATTGTGCTGCTGCAATTTTGTGATGTAATGTCAAGGTTCCTAGAGCCTATGGATATGAACCCTTTTGCTGTTTGCATACATTATAAATAAATAAAAAAAATCTTAAGGGCAGGCTGGGTAAACTCCTCCATAAAACTCTGCTGATTCATATAATTATGACTTTCCCAGCAGCACCTCCTATTCCGTGCAGAGCACTCTATCTTGAGTAGAGATGGCCAATCACACTAAATTGTCAGCACCTGTAAACCACAATTTAGGCATCGTCCCTGGGTAAGACAAGACCACAAGACTCATTTTAGGACCTCAGCCTGATATTTTTTTGTTAAGACAAAATGTCTTGGGTTTTTTGCTTGGTTTTGTTTGTCATAAAAACATCCTCAGATAAGGATTTACCATCGTCTATTGAAACCTAAACTGAGAGAGAGACATTGTAAGTAGGACAGTGCTTTCATATTGCATGTGGCAGCTATAGTACCCTGGAGCTGGCAGAGCTCAGTTTTAAAATACACCATTATTACATTTTTTCATTTGGGAAAAAAAAATAACGCTCACGAGACTTATTATGGGGACTTCTTGGACATTACACACTTGAAAACAGTTTCCTAAACAAGATGCAGATATTTCCCTCACTTACCCCCTGCAACCATAATATAATGTTGCACTCATCCCTAAATTCTCCTCCCTCCCAGTCCCATATGTTAACTTGTAGGCATTCATAAAGTAGATGAAAATAGAAGTCGGCGCTCATCAATTTTGGTGGTTGTATGCCATCCTGGGTTTTGATATCATGTAACGAAGAGACCCTGTATCACCTTCTGTGGGGAGACTTGGTCTGAGGACAAAGGAATAAATGAATTTGGCAGGAGTCCTTGTCCTCAATCAGGCCCATAGCCAGCCACACAAAGATGGTGTGTGTGTGTGCATATGTGAGTGCATGTGTGCACTCAGAGAGGGTGCAACTATGAAGAGGCATAACCCTTGTGCTCCTAACCATCTCTGTTTTGGCTGGGCTGGGGAAACTTGTGTGAGAAGCTCCCTTTTCTCCTGGAGGATGATCTGAAGGCACCATGCTCTGCCTATTTTCCTCTCTTCCCCACTTGGCAGGGAGGGGAATCAGCAGGGGAAGAGATCTTACAGGAGAAGAAAGACGAAAAATAGGTGACCTCCAGCTTCACCAATTCTTCTATTCCTGGTACAGCTCCACCTAGTGGCAAGAAGACCTGGAGTCCCATAAACCCCCCAGCCAGGTACATTATCTGCTGCTGCCACTGCAGAGTCTTCTTCATTTGTCCTTCTTCTATCAGTCAGTCAGTCAAGAGGTGGTGGGAGAAGGTAGAGCTTTAGGGCAGTCCAACTCCACCAAACCCAGGAGAAAGAGTGAAAGGGAGACTCTTCTTTCTGCTTTCAGTAAAGGGAGAGTGTAGCGGGGTGGTCACCTGCTCCAGCCTTAAAGGGCTTAAAACAGCCCAGGAGAGGGCTGTGGCTGGGAGCAAGCAGTTCCCAGGCTGATTGGGGGAAGCAGGCTCAGCTGTGGCCAGGCCCCAATCAGGGCTCAGCTGGCCCTTATAAGAGGGCAGTGGGCCAGGAGTAGAGAGCCTTCTCTAGCTGTGGAGGGAGATAGGCCTGGCTGCTGGGGAGCTTGAGAAGGTACCTGCAGTGGAGTAGGGCTGCAAGAAGGCCAAGGGAGCTGGGGAGCTCCAGCCTGGAAACTCCCCAGGTTGCAGGCCTAGTAGAAAGCCAAAAAGGGTACTGAGGTTGCAGGGGGCAGCCCAAAGGTTGGCAGAGGCAGCAGGTCCAAACCCCCCTTGCCTGTTATGATTGGCTTAGACACTGCAGTCTGCCCCAGTGTGCGGGGGCTCAGTGGTGACTGGCAGGAGCCAAGACTGAGGCAAGGTGGGGATAGTGGGTGGGTGTTCCCTGGGGAGGGGAGACCCAGAGACTGTAGGAGTACTGCCAGGGGGCAGAACCCTGGGTAAAAGGGGCACTGGGGTCTGGGAGGGACACGGGGACATGCAGAGGGCGCTCTGGAGGCTGGAAAGCTAATTTCCTGGATGACCAGCAGGAGGCGCTACAAGGGTGAGGCGCCACACTGTGACAGAGAGGATCAGTGCTCTGCACTTATCCCCCTTACTTGAACAGCTGTCTGTAGGGTTGCAGAGAATCCACCACATTAACAGAGTGACACAGAGTTTGCAAAAAGATACCAGGAAAAAGAGAATAGGTCAGAGATGAAGGTGACCAACTTTGACTACATCTCTTTAAGTACTCTATTTTTATAATGGGTGGCATGTATAAAAGGCTTGGAGAGGCAAAGCCTCCCCAAAATAATTTGCCTGAATTATCAGGGAAAAAAGGCTGGCCGTGCAGGAGGCAAATGCCAGATGCGGCTCACCTCCCTTTGGAGGATCATTATTTGCATTGTTTTTCACTTTTCAGAGACCCTTGCTGCAGGGGGTTGCCTCTCTTCCTCTTCCTGCCTTTGCCAAGAAGGTGGCACAGCTCCTCCCCAGCCTGCTGCCTGTCCCTAGACGTGACACACCCCTCCCCCCTCTGCTCATGGGCTCAGGCTGCCTTCTTGCTCCAGAAGGAGGCTTTGTGGCCACTCATCCCGGCTGCTGCCAATGGATTTGAAATCAGGAGTAAATCTCAACCAGTGCCTGATGAAGCAGAAATGTTCCTTGTACCTAATCACCCTGTTCTCCTACCCCCCAAACCCAGGTCATTTTCAGCCAAGACCATTTTTGGGGTGCTGCTGCTCAGTCCCAGGATTCCCAGGAGTCAGGGGACTACTCACGATTGCGTTGCTGCCCAGGAGTTCTGACCACTCCCCAGAATCGTTAGACCTGCACACAAACTAGGAGGCAGTGCTGAGAAGAGTTGAGTGACTGCCTAAAAGGCATCACACTTCTCCTATGCTCCTTGTGCCCCATAATGGACCCCAATGCATGGTTCCCATTTCTCCATAGCCCTGCTATGCAGGCTGCCCACTGCATGACTCCCCCCAGTACATAAGACCTTTCCTCCGCTAATGTGGGACTCTCCTCTCTAACACCCCAATGAGCCCTTTTCTAGATCCGGAGCACCCTTTTCCCTGGCTCTGGTCTCAGCTCCTGAAAATGGCCTCTAAAACGTGTTGTCACCATCTTGTGTGATCCCATCTGGGAAACTTCTGCAAACTTTGTCCGACTGCCAGCCCCCACTGCTCTCTCCCGGTGGCTGAACTTTCCTTCTTTGATCACTGAAAGGCAAATCTGGGACACACCTTCTCTTGCTTCTGGGATCCTGCCTGTTCTTGGTGAAAAGGGAGGCCCGAAAGCAGGATGGACGTTCCCCATTTCCTTTAACCAACTCCTATGAGCAGGGGAGGGAAGAGCGCAAGAGGCTTTTACAAATCTCCCCAGGAGGAGCAAGACTTTTAAAGGTAATCCAAACTGGATTGAACTGAATTTCCTCTTGTGTGTGTCAAGGGGGGAGCTGAGACCAAAACCAGGGCACAAGGAGCATTTGTTGACATGTGATGTTGACAATTTGTGTGTTAATGGTTATAAAGCTTTAACTTTTTGAATCTCAATACGTACTATCATTAAATAATTATTGTCTGACCTCCCCATAATTTCCTGCAACTGTGAAAATTGAAATGGACAAAAACTGGAGAAAAAAAAAAGCTTCAAAATAAACATTGATATCTGTCAAAATTATAAAAAATTAAAAATCAAATTCTGCCATGCCTAAATGGAGTTAATGTTCTTTCCAGTAAAAAACAATGCTTGTGAGTCCATTGGGTATTTAAAAGCCACAATAAACCACTCTGAATTAACAAAAAATGAACAATTACTGCTGGCCATATTGTGCACACTTCTACACCATGCATCCATCAAATGACCCTGTGGGTTTCTGAAGTGCAGATTTGCCAGCACTTCTCACAGCCAGATTCAATTTGCAAGGGCAGACTCTGAGAAGTTCTGCTGACTTTAGGCGAAGGGATGCTGAAATTTTCAGCTTGAAACACTTTGATTCCAAAGGGCAGCATCTGCCTGGAATATTTCAAACAGAAGAATTTCATTCACCAGTGAAAACAGAAAAGCAGCTATCACTGAATTCCCAATTTCTGTCCAAAATTCCAGGAGAGGACCCCTGCACCGCACAACATTGTGAACTACACTCTCTTTTCTTTTCATTCTGGAAGAATATTTTTTCATTGTGCAAAACAGAGAAAAATACAAAAATTCAGATACTGATCCATTCATTTTAAAGCTGACTACTAACCTTAATTCCTTGCAGAAACAGATTTCCATTTCTATAAGAGATCAATGAACCAATTTAGATTAAATACAAACTGGGAAGCAGAAAGAGCCTGGAAAACAGTATCACAATAGCAAGTGACAGCAGCCTCCCAGCTTGGGGGAAATAGCAATGTCAGGATAGGAAAAGGGAGACCGAAGACACGTGGGATGAGGCATAAGGAGCAGGATTTCATTGGTGGAAAAACAGAGGGGAAGAGTAGCAGGACTTCAGATGTGATGCTAAAGCAGAGCCAAAGACTAAGGACTTGTGACCTTATGTAAAATGTGGACTACATATGTAGTACAACACTGTCTATCAGAAATATACTGTATAAAAACCTAGATTGCATAGCCGGTTACAAAGGTTCTCAGTTCGTAACATGAGGTAGTACATTTATCAAGCCACATATTTACTGTTAGAAAGGAAAACCATTAAAGCAGGTTATTCTGCTGCTTTCATGAAGTGGGTCATTTAACTGAAACTAAATTGGCTATTCTGTCTATGGGTGGTTAGAGATGGGGAAGAAGGAGCGATTTAAGTAAAAGAGCACTCTGAAAGGATACTAAATGGAAGACAGTTAGCTCTTTTCTTCTATTCCACCCATATTAAGATGTGGAATAAGATGACTTCACAGCCACACTCCAATTTCCTGATAAGGGAAGTCTAAAAACAGAATTAGTTTGGCCTATTGTACCTAGTGAGGATTGAAATGCAAGGTGTGCAGCCTCTGCTGATGACCTTGAATTTTGAAGGATTTCAGCGGTGCCTTTTCTTCTGTCTAATTAAGGAAGTATCTTTGTTGCCATTGTACAGTCCATTTTTCTCAGAAGGTTACATCTCAGCTGTAAAATTGTTGATTTTTTTTCTTTACATACTGCATAAATATTTCCATGGTAGACAAAGAAATAATATGCACTTTTCGTAATTAGGGAAGGTTTAATTACATGACAAATCATAATGGTTGAACAGTAGACTAGAGTGACTTCTAAATTACTTTTCAAGTTCATTTGGTCTATTTTTGTAAAAGTGTATGTGTAATAGAAAAACACACTGCTGGGGATTTTTTTTGTTAGGAAAGTATGGTTATTTAAATTCTTATCACTTTCCTTTGAAAAGCTATCTTTGTTGTGCACAGCTATTACTGGGTTCCCTAGAGACTGTGTGATTTGATATACCTAACGCAATGCCATACGAAATCATAATACTTCAGCAGATTATGGAAGAATAGTGATCCTTAAGTGCGTTGCCTTTGACTAATTGCTTCACACTCTTCATCTTACTGAAACTAGTTTTCATAGTGTTTCCTGAAACTCTGAAAATTGCCTAGTTCAACAGATATGGAAAAAATGGCTTTTATAAATACCCCCCCAAAGTTCCAAATAGAAGTGCAGTGGGCCTAGCACAGATTCGGCTAGGTCTGTCAATACTTCTGTAAAAGTAAGAGGGGGAGATAGAGGGACCTAAAGAAGTTGTGGGAAAAGAGGAAGTAAAATTATGTTTGGCCAGGGAACCAAACCAATTGGGCCTTAAAATATTGTTTGATTTGGGGAATTGACAAAGTTAAGGATTGTTTGACTTTTGTTTTGCCTGAACCAAATTTGTCCACCACTATTGTAGACCCTACGTCTTGAACTTACTTCATTTGGTAGTCAGTATCTGATTCAGGTTTGATTTGTACACAAATCCACCAATAGGAAAGATGTATTACATTGTTTGACATTACATTGTTTGTCCAGTATCAGACAACATATGGATATCTGCTGGCCGTATAATCCCTGCATGCCATGACTTTTGCATGCACCACTGTACATGCTCTGTCTCCTGGCTCCTGTGATTGTACAATCAGTAGAAGAGACAGATCCCTACACACCATTCACTGGAGATCCATAGAATAAAATGGGAGGAAAATATTACAATTAGCCTTCCTCATCTTCCTCTTATTGAAGTGAATTTTTTCTCTGGCATTACTCACTTTGAGAGATTATTTTGTTGCGCAGAACGTATGCATGCAGAAAATGCAGGAAGATTGGTTATTACAATGATTATAGTTTATTCTGTTATTTATATAAATATTATAAGGATACATGGCACTGTATGGCAGATGACCTGTGATGAACAAATACTTCGCTGTTCTAGCTCTCTAGCTGCAGATTTAGTAACACAACTGGTGCTACACAGGGGCTGCCTGCATCCTAACCCTGATGAAGATGTCTTTGCATCCGTCTCTATCCCTCCCCAGTTTTGAAGACACAAGCAAAAACTGCACAATATAATACAAAACCCGTTATAAACAAAGTGGGGGAATGGTCATCATAATTCTACAGGCTTTGTAGATTAAGAGTATGATCAGTTTTTTAAAAGAGGAAAGAGAGAAATTTGGTGAATATTAAAAAGGCAGAGCCGGGGTAGGCTAAGGCGGTAAAAGGTGCACTCAAGAGGGAGGCCTGGCTGGAGTCAAGTTTGCTGGAGGGGTGCTGAGCTTTTTGTCTCTAATCCACACTTGGGTTCATGCATTACAGGAAGTATCTGTCAATTTCATTACATGGCACTTCATACAGCATGAGAGTATTTGTTTATTTAATACTTATTTTTATAAACCACACATAGACTTATTTTATATTTTTAGCTATTTTAAAAATACTTACCTATTCATACACCGTAGTCTTATTTTATAACCATTTTACAGCTTTATTACCAGCACAAATAATTGTAGATTCATTGTTTTAATCTGTCGGCTTTAAATTTTTGTTTAACATTTTTTGCCATAGTGCATATCTCTAAAATAGATTGTAAATAACAGATTAATTGATACGCACAAATGACACTGATATGCTATATAATATCATTTTAAACAGCTCTTCTTTTAAAGCCCTGCTAAAAATAAAACTCATCCTGCTTTTTCATAAAATGGTGGACTTGTCTCATTACGTAGCTTCAGATTTGGCAGCTAATGGATTTTAATAGAAAATACTGAGTATCTGACAATTTCAACACATATGGATTCGTCACACTCTCCAACATATATCCGTGATAGAATTCACAACCTTTAGCTCCAAAAGCACAGGGCGAAATCCTGACCCTTTTAAAGTCAATGCAAAACTCACATTATCTTCATTTGGGTTAGGATTTCACATACAGGTTTTTTTAAGTCTGTAAATTAAAAAGTTATTCTTCTTTGAAGTGTGGCTCATTACAAATGGCATTGCTGGGGTTCTGTGATTATTTTCTCTCTAAGTCTCCAAGCTCAAACATCTTCAATTTACAAGTAAAACCATGTTTATTTCTAACTGCCAGCCTTAAAAATTCTACCAGTGACGTGTAGCAATGAGAGACAGGACTTGGCTGTAGCAAACAGCTAGGTGATTCTTTATTGAGGCTGTTGGACACATAGATGCTCTGTAACTCCCTGGCTCTCTGGTTTGCCAGCGGACACATCTTGTGCTGCCCCACTCAGTGTCTGCTTAAATCCCAGCCCATTTGGAGTAATCATGAAATGGATTACTGAGGAATAGATTACACTACAGGATGGGAGATTCAAACTGGGTTTTCTCTTACTCATCACCACTAGTAATAGAGGTTCTTCTGGCTAATTCATTTCTTCAGCACCACCTGTACAATCCCTTTGTCTTCAGTAGGTTTGCAAAGGGTGCACCGAAGGACTAAGCTGGGATGTAGTAAACAAGTCTGTTGATGGTGATGTACAAGAAGGCATAGAATACAGTTTATTATTAGCTGTATTGACTCTGCAGTGTTAAGGGGAGTACAAAGGAGTAACAATTTATTTTAGTCACTAATTTAAGGAGCTGTGATTCTGAATACCCGCACGGAACAGGTCTATTGAATAAGAAGGTAACATTTATATAGTCACATTTCAGAATAGAATCACACTTTCTAGTAATGCTGTCATTTCTTTTACATTTTAATTTGATGCTTTTTATGCTCATGCTGGGGGTGTTAGCTGCACTGACTTTGCTGTTTCTTCACAAGCCAGAGCATAAATCTAAGTGAGTCCCAGTTTGCATTCTTCTCTCAGCAGTCTTCAAATGGCTCTTTCAGTTCATCCTAGTCCTAACCTGGATCTCTGTGATCCCATAGAAAAATGTGCAAGGAGAGGAACACTAGTGATACTTCGGAATCTTAGCAGGGCCAGGACAGAGAGATATTTCCAATGAAGCAATTATCCTCAGCGCAGAACTGTCCGAGATACAGTGCAGACAAGGGAAGCAGTTTGCTTTTGTGTCCCACTGGCTGTGTATCCACAGGAAATCCTGGCCTTAATCCTAACCCTTTGGATGCCTGGACTGCTGCATAGAGGCACTCTTCTTCGGCAGTTTCCATAGGTTTGCCCCAGCCATGGCAAAACAGGTGGCCCAGCTGCTGTTCTGCATCTAGCTGACAACATCTAGTTACCTGCACCTTGCAGTCCCTCTGATGAAGTCACAGAGTTTGGAAGGGATAGTTAAGGCTGTCTTTAACAGCATTAACTAATCTATTTTAGTAATATTTTTGAGGCTATGTGGGAAGGAAAGTATGCTGCCTAGAATGGCTGTTCCTCTGATTCTCTTTCTGTTGCTTGGATTCCACCAGGTAGATGGTCTACATGGATAATTAGAAGAGAGAATGCACAGAAGGGAGAATGTGTCACATAGCTTCCATTTCATGCTGCACAGTCCCAGCTCGTTTCCATGGTTATGCTCCCTGCTGTGCTTCACAGACAGTGAATTGAAACAGAAAACAAAAAACCTAACAGAGGGGAGCTGAAGAAGCCACTGCACCAGCTCAGTCAGTTAGTCTGGGAGGAATTCTGTGCCACTGTGCATGTGCAGAATTCATGTGTCTCGCTTTTCTCCCCCAAAATATATTCTGCTGGAGAGGTGCTGCAGTTACACTTTTTGCCCACCAGGGGCTGCTGTGGCTCACCGGCAGTAGCAGCTGGCTGTTTTCCTCACAGCACCCTGCCCACAGGGCCAGGTTAGGCGGCCTGGAGATATGGTGGGGGACAGATAGAGTGGGGTACATGGGGCTACTGGGGATCACGTAGACTGGTGTTCAGAAGAGCTAGTGGGGGAAGACAGACTGGGGCAGAGGCTGAATGGGAGTGGGGGTGCAAGGCCACATGGGGATGAGGCAGGCGAAGCAGGGACATTATGGGGATGGGCAGGGTGGCTGAGCAGGGATGCAGGAACACATGGAGATGGGTGAAGGGCCACATGGGGACAGGTGCAGGGGTGGCTGAGTGGGGGTGCAGGGACACATGGAGACAGGGACAGATGTTCTTGACTGAATGGGAGGGACTATGGGTCAGCCAGGGTCTGCATGAGGGAGGCTCCCCAACTCCCTAAAAATCCCTCTGTCCACCCCGCTATTCCATACTTCTCCCACCCAACACTCCAGATTCATTCCCAGGCTTCTTCCCAGCAATTACTTCCCTCTCCTTCAGCTCCTCTGTTACCCTGTCTCCACCAAGCTTTTGCACTGCTTGTGAGGGGTGTGGGAAATGCATTTCCGTATTGTAGTTTAAGTGAATTATTACTCAGAATTCTGTATTAATGTGCCTAGTAAAGAATTTATTTGTCAAAAAATAACAAATTCCTGAATCTTTTTTGTTGTTTGTATTGTTACACACATACTTGCTGACAGGTATTATTAAATAAATTACCAACATTTATTCTAGTGTTATTTTGACAAATAAAATTTGCAGAATTTTAAAATATTGTGCACAGAAGTTTTATAATTTTTTTGGTGCAGAATTCCCCAGGAGTAGTCAGTAGAAATAAATCCTTGAGCAAGTTTAGCATTCCTTTCAGTATAGGGCATTCATAATGGGACATGCAAAGCCTAATATATGACAAGGAGACATTTCCTTTAAAATATTTTATTACAACTTTTTTTCAGTTATTTAATCTTCTTGCTCATAAAACTCCCTTTCCCCCCTCATGCAATGTAAGTCTCTGACATATTAGTCTAAATGAAATGAAAGAAAAAAAGGTGGAAGTAAAATCAGTTCCTTGTCACTAAAATGTCCCAAAGTGTTTGGAAGTTAATGTTAGATGCTGAAATGTGATAATTCTGTTAACCAATTAAAAACTAAAATGGTTTGCTAAATAATCTTGCTAAAAAGGTACCAGTTGAGTATGGATATATTTGCTAGTTATGCCAGATTCAATTCATGAATTGATTCAGTGAATAATTAATTGAAGTAGATACAGTTACTAATGCTGTCCAGTCTCTGTGGCAGTCGCAAAGGAGCCAAACATGAGGGAGCTTAAAAGGAACTGGAGACTCCAGTGTTGTGATTCTTCCACCAATGGAATGGCAGTAAATGTCCCAGTGGCCACAGAGGTAGAACTCCGCTCCCTCGGAGCCTTGCCCACCTGTTAGGGACCACTGAAATGCTCTTTTTGCAACCACAGGGATATTTTACTGTGGTTCTAAAGGTCTGGAGAACATAGCACCAGTGACTCCAGTTCCCCTGTGCAATTTCCCTACCTACTATATTCCTTTCCTAACCGCATCTGACTGTCTAGAAGCTCACCTTATCCCAGTAACCCTACTCAGCCAAAGCAGCTAAAATTGCCTTCCACCTGCAAACTGTATCCCAAGATCTTAGCATGTCTGTCCTGGACCCTGCCATTTGCAGAACTAGTCAGCCAGGCTGCCCAGGAAGGTGACCTACAGATGTACTCAGCAGACAACTATTTACACCTGCCTGAAACCAAGAAGTGCTGTAATTATGAGAAATAAGAGAATTTCCATGTAAATTTCAATGAAGTGATTTTTAAAGCTTTGATTGGGGTTTCAGTAACACCAGTCTTCTACATTCTGGAAAGTGTTGGAGAGGAGAGCAACAGTATAAAGGTAAATTATTTTCAGCGAGATCAATGTACAGATATCTAACTTATTTGTTTCTCTTACACAAAGATACCTTGTGAAGAGGTGCCAGGTGGAATTAGTGATACAAAGTCACAGTTCTGAACACAAAAGCAGTTCCATGATGAGAACCTTTACAGATGCCCAATTACTTCAAAATACTTGTGTTGATTTATAAATATGGCATATCCAGTATTCTGTATGTTTTCTTAAATTCAGATATTAGCTGAAATGGAATATTGACAGTTCATGTTAAACAAAATACCAGCGTATATTCCACTCTGGTAGACAACTTACCAATGGACCATTCTAGAGAGACTAATGAACTGAGCCCAAGAGCCAGAGAGCATCTGGCCTTTCTGACTGCCCTTTCAAATTCACCCCAGATAATTTTAGCTCAAGAATATTAAAATTCAATCTGCTGTACTATTGAGCAATGTCTTACTGTTTGTATATGACCTCACACAGGATTCAGCCTGTCAAACCACAGGCATTTGTCCAATATTCTTATGTAAATATTGAGACAAATTATTTTCAAATCCCTGTGTAATGTCCAGGACAATAAATGAAAGTTGATCCATGGCTTCACTCCATGTCAGCAGTGGAAGCCATGACAAACATATGATCAGTTGGGCAAAGTGACACCGCATCATGACAGGAGGAGTCAGAGTGGCTAAGAAAAGCCCATCAGGCTTTGGGCTTTGATAACAATGAGTGTGAGCAAGCGAATCCCAAACCAGAGGCGGTCTCCGCAGAGGGGGAGTAGGTTGGACAGGGAAATCAGGTGAGCGAGTCCACCAATGGGAGCAAACAGGTTTGGGCTGGAGTTGCATAAGAGATACTTTATGTCAGATGAAGCAGACCAGTTCAAAGGAGCTCATACAAAGGACTGGCCCCATCACAGCAAGGAATCATTCCTACAGTAGAATGGAGTAAAGGGTTATTCAGTGACACTTTAAGAAGTTTTTATGGACTTTGGCCATGGCTGCACTGGGAAAATATGTTATGTTAGAACAAATTAAGTTAAGCAACATAAAAAGCATAATTTAGGACGTGCTTTGACTGGGCCAGGTTAAGTTTAAAATGTCAGCATTGAGGGGGGCCTTCAGGTTAATAGTGACCAGACAACACATTTTTAAACAAAGTGTTCCTTGTCCACCCTGAAGGCAAAATGGAGTTTAACATGATGTTAGTTAACAAATGTTCTGACATAATCCATTTTTTCCAGTGTAGAAGATACCATTTCAATGGTAGAGGGTTATGCATTGCTCCACCAGTTTGCTAAGACTTCCTGTCAGTTCAGATTACAGAGGTATTGATTGACACCTGAGAAACAGCCCGTTTATTCTGAATTTCCTTTTGAAGGACAATTTATGTGAACACTTTCAGGTCAAAGTCTCCTTTGAAATACCAATTACTTGGAATTGGCCTTTACCACCCTGAGATATTTGTATATCAAAGGGCATTCATGCACCCAACCTGTCTGTTTTAATGAACCTTGAATTATATGAATATTTATTTGTAATAAAAAAAAATCTCAACACAATTGTAATTTGTGTCATTAATACTCTAGTCTCCTGGCATTAGCTAATGAGACCCAAGTGTAATGTTGCACATCAGAATTATTCTATTTTATTCCTTTGAACTGATTGGTTATCCTGGCTGTTTTTATATTCAAGATTCACAGAACCTGTGTTAGAAATAAAACTGGATGTTCTGACTGTACATAATTGCTAACTGCTGGCTTCAGTATTTTTACTGCAACTCCCTTCTAGCTGAACCAGCAGTAGAAAGTAAGTTGGTAATAGTGTGGTGTCAGGCAGTAATATCCCAGCTAGCTCCTGATACTCAGCACTGTCTATTGTGTTATTCCAGTTGCATTTACTGTTCAAGCCTGAGACAAAATTTCCTTCCCAGATCAAACCCTCAGAAGAATAAAGCTTCATTGTACGGTGTGTACTTACATACAACTTCTCTGGCCATCCTTAAATCCCCATGCTTCTTTAATTACATAGGTTATTTTGGATACACTGTAAACTGTCTCACCACAACTGGCACTAGCTGGCACCTTGTTAGTATCTCTCCAGCACACAGTTGAAGCATATTGGTGTGGCAATTTGGGGAAGACTGACCTTCCACTGCCCGCACTATGCCTAGTATCACTCTGATCCATCACAGTAGCTGAGAAGACCCGTAGCTGAGAATCTTTGAATCAAAAAAGAAAACAAAATTCATTTTGTGACTAAACAAAATTTACCTGGAGTGGAGGTAGTTTATAAAGTTTAGATCATCCAATCAGAGTAAGAAACTGGGTTAAGTCCTTCAATCAAAGTATAAGAACCATGCCTTAAGATGTGGATGACCTGTCACGAAGCATATCTAGTGACTTCCAATTTTCTAATCAGACAAATGAGTGAATATTCACTCAGGATAATTTGACTACAACCCACTGTGCAATGTGTTCATAAGAACTATTCATGGAGCACAGTTGTCAAATATGTTAATTAAAATTATTCATCAACCCAATTAAAAGAAACAAAGTCATAAAAATCATGATCTATGCACAGACAATTTGCAAACAGAAAATAGGGCTAAATTCACTGAATCAACTGATTTCAAAATGTAGTTCTATCCTATTAAGTACCATGTGCAGTCTATTTGGAGCAATTACCATCATTCACTCCAGACACCCAGAGGCAAAAGACCTGAGCTACTCCACTCAGCAATCTTTCTCTAGATACTGTTTATTTTAGTTTGGAAACATTTGTCTCTCCCATCACAGGTAATCAGCGAGTTCGAAGCCTCTCCTGACTCATTTTCCTACAGAATCCCCAACTTGAGTCGGCATCGACAATACAGTGTCTGGGTGGTGGCTGTCACTGCCGCAGGAAGAGGCAACAGCAGTGAAATTATCACCGTGGAGCCACTGGCTAAAGGTATGGAGACTACCCTTTGTAAAATAGTCTGTCGGTTTGTCTTTTAAGAACACCAGTTACTAACATACTTTAATTGTAATTGATCTTGTGATAGCTTGGTCTTGTGGTCTGTTTATTTTTAAGTTTCAGTTCTAAGTTTACCGTAGGGTCTGTCTGCATGGCAATCAGAGATATACCTGTCTTAGCTTTAATTGAGCTAGAAGAGCTGAAAACAATAGTGTATCAGGATGGCAGAACTGCGGGGGGTGGAGGGGGCTAGTGCCCTCACAGTGGACATATTGGGGGGGGGAGTTGTCAGTGCACCCCCACCAGGTCTCAGGCCTCAAGCTATCACATCTCTCTTGGGGTGGAATCACACGTCTCCCAGTCTCAGACCAGGTGCCGGGCTGTAGTCCCCCGTGATTACCTGTGATTACTTCAGTAGGCCTGACTTATCTTCAGTGCTTGCAGTTCTGTTCCCTCCAGGAACAGTGACATGGGACAGAGTGTTCATAGGTGAACGTGTGAGAAGCGCCTCTGGGGGAGAAAGGAGAAGAGCAGAGCTATTTTATGCCAGCTCAGGACTGGTGAAATTACAAGATACAGAAGCAAAAATCACACTAATACAATATCATGTCCTCTAATATAAGGATAGTAGGCAGTTTGCAGGCATGCAGCGTGTTTTGACAACACAGTAAAATAATGTGAGACTTGCAAGTAAGCTGTTGATAGCTTGGGCAAAACAAGCTCTCTCAGGTCACTTGTGAGGATCAAAGTATTTTATACTCATATATGCCTGCTATAATTTCAAAGCTAGTCATTGTTTTCTAAGGAATTTGAGAATTTTGTTTGTTTCTAGGTTAGGTATTTTGTATTTTTTTTTAGAATAATCTCAGATTATTAGAAGTTAAGTTATGTGGAAATGTTTGTGTAAGGATTTCCAAGTTGCTTTACTATCTACTATACAAGCAAATAACGTTCAAAGAGTATCTAGTGTATGGAAAGTAGTGGGCCTTACCTTAGACCTTAGTTCCTCCTGTGCCACTGACACATTGGGCAGTCCAGTTCCTCCATTGATTATGATGCTACTTATGGTGGTACTTCCCAGGCGATACCAACACATTCAGTATCCCCTGTCACTGTCTTCTTCCAGTTCTTCTTTGGCCTTCCTCACTTTTTCTTTCCTCCTTCTGGAGCTCAATTCAGTGCTTGCTTAGCACGTCTCCCATCTTCCGTATGGTGTACATGTCCCAGCCATCTGATCCTTCTTTCTTTGATGATATTTGTTACCATGTCCTGCTCTGTGAGCTCCCTTCTCTCGCATTTGTTGTTTTGTCTTTCTGTGAAATGTGTAGTACCTTCCTCAGCCATCTGTGATGGTGATGGGCAGCCACCTGTTTTCATTAGCCACTGTCATTGATCAAGTCTCTGCTACAATAGGGTGACCAGTACAATCACATGGTATAATTTGGTCTTTCGTTTGGTGTGAAGACTTCTGTGTGACCACCTGTTGTGGTGTGCTTTGTGGTAGAGGCCTGCAAATCAGCAGATATCCGCTTCAGATCTGTGGATCATTTTTGCAGATTGCGGATCAGATGTGGATACAAATTTTGTATCCGTGCAGGGCTCCACTTTGTGGTACAGAGGAAGTGGAGCCCTTTTACAATTTAAAAATGATAAACTGTAAGAAAAGTAGCATCATCTTCTTTTATATGGTGAACGTGGTCCCTGGGAGTTGCATTCTGTCCGTCTGTGAGTGGTTTGCGCTTCTGTGAAGTTATATGTTACTTCTGCGCACCCCCATGCTGTAGAGCACACAAAGTGTTGAAAACCGTTTCCTGTCATAACCACAACTGAAATGTCCGCAGGGACCTTACATCTGATTTGTAACCTAGGGAGTAAGTAACTTCTGAAGTTACCTTCAGAGAGTAAGTGAACTACACAAGAAGGTTGGTAGGAACCTGGTGAGGCCTTTTACTGGACTTCTGCTGTGTGAACACATTTTTTTTCTCCAAGTCTGGGATCTTGCAGTAGTCCAAAATAGTAGTAAAAAATAACAGAAATTTTCAGTCAGTATAAGAGAGCTTAAGGAGCCTAAGAAACAGTTTGAAACTATCAAAATGAAATAGTCTCTTGACATTTCTGAAATGAATATCTGTTCCATGCGAAATTTTGCAGTTTTGGTCTTTTTTGGAATGATTATTTTTGGAGGAAAATTTGGAATTTCCAGTGGAACAGGACTTCTAGTTTCCTGCCATCTCTGCTCACAAGTGGATTGCAGCTTTTACTGATACTTCAAGGTATTTTTGGGTCTGTTTTGTAGATAAATTATAGTGACTGCATTAACTGCTATTTTCTTAGACAGGATGACTAAGTTAAAAAACCCCTCCAATAGTGAAATCTTGGGTCCACTGAAGTCAAGTGAGAGTGTGGCATTGACTTCAGTGGGAGCAGGATTTCACTCCAGGTGGTCAGTCTGTGGATAGACTTTTGGGTTTTGTTTGTTTTAGTTAGCTTGTTTTTTAACTATCCAGTTACCTTTTCCTACTGTGTGGTCTTGTCATGCTTGTGTCAGTCTTTCCCAAAACATATGCCCCTGAAAATGGCACTGCAGAAAACAACACTGTAACATCACAAGTGACAACTGACTTTCTTCATGCTGTGGTATCATTTACTCAAGACAGTGCTTCTGAAACCACCATCCCATCAAGGCTAATGAAGTACCCGCACGTGTAGAATAAGTAGGTATTTGTTGAGTGCTGTTTAGCATCAGCAAGTAATGGGCATTTTCAGTCTGGCTCTTTTTCTGTCAGTAATATACTGTAGTCCTACTACCTAGGCTTCATTTCAGCTGTTCCTCTCAATCATTATAACTGATTTTTGGTGTGTGTTTTAATTAATTTTTTTTCCAGAGCAAATGTCCTAATAAGCTGAGGCTTCTACCGCACATTAAAAGAATCTCGGCATCACAGTCCAAAATGATTACATAATATATGGCTTCATTTTCTCTTCATGAATCCCAGCAGTCCCACTGCAGCCCACAGAAGTAATTTCCTTTCACTCTTCAAGACCTGTTCTGTTATATATGATTTTACTTTAAATATTATTTGCAGAGGATAAGAACCCACTGAGATGAAACATCTCAATTACATTTGATGCTGACTCTCGTTTTCATGTTTGTCTAATTGGCACAAAATGGATCATTAACTGTCAGTTCTGATCAACATGCACGACTGAAGAATATCAGTATTAAAAATGCACTATGAAATGTAGCTGAATCCAAATTCAGCATGGTGCTTTTAGATGCAGATTTAAGGACTAAAAATGAATAATAATTACATTAAGGGTCATACCTGGGAAATTCATTATGTTAAAGCTAAAACATGACCCCACAGGGCCTATGTGTTATGGAACAAAAATACTACAGTAACATTTTGCTGAAATCCTTGGGTACAGTATGTGTTAAAGATGGAGCTGCCATCTTAACTCTGAATTTATTAGCTTTTGTGGATTCAGGTTAGACTCCTATCCCCTCAGGACCCTTTGATTTATTTGCCTAACTCCCTACTAATTGCGGTGAGACTATCCCTCTTAAAGTTAGCAAATTTCATATTGAAAAACAAAACAGCTTTGTGTTATGCAGCACAAAAGGAATCTATTAAAAATGACAAATCTATTTCTCAAGTTCCCACAGCTCAAAAAACCAGTCTGAGCTTTTCCAATTCATAAGAAAATTCATCTTCTCCAGATACAATGTTTTAGTCTGGGCTTGCTCATAGCATGGTGAAGAGAACACACTGTTGACTTGTGTTGAACATCCTGCTGCTGCAGACACAGACATTTAAAATTCATGACTTAAGCAAGCATGTGCTAAAGTGGAACAAAATGAAGTTTCCTCTATGAGCCAACTTATAAAATATTTCCTTGATCCTGACAACCACACTTTTCTTATTTTTAAAATTCGTTGTCCCACATAGATTCATCCCATACAACGTAAAGGCCTCATTTTCAAAGCAGACAGCTCATTTTGAGTACACAAATAACAGTTTTATAGGCACAAACTGGTGCAAGAACAAATTTAGAAAGCGCCTTTAAAAATTGTGTCTTGTATTGCTAAAATTGTCTGTGGGCCATGCATTTGAGGACACATCTTACACAGCCAAATGAATGTTTTCAGATGGGATACCTTGCTCACTTTAGCATGTGTGTGATCACATTTCCCATGACCAGCGATCTGTTCTTTTCTGGTGATTTCTAGTTGCCAAAATGGCCCTTGGGTACTATTGCAACCTGAAGGAACTTAGATCAGACAAAGGGCTGTTCTAAGCTGCACCAGGGACTGGCTCCAGGATCAGGGGCACAGAGGTCACATAAAGCCACATTTTCCCCCAGATGAGTTGGGTTCAACACTAGTGCAGCTGAAGATCTGCCCCTACATGTCACGAAAGAGCAGTTCCAGTAAATTGCATCTTTACCCTCAAATATCCATTCTACTCTATATCTGAAGTGAATTCTTGACAGAGAGTTCACAACTATGGATAATTTTAATGTAATGCTCATATAGAGGAGATGAACCATCCATAGCCTGACCTAATTGTCAAAATCTGTCTGTCTATTTTAGACATTTTTATACCATGCATCACTATAGTATTTAATCATTGGCACTCTTTTTTCCCATTGAGCCAGTCTCAGCCAGAAAATATAGACCTAACTGAAAATCACACATCAGGTTATGAACCCTGGCAGTTCCACCAACAATCCCACTGTGGTACAGTAGGTATCTAGCCTAAACTGCTAACTCTCACAAGGCTGTGGATAGTGATGATACCCACTGGACTTCAAGATGACAATGTTTTATTTGGGGTAATAGTTTTCTTTTTTACATTAACATTGCTTTGGATGGAAACATTGATAATGGGCAACACTACTTCAAAGAGCCTATTGTATTCCATGAACTGCTAGAAAATGAGAAAGAAGAACCTTTCTACCCCAGCCGCTCATACAGAAGTAGAGCAGGTATTGGGACAACCTCTGATCACAGGATTACCTTAGCCCTGGTCTACACTAGGACTTTAGGTCGAATTTAGCAGCGTTCAATCGATGTAAACCTGCACCCGTCCACACGATGAAGCCCTTTATTTCGACTTAAAGGGCTCTTAAAATCGATTTCCTTACTCCACCTCTGACAAGTGAATTAGCGCTTAAATCGGCCTTGCCGGGTCGAATTTGGGGTACTGTGGACACAATTTGACGGTATTGGCCTCTGGGAGCTATCCCAGAGTGCTCCATTGTGACTGCTCTGGACAGCACTCTCAACTCAGATGCACGATTGTTTGCCGTTGCTCTGACACAGGGAGGGGCGACTGACGACACGGCTTACAGGGTTGGCTTACAGGGAGTTAAAATCAACAAAAGGGCTGGCTTTACATCAAGGAGTATTTCAGGCAGGATTTCACAGAGGGTTCCAATAAGAAATGGTGCACCTAAGTTATTGTTCTTATTGGAACAAGGAGGTTAGTCTGGCCTCTGATTGATACATGGCTAGATTTACCTCGCTGCATCTTCTTTGTGAGTGACTGCAGTGTGACCTAGAGGAATGAGTCCCCTAGACGGGGGATGGGGGGGGTTTGCAAATGAGTACAAAACAAATCTGGTCTATTTCTTGTTTTGATACACTCCATCTATCTTTTACATCTTTGGCTGGCAGCAGACGGTGCAGAAGGACTGCGTGCCATCCACATCTCATGGCTGCTCGACAGAAGATGGTACAATAGGACTGCTAGCCATCCTCATCTCTTGCCTGTGCGGCAGAAGATGATGCAATAGGACTGCTAGCAATCTGTATCACCTGCCTGCTCACCATAAGATGGTTCAATAGGACTGACTGCAGGACTAAAGAGAATGACCTGATCAAGTCACTCCAAATTTAGTCCCTGTGCCCATGTCTGCCCAGGCACTCCTGATCGACCTCACAGAGGCGACCAGGAGCACCTCGGACATGACAATGACGGCTACCAGTCTTATTGCACCGTCTGCTACCACAAGGCAATGGGTTGCTGCTGCTGTGTAGCAATGCAGTACCGCGTCTGCCAGCACCCAGGAGACATACGGTGACGGTTAGCTGAGCGGGCTCCATGCTTGCTGTGGTATGGAGTCTGCACAGGTAACTCAGGAAAAAAGGCGCGAAACGATTGTCTGCCCTTGCTTTCACGGAGGGAGGGAGGGAAGGGGGGCCTGACGATATGTACCCGGAACCACCCGCGACAATGTTTTAGCCCCATCAGGCATTGGGATCTCAACCCAGAATTCCAATGGGCAGCGGAGACTGCGGGAACTGTGGGATAGCTACCCACAGTGCAATGCTCCGGAAGTCGACTCTAGCCTCGGTACTGTGGAAGCACTCCGCCGAGTTAATGCACTTAATGCACTTAGAGCATTTTCTGTGGGGACACACACACTCGAATATATAAAACAGATTTCTAAAAAACCAACTTCTATAAATTCGACCTAATTTTGTAGTGTAGACATATCCTTAGAAAGAATATGCAGTGGGGCATAGGACCATACAGGCAAAGCCTAAGGTGGTTTGACACTTGTAAAAAATGAGTCTTGTTTATAGCAAGAGCAGGAAATAAAACAATGTTGACTTTTGAAGGAATGTATCTGGGCCATTGAAGACATAGATTAGTCATAAAAGAGATTATCAAGACAACTGTTGATAAATTCAGAATGTTTTCAACTTTCACTTCACTGAGGTGAATAAGATTTTGTGTTTGCTAGTCAAAATGAAACTAGGAGATACCATAGGATACTGACATACTATTCTTCAGTAACTAGAGTCTTTAAGAATCTGACATGTTGTAGATATGACTACCAGAAAATGTGGACTAGAAGATCATTCGAAGAGGGGAATCCCTTTGAGATGACATTTCATCTTAACTCCTACCAATAAATATACAAAAGATTAAGTTTTCATAAAGTACTAGGAAAGTAAAGAGGGCTCAGTGATTAAAAGCTTTTGGGATTTATTCTACTTCAAGGCTCTTCCATCCCCAGTCTTCTTTCCTCCAGATATTAAAAATGCATGATTTGTGTTCAAATAAATAGCTGATAATGTGGGTCAAAAATAATTAATTTCATTGAAACAGAGCTTGGAGCAAGTTGGTTTTTCCTTTAAATATTTAATTTTGCATATGTGTGTTTTTACTCCGAAGAACGCATGAAAAAGTGCTCCTCTGTTTCAGTCTTCCTCTTCTTATTGTTCAGCTCCAGCCAGAATTCTGACATTCAGTGGCACAGTAACAACCCCATGGATGAAGGATATCATCCTGCCTTGCAAAGCCGTTGGTGACCCATCTCCTACAGTCAAATGGATGAAGGATAGGTAACCAGCAACTATATGTGTAGCTTGAATAAGACACTTTAGCTTAAAATCATGGGCAAGATTGTGCATGATACTGCATGAGTGTGTCAGGAGGAATTTACCCTTGCTTCACTGTGTGGAGACTGATTACAGCTGCAGAAGGGAAGTTCAGAATGTCCGACGGACTAAAACTTGTTGACTTTAAAGGTTAGAAAGTACTGAAAATGTGGGGGAAGATAAATATTAAATACTTTAAATATAGTTTTAATTGCTGTTTAGATATCAGGCTCAGGGAATATAACTGTAGTGTCAGTGGTCATTGTGTTGCTAATGTGAATCAAAATCCATGGTAAATGCCAACAATAGTAATTTTCTAAAAAGAAAACATTCATGAGTATAGAACACGAGACCCATTTTGCTCTTTTCTAAACATACTGGTCACGTTGGAGAGCCATGCTTGTAACTGCATGGGCAATAATTTGATCCAAATATTGGATCAGCAGTGAGAGAGAGAAATCCATGTCCCATACTAGTGATTATGATGCATTGTACAACTTTGAGTTACATTATGCCCCGAGTTGGTTGTACTTTTTGAAGTGGCAGATAATTAAGGAGGGAGCCCTCTGCTTTATTATTCAAATCATAGCTAGGATTCCCACCTGTCCAAATACTGACCAATGGCATTTTCCAGCAGTATGCTTCCAGTGCTGCTTTAACTAAAGAGGGTCCTGTTTTTTCTTTTGTTTGTTTTAATCCGATTGTAACTTCTTTAATGTATGCATTTTGTTTCCTGTGAGGTAGTAACGGGACACCCAGTCTAGTGATGATTGATGGGCGAAGAAGCATCTTTAGCAATGGCAGCTTTGTTATCCGTACTGTGAAAGCAGAGGATTCTGGATATTACAGCTGTGTGGCCAGTAACAACTGGGGATCAGATGAAATTGTTTTGAATTTGCAAGTACAAGGTAAGCCAATTGGACCTTTTACATAATTGTTTTTACAGTCTTATCATGGCTGTTAGTTAATGTGTGAGAGTGTATGTAATATATATTTCAGTGTGTGTGTCTGCTTGCATGTCTATGTACAAATAATATTTTTGCGAAGTTGAATATTCAAAAAACAAGACATGAGAAATCATAAGAAAGGTTCTCCTAGTAACGGTGACTTGGCTGCTTCGCAGTTTATCATCCTATGTATTTTATGGTATACATTTTTCAAGCTAAAAATTAATATGATAAAGTCATTGACTTCCGTGGGACTTATGTACTTAAAGTTAAGCATGTGGATAAGCATTTGCAGAATCAGGTCCAAAGTGTTCACTTTCAATTGGTTTTGAGTTTCTACACAAGGAAAATAGCATCCTATGCTTTTACTGTTGTTATGTGGATATATAAGTATGTCATTTTAAGGTTACAAAATTTAGCAATAGCTGAAGGCATTTTGTTTAAACTTCCCAAATCAAATTTTGCTGGACTGAGACCTAGCATGGAAAACTTCAGTATGAAAGGAGAAATGTACAGAAAGCTATGGTGACTATAGGAGGGGGTATTAATATTTTCCCCTATTATAATCTTACTTAGCAGGTATTACCAGGTACCTGCTAGAATATTTTTTAAATGTATACAGTCACCCAACATGGTATTGCTAGGTGCACAAACAATGTGAAAATACATATAACACTGATGTCAACAAAAGCACACAATGTTCATGTGCGCACGCACACACACACACACACAAAGATCCCTCAGCTCACAAGACTCTTTCCCCCTCAGTGCAAAGCTTGAGCAAATAATCCTTGCAATGTGCCTTAATTGTCAAAAACATATCAGACACGGGAAATCTATTACTGAATTGAGCACATGGAACACTCTTTGGAAAACACTCCATTCCCAGTCCCCAGATAGACGATCCTAAAAATTGTCAGTTCAAGCAGCCCAGCAATTTAGAACACAAAGAGAGAGGTGGTCTCTGTGGCAGTGTAGGTATCCCTATCTATTAAGCCTTGAAACAAATATCAGTGAGTGGATTAACTCACCTAAAATCCAACAAAGGAGTGGGGATGCTTTTTTGTAATGTCTGAAACATGATCACAATAGGGAAATGGGACAGAAATAATATTAAGGTGGAGCCTTGTTTCTTGTACTCTAGTACATGCTTTCATAATTGTTTAATCTTGAAGTTATTAAACTGCAGTAACTAAAAGCAAATCACTATTAATTCCTTGGAATAAAGGGAGATTGGCATTTAATTTGTGGGATTTTAGGTGGAGAACTGTGATAAAAAAATTTATGTTCAATCTTTTAGTGTGTAGTATGTTCAGTAACTCTCAGTGGAATGTACCAAAGCAAAGGGAATAAGGGAGCAATGGTACAGTACATCTGATGTAACTAATCTTCCCTGGCATATAGAGTTTATTTTTTCTCCAGTACTCATCCTGTACTTAGCAAGTTAAGTAACTAAGATCAGCCCCCCTATAAACGAGGTGAAATTGGTGATCTTGCTTCACATCAGCATTGATCAGATTGCTGTCCTGTGACTTGAATGGGAATTTCAGCAGATGATTACTCCAGCTGCTTTGTTCTGGGGAGCACAAAGAGTCCATAAATCCAGCTGTATTTAGAGCTGCTTTGTGTCAATAGAACAGCACTTAGTAGCTGAAGCATGCTTGTGAATCTGACCTAGAGGATGAAATTCTGGCTTCATTGAAGTCAATGGGAGTTTTGCCATTGATTTCAGTGGAGTCTGGATTTCAACCATAGTGTTCAATTTCACAACCTTCAGCCTCCAGTTTCTTTCTCACTTCCCAGAAGTCTCCTACTACAGGACAGGCCTAACAAAGAAAATAACAGAATGCCACTAGCCGTCACCTTCAGCCCCCAACTAAAACCCCTCCAACGCATTATTAAGGATCTACAACCTATCCTAAAGGATGACCCAACACTCTCACGAATCTTGGGAGACAGGCCAGTCCTTGCCTACAGACAGCCCCCCAACCTGAAGCAAATACTCACCAGCAACCACATACCACACAACAGAACCACTAACCCAGGAACCTATCCTTGCAACAAAGCCCGTTGCCAACTGTGCCCACATATCTATTCAGGGGACACCATCACAGGGCCTAATAATATCAGCCACACTGTCAGAGGCTCGTTCATCCACCAATGTGATATATGCCATCATGTGCCAGCAGTGCCCCTCTGCCATGTACATTGGTCAAACTGGACAGTCTCTGCGTAAAAGAATAAATGGACACAAATCAGATGTCATAAGAATTGTAACATTCATAAACCAGTCGGAGAACACTTCAATCTCTCTGGTCACGCGATTACAGACATGAAAGTTGTGATATTACAACAAAAAAACTTCAAATCCAGACTCCAGCGAGAAACTGTTGAATTGGAATTCATTTGCAAATGGGATACAATTAACTTAGGCTTGAATAGAGACTGGGAGTGGCTAAGTCATTATGCAAGGTAACCTATTTCCCCTTGTTTTTTCCTACCTCCCCCCCCTCCTCAGACGTTCTTGTTAAACCCTGGATTTGTGCTGGAAATGGCCCACCTTGATTATCATACACATTGTAAGGAGAGTGGTCACTTTAGATAAGCTATTAGCAGCGGGAGAGTGGGGTGGGAGGAGGTATTTTTTCATGCTTTGTGTGTATATAAAAAGATCTTCTACACTTTCCACAGTATGCATCCGATGAAGTGAGCTGTAGCTCACGAAATCTTATGCTCAAATAAATTGGTTAGTCTCTAAGGTGCCACAAGTACTCCTTTTCTTTTTGCGAATACAGACTAACACGGCTGTTACTCTGAAACCTTTCTCACTTCGACTATCTATGGTGAAAGAAGAGATGGAACCTATATTAAGATTCTGCTCCCTCCAAGTATTTTTGGGCGGGGTGTCTCTGACAGAGCTGAGTGGGAAACAGTTTTCCAATCCTGGGAATATTTTCAAAAGTGTGAAAATATTTCCTTATTCTGAATCAAGACAAAATTTTCACAAACCAAAAAAAAAAAATCAGTTCAGGTTAAGTGAAACATTTCATTTTGATCATTTCAAAATGTTTGATTTTGACATTTTTTTTTCTTTGTACTGCTTTTTCACTCAAATTGGCTTAGGTTTCTAAGCAAAAAGTCATGGCAAACTGAATTTTTCATTTTGAAAATGTGGAAACAAAAGATTTTGACAATTTCAAAAATTTTGTCCAAAAAATTTTCAAGGCCAGGAGATTCATTAAACGTATCTCTTTCTCAGACAGTTTTGTTTTTGACATATTGGCATTTTTTAATAAAAAAAAATAATAAAAAATGTTCCTGATCAGCTCTGATCAGTTTCCAATCCTAGAGAAGTCCACGGTGTTTCTTACAATATGGACTACATCATAGAATTCTTAGGAAGAACATGCTAGTTGTGGAAATGATAAGGGCGGGGATTCCCTCAGGAAAGGGCAAATGGCAGAAAGATTTTTATCTACTCATCAGTACCTGAAAGTAAAGATGGATAAGCCTGGTTGAGTAGAGAGAAAACAAATCCAAACTCTCAGACAAAACCTCGACTTGAACTGAATCTGTGTTGTGATTGTAAAGTTTATATAACTTTTTAAAAAATATTAATCTATAATAATCTTGAACCTCTGACTCTCCTGGTTCAAACTAGGAGCAGAAGGGGAAGCGAAGTGACTAAATACCACAACAATTTTTCTTGCCATATTTCTGGCCTGACTCTAACCAGGCAGTCCCAGAAATCATACGAGAGCTTTTTCTCATCAAATGTCTAGTTCAGAATTGCAAACACAAGAGGTTCCGATAAAGTTTAAATAAATTTTCAGACTTTAGGCCTCTGATCCAAACTGAATCAACTCTTTGGAATTTCACCTATCACTACTTGTTAATTTTTTTTAACAAACAGCATTAGCTTGGCAAATGTTAGTCTTTGAGGAGTCCACAACATGCACTGCATTTTCTGTCCCCCCATTCAGGAATCGTCAGTTGGCATAATAGGACTAGATAAATAGTTCAGTTGGAAACCAAAGCCATGTACGAGTCTGCCAAAATGAACCAGAATATTGCAAGATGAGCTCACGTGATGGAATCATGATATTTTGTCACATTGAAAAAGAGGGAGGGATGGTCACTTTCCCACAATCAGCCCAAGACGCAGTGTGCTCTGGGAATCCATCCTTTATGCCCAGGCAAAATTTTGGGTCTGATAGACTCTATGCACAGCAACAGAACCAAAATGTCTCCAGGTTTACCCACCTCTTGTTGGTAGTGCTTCATCTCCTCCATGTAGATGGGCATCATGAGTGGAAGAAAAACATCTGGAGGAGCTGTGGCTTTGCAAAAGCTGCTTTTGCACATAGAAAGCTGGATTTCCTTATGGCAGAGATACTCCATTCCTGTGCCATTTAACGCACACAGCTAAATTTTCAGCACACGGAGCTGAACAAAAAAATGTGTATGTACCCACTTTTGCTTGTGTAATTACCACTATTTGGTGCAAACGCATCCCTGCGTGTGCCATTTAGTTGCAAACGGGCTGCACTTTCCATCAGCTAAACATGCAGCCATTGTGCTTAAAACAGGTGTGAAAATTAATAGAAAGTAATTATGAGAGGCCAAGTGTGTTCCTGGTCATTTGGAAGGAGATCCTGCAGGATAGCAGTGCTGAGAAATACAGATGTTCAGAGAAAAAGTGGGGAAAAATGAAAGATAAAATTGTATAGAAATGTAAATATAAAAAATGAGAGCTTGTCTGCTCGCTCCTAACTGAGGATGTCAATTATACAGACACTTTGACAGAAATAATTTGCATTTTTGCCACACAAAACAGTTATTTGATAAATGACTGTTAGAATGGTTTAAAGCTATACATAATCATTTAAATCTATTTTCTATTTTTAACTCCTTCCCATCCAGTGCCCCCAGACCAGCCAAGACTTACTGTGTCCAAAACCACATCCTCTTCTATCACTCTTTCCTGGATACCTGGAGACAATGGCGGTAGTTCTATCCGAGGTAATAGAATTCAGGTTAACTGCAACTTCTTACTAAATTATCATCTCTTTATAGGCCTGGCAAATAATAATGATTAGGGCTCCATGTCTGTCATGGAGGTCGAGGAAGTCACGTACGCAAGTAATATGTATATTTATATTACACAGAATCTATTGGAACTAATCCAGTAAGAAGCAAGTTCAATATCTTTCTGTGCTAAACGGTTTCCAAATATATAAAAGTCCTCATAACATCTTGTCATATTCAGCAGAATTTGTGATTCATATCTGCTAAAGAAGTTAGGTTGCTGGTTTATCATTGTCTTTGCTTTTCTTGCAGGTTACATACTGCAGTACTCTGAAGATAATAGTGAGCAGTGGGGTAGTTTTCCCATTAGCCCTAGTGAACGGTCCTACCGTTTAGAGACCTTGAAATGTGGTACCTGGTACAAGTTCACACTAACTGCTCAGAATGGAGTGGGACCAGGACGCATCAGCGAGATCATAGAGGCCAAAACACTTGGAAAAGGTACTGAATTGCTGTCCTGTTTACTCAGACAGTTAATGAGTGTGAGCTCTCCCATCCTGCTATAGAAGTAATTCTGTTGTTATGGTTAGAAAGAGAAGCACAGATGTTCCAATTTTAATTGCTTTGAGTATTTTGTTATTGCTTTTCAACACGTGGTTTGCATTGTTGTTGTAAGTATGTTGGTCCCTGGGCATGAGAGAGACAAGATGGGTGAAGTCATATCTTTTATTGCACCAACTTCTGTTGGTGGAAGGTGTCTGGGAAAGGAAGCAGAGTTTCTGAACTAAATATAGGTTGGGATAGATTGTTAAGCAGAAGGGGTAAATTACCTCAGCTACTTTGTCTCTTTGAAAACATTTTCAGCTATGTCTTTATCATGCAGAAGAGGTTAGCAGTACAAGCCGTTATGTGCACCTTAACTGCTTCTCTTTCTTGATTTAACTGGTAATAATATCCCAAAATGATTTGGCAAATTTTACCTCTCAATCTGAAGTTTTTAGCATAGCTGTCCTTTTTTGTCCTTTTTAGTTAATTTGAAAATATACTGTCTGTTCCCTCTACCGTTAATGGGACTTGCCCATATGTTTCAAGGTAGAGCTAGTCAGAAATCAGAATTTCCATAGCATGGGAAATTCCAGTATTTTTGACATTTGTTTTGATCTTGAAATGGGATGAAAAGTCAAAATATCAGCTGCTTTTCAGGAATGAAAAGTTTAGATTCAGAAACTTCAAAACAAAAAAATGTGGACATTTTTGAACAAAACAGTGTTTCATTTCAAAATGTCAACATTTTGATGCCTTTGCTTTGAGATTTCCCATCACAAAAACAGAAAATTATGTCAAAATTAACATTTTCCCACAAAATATTTTGATTTTGACAAAACCCCCTATACCCCAAAATGTGCGGCTGAAAAATTTTGATCAGTTCTACTTCAAAGGGAGAATATAGCCCTAAAGGGCAATTCACTAATGTTAACTTTTTCCCCCAAGTTTACCTGCCTTTCTATGAAACTTAGTTTTCTATATATTTGTTTTTTGTTTGAAAATCTACAACCAACATTTCAGAATGTTATTCACTGCTGCCCAAACTGACTTGTGCAAAAGTGCAAACTGATTTTTGCAAGTCTGGTCCACACAGAAATGCATACACACTGTTTCTGGGTTTAAAAATCTGGGTCTCTGGAAAAAAAAAAACATTTTAAAATGGGGAGAAAAATTTGCTGTCTAGTGGACACTTTGAGAATGATTTATGACAAAGGCAGGACCCTCCTATCAATTATTCCTTATTTATTTTTATTTATTTTAAGTATTTCACTTAAAATATACTTTCTCTTAGAGCCACAGTTTTCCAAAGAACAAGAACTCTTTGCCAGTATTAACACCACTCGAGTGCGATTGAATCTTATTGGCTGGAATGATGGCGGTTGTCCAATCACCTCCTTTACTCTGGAGTACCGGCCATTTCGGACCACAGTATGGACAACAGCTCAGCGGACATCACTTTCTAAGTCCTACATACTGTATGACCTCCAGGAAGCAACTTGGTATGAACTGCAAATGAGAGTGTGCAACAGTGCAGGCTGTGCAGAGAAACAGGCCAAATTTGCCACACTCAACTATGATGGCAGTAAGTGTATCCATTTTATGTATTTGGTTTAGATCAGTGGTTCTCAACCCGCTGCCGCCTGGCCCCACAAGCTCCAGGGGTCCAGTGTCGGGGTGGGGCAGCCGCCCAGCCCCACAAGCTCTGCGGGTCTGGAGTCGAGGTGGGGCAGCTGCCTGGCCCCACAAGCTCTGGGTGTCTGGGATCGGGCAGCCAGCTGGCCCCACGCAGTCAGAGTCCGGGCTGCCGTTGCCCTGTCACCCAGCCCCTGTGGCCAGGTAACAGACTGTGGGCCGCATATATGTTCCACAGTGATAAATAAGTTGAGAACCACTGGTTTAGATACAGTTTTTGTGTAATATCTAATGTTTCTCTTCCATCCAGCAGTCATTCTGATCTTTTTTTTATGACTGGTTCCTGCAACCATCACCAGAAAGAATGTGATTGGCTGCAGTGTCATTCCCCAGAGTTTCTTTGTGACAAAACTCCAGCCCCACTAAATAACCTAACACCGAGCAACTCGGAGTGCTGGACTAATAGCTAAAACTAGCCTTTTTTGAGTGCAGTAAGTTATTTTGGTGCAGGAGTTTTCCTTACTGTGTTATACAGTCAGTGCTGTCTATAACTCAAGTACCATCAGCTGGCTTCTTAGTGTTTTACTTAGGCCCTTCTGTCTCCTCCTTCTCGATCCTTTCACACACAGTTTTTCTGCCTTTTCCTGCCATTTAAAAAAGCCAAGCACAATAATTACTGCATGGCTGGATCTGCTGTTTTAAGCTGCACATTAAGTTGGGATGTTGTGAAAGGCGCAGATCAGAATGTATAATAAAAGAACTAGAGCATTTAGCCACTACATTCATCTGAAAACCTCTTTTCAAAAGGCAGCTCACATGCTTTTTGGTCGGTAGATGGTAAATAATTTAATTTCATATAACATTACCTAAGTGCCATTTAACTTTATGTGCGGCGATATAGAATCTGCAATAAGAAGACAATAAAACTGTAAAAGTATTTATATTTCAATGGGGCAGTGCTTCTGGTCAGCTGGAAAATCTCACAAAGAGCAGCAGACATTTCTGACACTGATTATCCTGTTTGATAACAATGCTTTGGTAGTGAAGATCTACAGCCAAAGCGGCTACAGTCAGACTTAGAGAAAGAGAGTATGATCTAGAAAAATGAGCACATGACTGGGAATCAGAAGAGTTTGTAGAGCTGGGTGGGAAACAGAATTTTATTTACATGAAAGGATTTGTTTCATACCAAATTGAGACAAAAACCATGAAATTCTGAAATTTGTTGTAGAAACACCAAAACATTCCTACAGCAGGGATGTTTCAGTGTTGCCAAAATGAAATGTACTCCCCATGTTCTCTGGCTCTCTAACTGCTCCCTGGTGGGCTGCCAAGATATGGGGGAGCTATAGACAATTTTTCTATGGAAACCCAAAATATTCTGGCAAAATTTAAATATTCCTGAGGAACATTTTGATTTTGCAGAAGATGAATTTTCCATTAGAAAATCATTCAGATGTAAAAGTTCCAACCAGTTCTACTCATGAGTGCTAATCCTGACCTTTTTGTCTCATTGTGTGACCTCAGGCAAGTCATTTAACCGATCTTTGTTTCAGTTTCCCTACCGGTAGAAAGGAAATAATAATACTTCTGAATTTATGTACTGTAAGTTGTTTTAAGAACTATTGTACTGGGGTTTTAAGATGTAAAGTGCTACACATGAGTGCTTGTTAGCAATTGTAGAATTTGGGTAAATCCTTCAGAAATTTAGCAGAAAGTTCTGAATTGCAGATCCTTTCAGTTGTTTGGTTTGCATTTAGTTTGGAACTGCTAATAGGTGTTAGATGAAATGCCCTAAAATGTAAAGCTCTGTACAGCCAGTTAGTCTGAAAGGCTAGAGCCTTGATACTAGAGCTCTGTGAAATTCTTTGATTTCAGTTCCCAAACATTTCAGCTAACCTTCCCCAGTGGTTTCAGTTTGCAGAATTTTGTGTCCCCTCTATTTTTGCTTGAGTTTCAGTTACATTCAAACCAAAATACTTAGGTTTGGATTCTTAGTTGTAAGTATCCACTGGGCATAGCTGTGGCATGGGGAATACAAAGAAGCCAGTTTTGGAACCCTAATTCTGAGGCTGGTTCAATTCTAATCCTGGAATAAATTAGAACAGTTCAGTAGCAGCTCTAAACTACACTAGTTGACTAGGCCCACAAAAGCTAGTTGAGTAGGCCCACAAAAGCTGGAATGCAGAAAGACACTCTGGAGTACCAGGTCCAGAGTGTATCATGGGATATGTGGTCTGGCTGGGGAGGCTGGCCCATAGGGGTAAATGGGGTCATGAGGCACCCGAACTACAACTCCTGTGAGGCACCACAGTAGCTCGGGCAGATGCAGATGAATGTTGAACTGATCCAAAACAAAACATTTGCAAATGGAAATATTTATAACTTTTGTTCTTTGAAAAGTTTTGATATTTTAACTTTTAATGGCAATTCGGGATGAAAAAAAAAAGGTTGAAATATCAGAAATTGCCATGGGATGGAAATTTTGTTTCTTGCTCAGCTCTAATTACACACGCTAAACATCATACAGTGATTGTGTGAAGCATATATAATTCTATTAAACTTGTAGTACATATTGTATTAAACTAACAGTGCTCATCTGTAGTGTACCAGGTTTGCACTTTATTTAGAATAGCTATAGAACATTTATTGTATTTACCTAAAAAATGAGGTTTTAATTTAAAGTTAGGGCATTATTTTAATATCACTTAAGTCAAAATATAGCATCTCGAAAGACATGTTTTTAGATACTACTGAGCCTAACTCTCTTCTCAGCCAAAGGGTTTGTATAACCGTAACTGAAGGCAAATTTTAGTCATTAGTATTCAGGAGAATTTGGGATGATTACATTGCAGAGACTAGTTTGCCCTTCATTAGTTTGCAGTTCTTTCCATATCTTTATCTGATCATTCTCTCTGTCGTTCCCTTAGCTAACCATTTCTGTTTGTTCTGTTTAAATGTGTTTTCATGCTTTACTCTATAAAGCTGTTATTATTCTTGGTTTCCTATTAAACCACATTATTTTTGGTATAATATGAACACTGTAGCTCAGTAAAGGGGAAAAAAAACATACACAATGTGCATGAAAAATGCTACTGTATGAAAATAAATGTGCTGAAGTATCTGAGATAACCTTGGATGTTGCCACAGCCTGTGCTTACAGGGTATCGCTGTGCTTATTATGTACAAAATAAGTAGCTATTCTGCGAAAAGGGTGTAGATCTTTACATTTGATCTGTAATTATTGGCACTTACATTGCATCACATCATAATACTTGTATGATTTTGAATGCTACATAATGAGAGAGATCCCACAATACAGCAGTTAAAATGTAAAAGAGAATGTATCTGTTTTTTAATCCTAACCTCCTATCCATTCAGCAAGCAGATAGCCAGTTTTATGCTTCAGTAGCTGGTTAAAATTAAATAGTTTCCATCTGCAGTCATCAGAGTTCACAATACTTACATATTTCCACTCATGTTCCACACAAATCTACATTTTATAGCCCCACTTGTGGGTGCACATGGCAGGTTAATAGTAATCAGGAAGTAAATGAGAACCCTCTCACGATTAAACAGCTTTCTTTAGAAAGGGCTGCATGCTGCTCATATCCCTGAAAAGGAAAACAAAGAGTGAAGTATTACATGCCATACGTCAGGGAATGGTGCTGAAAATGCAAATGCATCCCAAAATGAAAAGAGCAAGTTGCCTGACTCTTAGAATGGCTTTGCTTTATAAACTACTTCCTCTACTCCACTTTTAAAATCTCATGGTTTCCTCATATCCTTGTTGTCCTATTTTTCTCATGAGCTAACCCTCTGAAAGTCTTTATCAGCTCCAGAATTAGCAGCAGGTAGGTTCTCTGAATTCAAGATCAATGCAGTGCTGCCCACTTAGACACCTGATGCAAGAATGTTTCTGTTTAAAGGGCCCATTTGATATACATAGCAGTGAATGTACATTACTTTTTAAAGGAATATCTGATAAATGATGTAAATCTGTTACACAAATACTAATTTCCCATAGTAAACAATGAAACAAATAGGTTAGACTTTAGATCTGAAATTTCTCTGTAATGGTTAAATATGTCATGTGTAAAGGTAATACCGTGTTGGACATGACAAAAGCCTCTAAATGGCTTGTATGCCCTTGGAAGATAGAGTACAGTTTCTATGAAAACTCAACCTTTTCTCTTCATTAATAGGCATCTAATGTCATGAAACTGTTTCCAGGTACAATCCCTCCACTCATTAAATCAGTTGTCCAAAGTGAGGAAGGTCTGGCAACCAACGAAGGGCTAAAGATGCTGGTGACCATTTCCTGTATCTTGGTGGGGGTCTTGCTGCTTTTTGTGCTTCTGCTGATTGTACGAAGGAGGAGGAGGGAGCAGAGACTGAAGAGACTCAGAGGTAAGAGAGGACATCTGGCATTTATTCCCACATGCTCATAGTCACCTAGCATTAATGTATAAATGGGACTGTGAAGAGAAAAGCTTCTGAGACTTTTTGTGGTGTACCAAAGATATTTTTCTTCATAAAGTGTCATTTTCCTGTGATATTAAGTTAGTATCTGTAGTAATACAGGTGACTTGTTTTTTAAAAAAATCTTTTCTTTTCTTTTCTTTTTTTTTTAACAGAAATGAACATTGTAAAGAAATAACTTTTTGAAAAATCAGTCTCTCATCTCCATAAGCAAAGTGATTATTTTATCTGGGGGGAAAATCATGTGTTCCATTTGTTTTTTTTTTTTTAAAGGATTTCCACATCCCCCAGTTACAGTTTCTTTGAAAGATCATATTGGTTGTTCTTTGGGGGAGAGAGAAATCCACTTTTCAAGAAAACATGAACCACGCATCTAGGATAATTCTGATGCAGTAGCCAGATATCAATGAGCTAGAAAAACACACCCATAAATTCTCTGACTTGCTCATATATGTTTTGCAAAAGATGTGATTGCATATTGCTTATTGGGATGGACATTAATTATATTGTAGAATGTACTGTAGTATAGCAGGAGAAGTATCATAATAGCATACTTCATTGTTTACTTCAGATGGAAAAAGTTTTATACTGTCTGTTTAACTCTGCTCTCCTATTATGTCTCGTTTTCTTTGTTGTTGAGCTGTCCCTTTCTCTAATCACTACCCTATTCATACATCAGTGTCTGCACTTGACATAGGTATTAAAGCTATGAATTAATGCAATTTCATTGCTTCTTCTGATGAATGCACTGATCACTCCATCACCACTAATTGCAGTGCGGGCAGAATACCATCTCTGCACCCTGCCCTGTGTGCCTCATGACTTGGCTGTGTTTGTGAAGCGTGGAGAATAGTACATGACAAGACTTACTGAAATTATTTTTCTAAAAGCTTTACACAGCCTGCGCTACATAATAAGAAAAATATTTGTAATCCTTAAAATAAGTTTATTTCCAAGTACTGCATGAAAGAAAATTAGACATAGATATTTCACAAAACATGTGATCTTGATTATTAAAACTAGGGCCAGCCCTAGGTTTTGCAGCATAACATGTGGAAAATCCTGTTCATCTTCCTCCCAATATTAGTATCCACCCTCCTCTTCTTCAGGTTGCTTCCTGCCTTCCTGTACTGTGTGTGCTGATGCAGGGCCCTTAGAACTGTGCAGATGTGTGGGTCACAGAGGAGGAATGATCTTGTATATAAAGCATAGCACAGGGCGTCAGGTGACCTGGATTCAGTTTCCTGCTCTTCAGTAGGTTTCCTATGTGACATTAGTCATGTCACACTTCGCCTCTCTGTGCCTCAGTTTTCCTCATCATAAAAACGGTGACACTGATACTTACCTACTTCTCAGAGATATTGTGAGACTCAGTCCTTTAATGATTGTAGGACAGTGCTTTGAGATCATTGAGTGAAAAGCATTATCACTATGCGTGCCCAGAGTAATTTTACTCTGATCATTAATTTGAGTTTTCATAGATTCATAGATTATAAAACCAGAAGGCACCACTGTGATCATCTACTTTGACCTGCTGTATAACACAATCCACAGACCTTCCCTGCATTCATAGATTCATAGATATTTAGGTCCTGTTAGAGCATAACTAGAGCTTATATGTTAGAAAGACATCTTACCTTGATTTTAAAATTGCCAGTGTTGGAGAATCTACCACAGCCCTTGGTAAATTGTTCCAATAGTAAATTATTCTCATGAAAAAAGTGCACCTTGTTCTCCGTCTGAATTTGTCTAGATTCAACTGCCAGCCATTGGATCTCATGGCATCTTTGTCTGCTACATTGAAGAGCCCTCTGTTATCAAGTTTCTATTCCCCATGAAGGTAGACTCTGATCAACTCACCCCTTAACCTTCTTTTTCATAAACTAGCTAGATAGAGCTCCTTGAGTCTTTTGATATAAGGCATGTTTTCCATACACACAGAATGCTGCAAAACAATCCTCAGCATCCTACCAACCTATTCTAATGAAAACCTGCTTTGGAACATTACATGGGGACTTTTCACATGTCATAGAATCATAGAATCATAGAATATCAGGGTTGGAAGAGACCCCAGAAGGTCATCTAGTCCAACCCCCTGCTCGAAGCAGGACCAATTCCCAGTTAAATCATCCCAGCCAGGGCTTTGTCAAGCCTGACCTTAAAAACCTCTAAGGAAGGAGATTCTACCACCTCCCTAGGTAACGCATTCCAGTGTTTCGCCACCCTCATAGTGAAAAAGTTTTTCCTAATATCCAATCTAAACCTCCCCCACTGCAACTTGAGACCATTACTCCTCGTTTTGTCATCTGCTACCATTGAGAACAGTCTAGAGCCATCCTCTTTGGAACCCCCTTTCAGGTAGTTGAAAGCAGCTATCAAATCCCCCCTCATTCTTCTCTTCTGCAGACTAAACAATCCCAGCTCCCTCAGCCTCTCCTCATAAGTCATGTGTTCTAGACCCCTAATCATTTTTGTTGCCCTTTGCTGGACTCTCTCCAATTTATCCACATCCTTCTTGTAGTGTGGGGCCCAAAACTGGACACAGTACTCCAGATGAGGCCTCACCAATGTCGAATAGAGGGGAACGATCACGTCCCTCGATCTGCTCGCTATGCCCCTACTTATACATCCCAGAATGCCATTGGCCTTCTTGGCAACAAGGGCACACTGCTGACTCATATCCAGCTTCTCGTCCACTGTCACCCCTAGGTCCTTTTCCGCAGACCTGCTGCCTAACCATTCGGCCCCTAGTCTGTAGCGGTGCATTGGATTCTTCCGTCCTAAGTGCAGGACCCTGCACTTATCCTTATTGAACCTCATCAGATTTCTTTTGGCCCAATCCTCCAATTTGTCTAGGTCCTTCTGTATCCTATCCCTCCCCTCCAGCGTATCTACCACTCCTCCCAGTTTAGTATCATCCGCAAATTTGCTGAGAGTGCAATCTACACCATCCTCCAGATCATTTATGAAGATATTGAACAAAACCGGCCCCAGGACCGACCCCTGGGGCACTCCACTTGACACCGGCTGCCAACTAGACATGGAGCCATTGATCACTACCCGTTGAGCCTGACAATCTAGCCAGCTTTCTACCCACCTTATAGTGCATTCATCCAGCCCATACTTCCTTAACTTGCTGACAAGAATACTGTGGGAAACCGTGTCAAAAGCTTTGCTAAAGTCAAGAAACAATACATCCACTGCTTTCCCTTCATCCACAGAACCAGTAATCTCATGATAAAAGGCGATTAGATTAGTCAGGCATGACCTTCCCTTGGTGAATCCCTGCTGGCTGTTCCTGATCACTTTCCTCTCATGCAAGTGCTTCAGGATTGATTCTTTGAGGACCTGCTCCATGATGCTTCAGGATTGATTCTTTGAGGACCTGCTCCATGTCCACGAGTGGGTGTAAATATTTCATTATCAAGACATTCAAGACCCCATTCTGTTAAACTGTACAGAGTGTGAAACTCACCCTAAAGTTCTTCTAATTTATTAAATTAATCCAACTCAGAGAAAAAATATTTGTGGCTCTTCTCTGAACACTTTCCAGTTTTACAACATGATTTTTCAATAGTGGACATCAGAACAGGACACAGTAGTAGTCACACCAGTGCCGAACACAGAAGAAATATAACCTCTCCACTCTTACTAAATATTCCTCTGTTCATACATCCAAAGATTGCATCAGCCTGTTTGGCCACAGCATCATACTGGGAGCTCATGTTATGTTAATTATCCAACACGACCCCCAAATCTTTTTCAGAGTCACTGCTTCCCTGACTAGAGTCCCCCATCCCATAAATATAGCCTGCAGTCTTTGTTCCTAGATGTCTGATCTTACATTTCATTGCATTGAAAAACATATTGTTTGCTTGCCTCCAGCATACCAACTGATCCAGATCATTCTGTATCAGTGACCTGTCCTTTTCATTATTTACCACTCCCTCAATCTTTGTATCTTCTGCAGACTTTATCAGGAAAGATTTTATGTTTTCTTCCATGTCACTGATAAAAATTATTAGATAGGGCCAAGAGCTGCAGGACCCCACTAGAAACACCCCTGTTTTGACATTTCTGAATCTAAACTTTTCATTCCTGAATAGAAGTTGATATTTTGACTTTTCATCCCATTTCAGGATCAAAACAAATGTCAAAATATTTCTTACAGTTAAATTTTGAATTTTATCAGCAAGGCAGTTTTTAAACCATTTAATGTGTGCTATATTGTTTTTTTGTCTCATTCTAGTTTCTTATTCAAAATGTTGTGTGGTACCAAGTCAAATGCCATATAGAAGTCTAAGTATATTACATCAACACTATTACAATTATCAGCCCAACTGGTAATCTCATCAGTGAAAGATATCAAGTTAGTTTGACAGCCCCTGTTTTCCATAAACTCATGTTGACTGCCATTAATTATATTATCCTTCTTTAATTCTTTATTAATCAAGTCCAGTATCAGCCATTTCACTATTTTGCCCAGGCCTATAATTACTTGGTTTGTCACCCTTTTTAAATTTTGGCAGAGCATTAGCTTTTATCTGTCCTCTGAAGCTTCCCCAGCGTTCCAAGATTTTTGAAAAACAGTAATGGTCCAGTGAGCTCATTGGCCAGCTCTCTTAAAACTCTTGGGTCCAAGTTGTCTGGAACAGCTGATTTAGAAATATCTAACTTTAGTAGCTGCTGTTTAACATCTTCCTGAGTTCCTGTCACAATGGAAAGTATCTGATCATATGATATGAAGACATCATCTGGCTTTTATCCAGTTACAGAACAGAAATATTTATTGAATCATTATGATCCTAAAGCTATCACTGACTCACTTTTCACTGACATTATTTACATTTAATATAATTCTGAAATTGTTTTCTCTGCATAAAGGCTTTTACAAATATTTTTTTAGGAAGTATGAACATTATTGCATGGTGTCAAGGTTCCTTCCCCACTGTGAACTCTAGGGTACAGATGTGGGGACCTGCATGAAAGACCCCCTAGCTTATTCTTACCAGCTTAGGTTAAATGCTGCCACCACCAAAGTGTTACACAAAGAACAGGGGAAGTGTCCACTTGGAAACGTCTCCCCCGCAAAATATCCCCCCAAGCACTACACCCCCTTTCCTGGGAAAGGCTTGATAAAAATCCTCACCAATTTGCATAGGTGAACACAGACCCAAACCCTTGGATCTTAAGAACAATGAAAAGCAATCAGGTTCTTAAAAGAAGAATTTTAATTAAAGAAAAAGTAAAAGAATCACCTCTGTAAAATCAGGATGGTAAATACCTTACAGGGTAATCAGATTCAAAACACAGAGAATCCCTCTAGGCAAAACCTTAAGTTACAAAAAGACACAAAAACAGGAATATACATTCCATTCAGCACAACTTATTTTATCAGCCATTTAAACAAAACAGAATCTAACGCGTATCTATCTAGATTGCTTACTGACTTTTTACAGGAGTTCTGACCTGCATTCCTGCTCTGGTCCCAGCAAAAGCATCACACACACAGACAAGACCCTTTGTTTCTCCTGCCCCGCCCCCCCAGCTTTGAAAGTATCTTGTCTCCTCATTGGTCGTTTTGGTCAGGTGCCAGCAAAGTTATCTTAGCTTCTTAACCCTTTACAGGTAAAAGGGTTTTTCCTCTGGCCAGGAGGGATTTTAAAGTGTTTACCTTTCCCTTATATTTATGACATGTGGTGTGTGTATCTTCATGAAGATAAACAACTGAGGGAGAAGTAGGAATGCGGATTCCAAGGCCAGAAGGGACCACTGTGATCATTTAGTGTCTGACCTCCTGTATAACACAGGACATAGAAAATTCCCCAAATGATTCCTAGAGCACATCTTTTAGAAAAACATCCAGTCCAGATTTAAAAATTGCCAGGGATGAAGAATCCACCACAAACCTTGGTAAATTGTTGTAACGTTTAATTCCCCTCACTGTCAAAAATTTCCAGTCTAGCGTCCAGTTTCAGCCACTGGATAATGATGTACCTTTCTTTCATAGATTGAAGAACCCGTTTATAATATGAGTTCTCCATGTAGATACTTATAGACGATAATCAAGCTACCCCTTAACCTTCTCTTTGTTCGGCTACATATATTGAGCTGTTTGAGTCTAGCGCTATAAGGCATGTTTTCGAATCTTTTCACCATTCTCGTGTATCTTCTCTGAACTCTCTCCAATTTATCAACCTCCTCGTTGAATTGTGGACACCAGAACTGTTCATGTTATTCCAGCAGCAGTAGCACCAGGGCCAAATGCAAAGGTAAAATAACCCCTCTTCTCCTACTTGAGATTCCCCTCTTTGTGCATCGCAGGATCTCATTAGCTCTTTTGGCCACAGTGCCACAATGGGAGTTCATGCTCACCTGATTATCCACCATGACCCCCACATTTTTTTCATAGATTGATGTCACTTGCAGTGCATTTTTCATAAGAGCATCCTTTCCATGATCTATATTTGGGGTTAAGGTTTTGATCTAGAATGGGGTTATGGCTTCAGTTCTGCCCAGGCAAATTAAGCAACCTACCCAGTATTCTCTACCTTCTAAAGCATTTTAATGATTGTTTTAAAATGTAGAGACAGCTAAAAAATTGTCTTCCTCCAATGTCACATGTTGTACAATTTATTTATTTATTCAAGAACTCTCCGTACAGAGACACTATTTGGTTTTCAACCAGTTATTTACCCAATTTTTCGGCCATATTAGTTGAGGCACAAGGAGGTCAAGTGATGCCTGAGGTCATATAGTGATTCAGTAACTCTCGATATATAGTAGAACCAAGGAACCTGCTGACTTTCTCTCTTTTTCTGCTATTAACCTAGCCCCCACTGTTACTGAAACAGTATCTCCTTTGCTTTGAATTTCAGTTCATTTTAATCCACGCAGGGGATACCAGCACAGAATGATACCTGATAAGTGGCAACGCCCAATTTAAAACTACAGATAATTTCCCCAGAGTCAACCCTAATGGGTTAAGAAATATAACTGATGAGATCCCAGTGAGCAAAAGTGAGCGCAGAAGCTGGATTTCCCATTTTTCACATCCTGATGTAGTCATGCACCAGAAGCCTTTCTAGCATGTACAGTTAGCATATCAATGAGTCTGAATTTCTGCTTCTGTTAATGTTTTGAACATATTGTTGTCTTATTGCAATTGGCATAGGTGTGTTTTTACCAAATGTGTAAAGTATTCACAGACTTTATGAGTCACCCTTCATGTAGTTTCGGTACATTAGTTTTCATTCAGTAAGTCACTGCCATGCACATGTAAGCTCTGTGCAGAGTTTGGAAAAGGCACATATAGCCCTTGTGTATTATGTTGCGGCTACTATCTGAGGCAATGGACCAACTTGGGCAGTTGCTGTGCTAAATATTGGTGCTGCAATTAGACTGCAGTGTTTTCTCATTCAACGTTTTATGCACCATTGCATAGTGCTGCAGGTTTCCTTCTGGCAGTCTGGGTGAAATTGTGAGGAGATGCTCCCTTACACAAATGTTCTAAGGCCAGCTAAATACGTATATGAATCCCCTAACACAGATATATGGTGATGAGAACATAAACTCACTCCATTTTTTTTTCAGATACAGCAAGGAGCACAATATAGGTGAGCAGCAGCTGAGAATATCTGGAAAGAGGTTGCTTGAAACCAAGGGAAAAGGACACACGAGTGAGCATATTGATACTGCATTGCATTTATTCCAGACAAGTGGCACTGGGTAATTCACAGTGTATTTGCTTTCTAGAGCCAACTGGACAAGCTGCAATGAAAAAAAGGAGCGAACATTTAACGAAAAAGCTTTTCCTTGGTTTCAACCAGCATTCTAGCTATCTGTAGTGTCACTGTAGGAACTATGAGTTGCTGATTTAAAGCTTCCTGCAGGGTAGAGGAGAGTTTTATGTATCACAGCAACACTGTTAAGTGTGAGTTGTGGATAATATTTGGCTCTGGTCTCTTCATCATCCCAGATATTGCTGTAACTTGTCAGCAACAAGAAACACAAACGAGATCCGCAAGAAATCAGAACTTACTTTGCATCAATGGCTGCATTTTCTAGGCAATATAGGCTTCATTTTCCCTTGTCTTTTGTACATAAAGACCTTGCCAAGTCCTTAAAAGTCAATGGTAAAACCATCATTGTCTTGAGCTGGAAGCAGAAGCAGGGCCTTAGTTTGGTTTATAATTTTAAAAATATTGTTCTTGTTATCATGTAGCCCTATTTGTATAAATTGTCAATCAGCTGTTAACAGCAAAACCCATTGATGTAAAAGAGAGAGAGATGCTCAGTGGCAGTGATTCAAGTGGAGAATTTCAAGTGAAAAAACCCCCGTCTCCTCTCTGTCCCCCCGCTATCTGCTCTTGCATTGCAAAGGGAAAAAGAAGGTTAAAACTGAAAGAATGGAATGAGCAGAAGGGGAGAAAAAACATTCAGGTACTTCAGTCAAAGTGAGGTATAAAACCCAACGTAGATAGATAAGGTGGCTGATGTCAAGATGTAGGGTATTGCAAATCCCTGTAGGATTTTAAAAGCAAAGAGAGCTCAGTTTGCATTATAGCCAAAGTTGAAAAAAAATCCATTAAGAGTGAGGCATTAAGTTGGTGGTGATATGCTCCTGCCTCCTGAAACATGTGAATGGTTTGCCCATTGTAGCCTACATCTTTGGAAGTTTAGAGATGTGACATTTAATAGGACCATGTATGAGGAACTTGCAATACATGCAGTAGACCCCGGAGGTGATTAAGGAATGTAAAAGATTTCAGCAGAGGCAGGGAGAAGAGAAAGACAAATTCTGCCAATATCCTGGACATGATGATAGATTTGCAAACAAGGAGACAAGGGAGGAAAAGGTAAATTAAGGATTCTACATGACCAATTTTTGATAGAACAACTCCTTAAAAGCTTGAAACTTGAGATTTGTTTTCTTATCACATTTCTTTCCCTCTGTTGCACCTGCACACTGCTTTGTTGTTCTGGGATTGCTTGTGATCTCTGGACTCATGAATTTTTAAATTACTTCATGTTTTGGATGCGGGGGGATGCACATCAGTCTTTGTTTTATTAAAAATGCCACAAAAATAATTATATTCATTTTACAAACAAATAGAAGAGGCAACATTAAAAGGCAGACTTTGGGTTGACCAGCCTTCCAAGGGTTCCCTTTAATCTGTTTTCTGCGTTGATAATGATACCCAGAAAGGGCTTTATTTTAATAATAGTTACGGTAGTGCCTATGAGAAGGTCTACATAGCATTGTACTCTTGTGTCTGTGTGACCTGTGCCTGCAGACTCAGTGTTTCCAAGCCTGCACTTGAGCATTCACATTGCATTTGAAACCTGGGCTTCACAACCATGCTAGTGGATCCATACTTCAGATCTGAGTCAGAACTTCAGCTTCTGAGGGCATATACCATCATATCCCAGAGTTCCTAGTGCTTTTGCCAGCTGTAGCCACTCTCAGGCTTGGTTCATAGTGGGATGTGGGAGAACTTGTCTGTCTGTCCAGCAGGAGTTGGCTGGAAGTGTTTTGAGTGTTTTTTGCCCATCAACACATCCAGCTGAGCCATTGTGTATCTGCACACCCCCAAGAGCCAGAGCCATCAGCATGGATCCTAACCCAGTGGAAGAACTTCTCCACCACACGCTGTCCATCCTATTTCAGGAATCAGGCAGAGCATCTGCAGATGCCAGTGGACATTTCAATGGCAGTTTTTGGCCTGCCGAAGGCATCTCTCAGAGAGGGACACTAACATGCCAGTCACAACCCAGCTGATGCTGTTCATGCCTTAGCTGCAGACTCCTCATATGTAGATTGGTGCTTCTGGAACAGGGCCATAAGCACAGACTGGTGAGATCACCTCATCATGCGGACCTGGGATGACATGCAGTGGCTTCAGAACTTTTGCATGAAGAAGCAGATGTTTCTGGAGGCTGGTGATCAGTTTACCCCAACCATCAGGTGCCAGGACACCCGTGTGAAGGAAGTCATATATGAGTCCAGATGCAGGTCACTATAGCCATCTGGAAGCTGGCTACTCCAAACTGCTACAGGTCCTTGGCTAACCAGTCTGGAGTTGGCAAATCAGCTGTGAGGGTTGTCATGGCACAGGTTTCTGAAGCGGTCAGGACTGTGATGTACTCAGAGGCGCTTGGCATTACAATTGTTCCTGAAATAACTGCAGGCTTTGCACAGGGGCCATTCATGGGACTCGTGCCTATAATTTTCCTCCTCAAGGAGCATATCAGTACATAAACAGCAAAGGGTATTTCTCCATTGTTATGCAGTTCCAAGCACTCAGTTGTAGGAGACATTTACAAACAAATAACATAAAGTCAGTCTCTGCCCCAGACAGTTTACAATCTAAAATTTAGATAATCTGTAGCAAATTGATAAACAGATAAAAAGGGGCAAGAGGAAGGGAAGGGGGGAGGTTACAGAAGCAAACTGAGTTTGGATCTCTAGGAGGAAAAATAACATAATCTTAGAAATTGGAAAGTGGAAAACCTGTAAGTAAATATTCATAATAAATAAAATAATAATCTTCCTCTTTCTGGGATGTATATTAACTGGGGATCTAGCTAATTTCAAAGAGCCACCATGGACTTCTGTGAGAGGAAGGTGGGACAGTTTCTGAATACTGGATGTCAGATTGGATTGGGACTCCTGGGAGGAACAAGACCGTACCCACCCCATTTTACTATCCGCCTGAACAGCCCTCCTCCATTGGCCTGGTATCCCATGAGAACTGCTTTGTCCTTGCTGCCAGTTCCCAACTGCTGTCTGGAGAATGTAGTCCCTCCAAGAGGTCAGGCTGAGGATATAGCAGAACCATTATGACAAAAGAAACTTCAAGGTTGTAGAGTCTCAGTGTGAGACTTAGTTCTTAGGGGATTACAGTGGAAAGTTTTAAAAAAAGAATTAAAAACTAGTGGCTTGAAACACAAAAACATACACCTAAATGGACCTTTACTCCTGGTTGGAACCCTATTGAAGTCAGTGGGACTCTGTAAGGGAATAAGGGTCCACCCATTGGGATAGTTTTGAATGACTGACTCTTATGGGAATAAGCTGCTACCTACTGATTTGTATGTAGGGCTCTCTCTGAACACAAAGGGGTAGTTCTGCATAATAGCTAATGTAATGGTGTGGATACCTGATTGTGACCAAACAAGATCACCCTTTCGTGATCTTCCTTGGCCAATTCTCCAGGCAATCAGATTTGGTTTGGTGGTGCCCAGGTAGGAGATTGCTCATTCATGTCATGACCTACCTGAAACTTTGTGAACTACTTTAACTCATCTTGATTTCTTTTAAGCCAATTGTGTTGAAGAAAGGACAGTGCTAATGCTTTTATTAGGGCTGTTCTAGTTTTTATATTGTCTCTCTCTCTTCTACTGAATTTCTTTAGCTTTTTCAAGTTAAATTCTATTCTGCTCTAAATTTAGTTTTCTTCAAAGTCAAGACGAACAGTTTGCAATAAAGCCTTTAATATGTTTCTGAGCATTTTCACTGCCACTGGAGAATTATACGTGCTCTGTGTGTCAGAAAGATATATGATAGTCAAATGCAGTTTTAACAAAAATAAGGAATTTTAGAGGCTATTATGTCTTGACGGCTGATCTGAGGAAAGAGAATAATCTTTAATAAGTGGCTCGTCTGAATCTTCCACTCCTTAATAATCCATCTACCAAAAAACTTCCATTGTGGCACAAAAATTAAAGTGTTAACTAGCTACTTATCAGGTACTAATATTTGCCATGTTTTCTTCTAGATGCAAAGAGTTTGGCTGAAATGCTTATGAGGTAAGAATAATGTTTAGTAATTCCAAATTTAATGATGTTTCTGGTTCAAGGGATTATATTAAAAATCATTCCTGGGAACAACTTAATTATTAAACTTTCCATTCCTGAATTCTTTGTTTCTATGTGCCAAATGCACAATTTTAGTTTTCTTAGGAATGGGGGCAGTGATTTCTAATGGTCCAGGAACGAGCAGAGTTCCACAGAAATCTGGTCAGTCACAAGGTGCTGATTCACCTCCTTGTTTCCACCTATAACATCATGTTAAAAGAGGCTGAAGATGCATTGAACGCTTTCCTAATATTGGATGTGCATTTAAGCAGTTGCTGAACTTGCTGCAGGGATTTTATTCAATCAGTGAAAAGAGAGGTGATCAGTGCAGTCATAAATGGCAAAAAAGGTGACCTATGAAACAATATCTCCATTAAGATGTGAACCACAGTATAAAAAGTTTTGATCCTGTAGTAGTGGATTAAATTACAGAACATGTTTAGGTCCCTTTGGACATTTTGCCTGTTCACTGAAGTGTTTTCATAATATGCATAAAGGGAATTGCTCTTCAGAGATCATCTTATTGAAGGCAATAAATGGCTGGAAGCACATATTTGCAAATACAATACACATACATACACACACACACACAGACATACCATTGCTAGCTGATTATAAGCAGAGCTTTGTGAAAGTAAGATAATTTATTTATTATTCTGCTGTTTTGTTCTGAGTCATTTCACTATCCAGAAATATAATTCTTTTGTGAAATGACAACAAAATGTCTGTTCTTGCAAAAATAACCTGCAAATATGGAAATTTCATATTTCCAGTGTTTGCTTCTTTGTCTGGAAAAAATGTTGAACTTTGAAACCATTGTGGGGTTTTGAAAATAGGACCATTTTGGTTCATATTAACTAAAAATCATACTTATTTTTAAGAAAATAATAACCTCCAGGTTATCTGATGATTTGCCAGATTGGACCATTTTCAAAAATTCAAACTCCTCCATCTCTGAGGTTTTAGATTTAATTTGAATTTACAGCACACCTTAGTAATTAGACTATCTCTGGTGTGTTGGTGATACATAGGGTTAATCAGTTAACCTAGATTCAAATCTAGACCCCCATCCTGCAGACACTTACATATCTGTAGAGTCCCACTGACTTCAGTAGTATTGCTTGTGTGAGTACAATTACATATGATTGGAGTCCTAGCTAACTGTAAGTAACACGTAAAAATGATTTCAATAGAGTCATTCTTTGGTGTTTCTCTATCTCACAAAAAACCCAAGTAGTTCAGCATATTTGGAAAGCCTCTGCTCAAAAGAGACCCAGTACTAACATAGCAGATCAGATCAAGTTGCATTGGCAAAATGTTTTAGTATAGCTATCATGTTACTTATCTGCAATCATTTCTGCCAACCTTTAATTTTTGTAAAGGAGTACTTGTGGCACCTTAGAGACTAACCAATTTATTTGAGCATAAGCTTTTGTGAGCTACAGCTCACTTCATCGGATGCATACTGTGGAAAGTTCAGAAGATCTTTTTATACACACAAACCATGAAAAAATGGGTGTTTACCACTACAAAAGGTTTTCTCAAAGGTACCCTGCAGCTTTAGAGATTAGTTGTTGCCTCAGGTTTCAGAGTAACAGCCGTGTTGGTCTGTATTCGCAAGGAGAGGGGGAGTGCTTGTGGCACCTTGGAGACTGGCCAATTTGTTTGAGCGTGGACTTTCATGGGCTACAGCTCGCTTCGTCGGATGCGTACTGTAGAGGGTACAGAGGATCTTTTTATGCATACAAACCGTGAGGGGATGGGTGTTTACCACTACCGTGGGGTTTTCTCTCCCCCCACCCCGCTCTCCTGCTGGTAGTGGCTTGTGTAGGGTGATCACTCTCCTGGCAATGTGTGTGATAGTCGGGTTGGGCCATTTCCAGCACGGATCCGGGTTTTCTCCCCACCCCCCCCCCCCCAACAAACCCACTCTCCTGTTGGTAATAGCTTGTCTGGGGTGATCGCTTTCCTTGCAATGTGTGTGGTGGTCGGGGTGGGCCATTTCCAGCACAAATCCAGGTTTTGTGCTGGAGGTGGCCCAACTTGATTGTCGTGCACATTGTGGGCAGAGTGATTACTTTGTATGGGCTATTGCCAGCAGGAGAGTGGGGTGGGTGGAGAGAAAACCTTTTGTAGTGGTAAACACCAATTTTTTTCATGGTTTGTGTGTATAAAAAGATCTTCTGTACTTTCCACAGTATGCATCCGATGAAGTGAGCTGTAGCTCACGAAAGCTTATCCTCAAATAAATTGGTTAGTCTCTAAGGTGCCACAAGTCCTCCTTTTCTTTTTGCGAATACAGACTAACACGGCTGTTACTCTGAAACCTTTAATTTTTGTGAGTATTGACAATCATTCCTTCCCCCATCCCATTAAAAACCAGTATGTTTGATTTTAAAAAAATCTACTGCATATATATCTTTTAAAGATATAAATAACAGCAAACAATAATCAAAATAGGCATTTTGAAAAAAATATGTGATTTAGGACAGTTTCAAAAGTGACTAGTAATTTTGAGTGCCCAACTTCTGACACCCTGTTTTTCAGAGGGCGCATGCACAGCACATTCTGAAAATCAGGCCTCTTTAAGAGTTACCTCAGATTGGGTAACCAAAAACTGAGGCTCCCAAAATGACTAGTTAATTTTTGAAAATTTAGGCCTTTTTTAGACAAAGGAGGCAACACCCCAATAACTCACAGAGTTAAATATGTTCAATTGCTTGGTACATAATGAATAAGATTTCTTTATGTTATACCAAAACCTAGTATCATATACAAATCTAGAAAGTCTAGAAATCTCCCTTGGGGATATTTGTGCCCCTGTGAGTGCATTTAAGAATAAAAAGTGTTAAGGATAGCACTTTGGTCTTTGTGTTGAATGCCTTGGTTTGGGGTATTTAAGTCAGATCCCTGGGGAAGCTACGCAAGCCCCACATATTAACAGTTTAATGAAAGTTGTATGATTTGCCCCTCGCACCTCAAATTAGTAACAGTTACTACTAGTATTTGAGCTCAGCTTGGTGATGTTTTCTTTAGCAGCAAGTTCCAGATAAATTCCTCTTAACTGTTCATCATTGATTAGCATAAGGAACTGGCTTATGTTTCTAATTTTGAGCATAGAATAAGACATAAATTGCCCCTGAAATCTCTAACCCAGCCTTCACATTTACAAAGGAATGGTTTTCCTTACCTCTTTTGCATTAACCTACTCACTGACCTCAGCCCCAAAAATTAATGAAGAGGCGTGACTGTTGGCCAAGCATCCAAAATGACCTTAGTTTTAAATAGGTGCCATATGTAGTCCTTTTCTGTATAAATGGGTGTGTAAGATTCAACCCTGTTCTGAATGTACAGATTTTTTCAGTCATTCAGTTGAGAGGGGTGGTTATAGATAGATTATTCAAAATGATGTTCATATCTTTAATCAGTTTTGAACAAACTTTTAGCACATCATGCATTTCACTTGCTTAAAAAACAAACTAACAAAAATATTTATCCATAGTCAATAAATGAAGTATGTTATATACACACACCATCACAACGTCTACGGAGCTAATTAGCAACCTTGAGACAAATTTAAGGTTTGTGATCAGTAGAGTCTCTTTTTTTTTTATCATCTCAGAGTAACTAAAATGTAAGTAAATGATATTTTTCCTGTTCGGGAAGTAGTCTCTGGAATCCTTATCTATGAGATTATAATCCCTTGATGCTAATAGCCTGGATTTTCTAACATTAAAGACCCACTCACTTGAGTGGGTTGGGAATTTTTCAACAATTTTTTTTGGTTGGAAAATGCCAATTCTTTGAAAAAACAACCATTCATGGAGACAAATCAGTTTTAATAAGAGGGTTTCTCATCTCCAGGATGGAATTTTGATATATAGAGAGAGAGAGAGACTTTTGTGAAGAAGTCTTCTTAGGGTGAGGTCATGGTGGATTCTCCATCACTGACAATTTTAAAATCAAGATTAGGTGTTTTTCTAAAAGATCTGCTCTAGGAATTATTTTGGGGAAGTTCTATAGCCATGTGCTCTACAGGAGACGATTATCACAATGATCCCTTCAGGTCTTAGAGTCTAGGAAGAGTCTATGAACCTCACAGGGCTGTTGTGAGAATAAACACAATAAAGACTGTTGATAGGGGCCATAATTCCTAAGATAGACAGAGTGGGGAAAAGACTAGAAAAGTAGAATCTGGCAGATATGTCCTAGCTCAGTTCTGGTGGATCCCATTGGATCTGTTGGGTTTAGAGACAGAACTGCTGTCAGTTTTGTGAGGGGAGGGAATTCCTCTTACAAAATGATTCAGGGAAAACAAGGGGGCCCATAAGGAGAGTTCCTTCCTTCCCTTTAGCATTTCTGTGGAAAGGGGTGAATACAATATGGAGGATTTTACCACAAGTTCTGTATTGCATATGATTATGCTGCTCAGTTTTATTACCCATTTCCATTTGCTTATTAGTAGATGGCTCATTCCCAGAGTAATTTTCTGGTACACAGACTTTAAAATTGTTATGGCTTGTGTGATGTTACAATAATTGTTTTATAGTCCTGTTCTAAAATACCAAATTCAATTAAAGGAGTTAATCCATGAGTGCTAACAAGGTCTATAATTTCTTACTACTGCAATGTCAACAGAACTAAAGTCTTCACTTTTCCTTATGCAATTCATTACTATTAATGGAAATTCTAATGAATGTTTGATTGATTTCTTAACTTACCAATTCTCATGATGTTCAGGATTTAAATCATTGCTGAAAATTAATGAATAGGAGAAATTTATATAAAACACCATCTTCCCACTGACCTGTTTGGTCAGCTCAAGGGTTCATTAGCCAAATCTGAGAAATGCAAAAAAATGGCAGCTTTATAACTGTTTCCATCAGTTTCAGTATTCAACAACTGCATCGAAAAGATTCAATAAGGGCTTTTGATAGATAAACCACTGAATAATGGCAGACTCAGTCCCTTGCCCCACTTACTTTTTCTCATCTCCCTACCAAAATACATTAAATTAATACCACCTATTTGCTTCAAAGTACAATGAAAGAAAATGAAATGTATGAGAATTTTGGTGACTACGGTAATTTTATTATCTTAAGTTGAACGGATTTTTAAAAAGGAAATCCTTAAATATCTTTTCATATGGGGAGTGTTTTCATGTTTGTCTCTCTTTTGTGCTTAGTAAGAACACCAGGACCTCAGATACACTTAACAAGCAGCAGCAGACGCTAAGGATGCACATAGATATTCCCAGAGCTCAGCTTCTGATTGAAGAGAGGGACACAATGGAGACCATTGGTAAAATGTCAATGCACTTATGTTGCTTATATAATAAATGTTATGGTCTACTTTGCACTGCATTCTTTACACATAAAAAGGGCTAGGGTCCTAATTTACAAGATAATTTGTCCTGGTTGAAAAGTGAATTGAAGACTGTTCTACATATGCATCATTCTGAGCTTTAAGGAACCCTAGCAAATTTAAAGTAGAGTAGGGCAGCAAAAAGTGAAGTGTTCCATTCTGACATTTTCAACATGAAAACTTCACTTTTCTATTTCAACATGATTTTTTGTTTTTAAATTTGAATTTGTTTATTCTAAAAGAGGTTATTTGTAAAAGGTTGAAATTAAAACAAAACATTTCAAAATTACTGAAATAAAATGTTTTGATTGACCCAATCCAAATTTTTTTTTCAGACTATCTACTTCTGAAATGAAAAGAACTAGATAAGTTCACGGCGGATAGGTCCATCAATGGCTATTAGCCAGGATGAGCAGGGATGGTGTCCCTAGCCTCTGTTTGCCAGAAGCTAGGAATGAGCGACAGGGGATGGATCACTTGAGGATTACCTGTTCTCTTCATTCCCTCTGGGGCACCTGGCATTGGCCACTGTCAGAAGGCAGGATACTGGGCTAACTGGTCCTTTGGTCTGACCCAGAATGGCCATTCTTATGTTTGAGATTTCAATTTTTTGCCCCAATTTGGGACAAGAAAAAATTAAAAAATCTCTAAAACTTTTGCAGGTCTAGAAAATGGTTTCCCACCCAAATCTACATAAAATGACCTAATTATATATCTGCCTCACTATAGCAAAAGTTATTCTGTATTCTGCTACATTGAATAAATAAGAAAAAAACTGAGATACATTAAAACTGGGACCCTGAAGCTAAACTCTTTTACATTTCAGAAGGTTGGATACCAAATCTCCTGGAACCAGACTCACCACTGTCATTCAGGTTTCAGGTCAAAAGCCATAAATAACTTAAGTTATGCCTGGGATGAATCTGAAATCTCACAAAAACAGCAATTTTCCTAAGAGTTCAGCCCCACATGGTGGCTGAAACCTTGCCAAAACAACTGATCTAATGAGTGTCTTGCTATACAAAATGGCAGGGCTCTCACAGAGGGAGCTGATCTTGCCAGATTTCTACCATTTTGGACAAAAAGCAGTCTAAAGCAAACTTGAAGCTGGCTTAAGTGGTCAGCAGAGGATTCTACTTGTATAGAGGAATATAACGCATATGTTGTGGTTACATTTAGGATGTGGTCAGAGGGGAGGGGACCAGTGGAGCCAGCAGGGATGTAGCTTAGCTCTGAGGCTCCCAGTCAGTCCCAGGATTGGGGAAGAATGAGCTAACGTTGTCCCATCACATCCTGTGCCAGGCTAGCTTGATTTGGCTGGACCAGAGGATTCAGCCCTTTCTGTGTTTCATGTTTTATGAGGTTGCTTTGAAGACAAGATCCACACATCACCTGCAACATGGACATTTTTGTTTCCAGTTTTATGTTTCCAAAGTTCATTTCTGTGCTGCAATCTTTTATGATAAGTTTTATCCTATTGGGAGATTTCACTCTTGAGTTATAGTAGTTGGGCAATAGGGGTTTATAATGGAAATGCCATTAGCTCCTTAACTACAGCAATGTGATTGGTGCCACAGTAATAGACTGTGTTGCACAAAGCAGTAATAGTAAGCCAGCACTTTGACAGGATTTTACATAGGCTTTGGCAGGTTTTATTCATGACCGGAGTAAGAGCTCCTCTTTTGCCAGGGACCGCATAATTTGGTTTCATAACGTTCATTCTATTTAGGGCCTTTTTTGGGCAAAAAATGCCATTTATGTTACTGTGCAGAATTTTTCACATTAATGTTCTCTTGTCAGTTGAAAAAAACCCCAAACCAATTGTTAGAAGCAGTGGATCAGCCACAGCTGATGGGTAAATTCACAGAATCACCATTGCTGGCAGTCCCTTTAGAAATGCATTAAAAATCTGTACATTGTATGATAGCAGGAATTTCCCGTGGTTTTTATTGCTATTAAGAATAAATGAAAAAGACTGTAATAATGTAAAAATAAAACCTGGAGACTAAACCCAGATAGCACTAAGCATTCAAATGTAGATGTTCTGCAAGCGTGAAGTCAATGGAAGAATTACCACTGATTATAGTGGGGGCAGGAAGGGACTTATTATTAAATCTTGTATGATTGAGAATACTCTGCATTCTGTATAGCTTCTTTTTAAAAAAAAACAAAACCAAACAGCACTGTGATCACAATTGTAAAGAAAAAAGCTACTAGCTGCCACAGGACCAACTGCTCCCCCACATAGCCTGGCTTGGTGCAGGGAGGGGTGGAGATTCTGTATGGAAAGTCAGAAGGAATCCTCCACAGTGGCTTCTGCTGTTTCTTTGCAGATAATCCATGTAGTAGTGGATTCACAAGTGTTCCTTTCTCCCCTCCTTGGCCTGGGGTCTAACTACCTCCCCTACCCCGCTCCACCAATCCTGCTGTGCAGATCAGAAGAAGCCTCCATTCAGCTGTACTCCGTGGCATGCAGGAGAGCCACACCACTTGCACCAAGCTCTCCAAATCCTCTTCCTATTGTGCCACTGACCCACACCAGTCAGTTCTGCTGCAGGAACTTTGCAACATAAGGAAGAGGCAATATTTGGCCCATGGGCTCCAGACCACAAAAACATTTATGCATGTGCATAACTGTAAGCACAAGATTTGTCCCACTTCCGCGAGAATGTTCAGATTAAAGCAAGTTCATAAGTGCTTTACTGGATTGAGGCCCTAATGCTGCAGTATTTTTGTTCTGGTGCTGCAGAGGCGAAGCTAGCCAGAAGAGAAAGCACAAATGAGCTAACAGTCTGCTTTCGACATCACAGATACAATCACTTATGCTAATGACAAACATGAAGGGGCGAGAGGAACCAGTGTTTACAAAATGGAAAAAGTCCAAGCACTTAAGGCAAAAGATCGTTACAGGCAATAGAGAGTGTCTAAAAGAATACACAAAAAGCCCATCTATGTCCCTTAAAGTCATCATATCACAAATGAAGGCCCACAGGCAATACTCTTTTCTTTAGTTTTGTGTAAACTTGAGGACTTAAACTATTTTTAAGGATCAACAAAAATGTGATTCTTTATTTTAATATTCATTTTCTATTGCTTATAGATGACAGATCAACAGTGTTATTAACTGATGCTGATTTTGGAGAGACATCTAAACAGAAGTCATTGACAGTTACTCATACAGTACATTACCAGTCTGTCTCACAAGCTACTGGACCATTGGTTGATGTTTCTGATGCCCGGCCAGGAACAAGTGAGTATAAAAGAGACTATATTACCTAGAACAGATATCATTACCACAGTATTTATATTATCATGGTATTGCCTTTATTTTGAATGTAGTGCGGAAACTATTTTGTGCAGCAGAAAATAGTCTCTTTTACAATTGGACCCACTGTAAAAGTGGTACATATTAAGGTTAATACAGTAAAAGTTTCCTTTGCATGTTAAAATGTAGATGTAATTTAAGGTAATTCAGACCTGAGTATTCCTCAGAGGAAATTTATGCTGCATTTTAACATCTAGAATCTATTGAACAAATGTTTCTAGTGGATTTTCATAGCTAATAGATATTTATTTCTCACAGCAATCAATCTTTATTTCATTTCTCAATTACCTGTGATTGTTCCTAATGTTCTAGGATATGAGAAATACATTTTCTAATTACTGCATTTTTGGAAAAGTTACATTTCTAGTTACTGTATTAAATCCATTTTCCCAGCTATATCCATGCGGAGATCATCTTACAATGATTTAAACAACAAAATTAATAAATATACCCTTACACTACATTCTTCCTAAACTCCGTTATAAACTTGTTCCATATCTGCATAATTGGAAAAATTTCATTAAATATAAGGACTACTTACTAGATAGTAATATGGTGTAATGTGGCATACTTGAAGTATATAAACAATTCCTAGGAGGTATAGAAAATACAAAGATCAAATACTGTCATTGAAATTTATTATGTTGAAGAATCAAGATTATGAGAATGAACAATATAATAGAACCCTGCAGTGTTTTAAAAACTAACTATCTTTAATGCTGCAAGATCCTGCACTCCAAAAGTACTTGTCTTTCTTTGTGATGATTAGAGGCTGGGCAACACCCCAGAATACTTACACTTTCCATCCCTTATCTCCTCCAAATCAAAGCCCATTGAAGTCCATGGAAATACTGGTACTTAGAATCATAGAATCATAGAATATCAGGGTTGGAAGGGACCCCTGAAGGTCATCTAGTCCAACCCCCTGCTCGAAGCAGGACCAATTCCCAGTTAAATCATCCCAGCCAGGGCTTTGTCAAGCCTGACCTTAAAAACCTCTAAGGAAGGAGATTCTACCACCTCCCTAGGTAACGCATTCCAGTGTTTCACCACCCTCTTAGTGAAAAAGTTTTTCCTAATATCCAACCTAAACCTTTTAATGAAGCCCGATAGTCTGGTTCACATGCATCCCAGCAAATTTCGTGGGAAAGGTGTTAAATATATTTACTGTGCATTTTAATATTCCTTGAATATTTGAAAGTAACACTGTAACATAGGTGCTGGAAAGTAACATAGGTGCTGGAACTAGGGATGCTGGGGATGCTGCCGCACCCCCAGGCTTGAAGTGGTTTCCATCATTTTCAGGGTGTACAGTTTGGTTCAGTAGCTCTCTGCACCCCCACTGTGCAAATTGTTCCAGCACCCCTGCTATGCACAGCATCAGTCTTAGAATTTTGAGTAGCTTTTCCCAAACTTAACAGACTCATTTAAATGAATTTAAGGGGCTCAAGGATATGCAATTTTCAGCCTTCTCTGCTGCAAGTGAAGAACATCCCAGCTGTTTGTGCTGAGCCCCATGAATAGCTACCAGCATATAAACAGATTTGTTAAAATAACAATTCTCCAAACAAGCTGGAAATCTGAGATTGTCAACCCCCCCACAAATGCAGAGACCATCCATCCATCAGAATCCATATATGTGATTGCAAAAAGTCTGTGTAATCATCCTTTTTTAAGTTGTAACACAATTGTTGTTTAAATCTAAACGTTTATTCAGAAGACAAAAATTGGGTACAACTGTTGCAGTGTCCACATTCCAGCTGGGCTCTGCTAGGGCCTTCATTCCATTTGTTCTGTCTCCTTTCGGAAGTCTAGTGATTAGACTCTTCTGTTCCTTACATTCAGGGAGCATGAGGTCTAGGATTATAGCTGGCACCTGCACAGCAGGAGGAAAGCTTCTTGCACTTTTCTCCCATGCTGCTCACCTGCACTGGGACAGTCACAGTCTGGAGTGAAATCTTGGCCCTAGAATCATAGAATATCAGGGTTGGAAGGGACCTCAGGAGGTCATCTAATCCAACCCCCGCTCGAAGCAGGACCAATCCCCAATTTTTGTCCCAGACCCCCTCAAGGATTGAATTCACAACCCTGGGTTTAGCAGGCCAATGCTCAAACCGCTGAGCTAGCCCTTCCCCTCTCTTCCCACCCATTGAAGTCCATGGCAAAACTTACACTGACTTCAGTAAGGCCATGATTTCACCTTTGGTCTTTAAAGTTCATGCATGTTTCAAGATATTTCTAAGACTAAGTCTGGGAAATGTACTCTAAGATTCAGGAGATTTAGGTCATGTCTTCGGGATGACTTTGATACCTCAAAAAACTGAGGGTCTTACATGACGTGCATGGATTTCAAAGATCCACTGGCATTTTTCTTTGTAAGAGCTCCAAGTTCCAATATTCTTGGCCAAAATTTGTCCTCTGCCCAGTGCTGTGCTATGTGTTGTTGTGTACTGTTGGTGGTTGCCCTCTCCTGCTAGAGATGATTGTGTTTCAGTGGTGTACTGTGCATATACTTCACAGTTGGTTGTAAAGGGCTTTGGGATGCTTCAGGATGAAAGGTTCTGAAAACATATACAATTGTTTGTTTATTCGTGATATTCTGGGCTAGCTGAGATCTTCTAAAGAGTATAGCTATCAAATGCCAGTCAAGGAATAGCTACTCACTTCCCAGCTCTGGGAACACTGCTAAATGGCAAAGAACTGTGATGCAGCCGAAGCCTGAGCATCTACACTTCAATTAAACAGCCCCTTAGCCTGAGCCCCCAAGCCTGAGTCAGCTGGCACAGGCCAGCCATGAGTGTTTAATTGCAGAGTGCAGCTGTTAGACACAGGGAATTTGTGGAGGGCATCTTCCACACACACCCATTGCCTCTTGGATTTCAGGTCTGCAGAGAATGTGAGTTACCCTTACAAAGCCACACAGGAGAATAAGGAGGCACAAGGTACCCCCTTGCTCCCCATTCCTGACCATCCAAATACTGATATCACAATTCATACTAGGCGAGAGCAGCAACAATGGACAGACAAGAATGGGGAATGATCAGAGGCAAGGCTGTGCCCCTCCATCCAGCAGACCTCAGCTGTCACAGAGAAGGAAGATATCTGCTAATGGTGTAGTAATTTCACAGTTCCCAGCACCCAACTCTACCACCCCCTTCAGTCTGCTTCTGAGGTGGCACAGCTATGCACCATGCCTTGCTCAGGGTAGATTGAAAATTTACAATCTAGTCTCTTAATAATTTCCAACATTAGTATCTAGTTATGAAAAGATAGCAGGCTAGCCATCTAACTATTGTCCTTGTTCTAAAGAGCAGGCATGCTACCATGTTTATCAATGGCATTGAGTTTGTATTTTTCTTTTGCCTTGGAGGAGGATTTGAAATAGAAGGTCAAACAGGCATGGCCATTTTGTATTTATAAATAACGAGCACCTTTGAAGTAACAGGCTGTAAATGCTTCATAGGGAATGTTGATTCAGAAACAGTGCTCAAAGTCAGTATCTAGTGATGGTTTATCCTTAAACCCATTCCTGTTCAAGTCTCCCACTCTGAAGTGGTAGAACAGACTTACCATTTGAATGTCAAAGAGCACTGTTTAATTCTTTTACTCACCATTGTTACTAATAGAAGCTTCAAAAGAAAAATCTTTCCCTGATGGTTTAGTCACTTTCCATTTGCCAATTAAAGATTTTTCTTTTCCCTTTGGCTTATGATTAAGGCCCTACAAATTCATGCCTGTGAAAATCACATCACAGACCGTTAAATCTGGTGTCCCCCATGAAATCTGGTCTTTTGTGTACTTTTACTCTATACTATATGGTAAATGTGTACAAAAGTACACCCTTACTTCTTTGCTGCTGATTGCAGCAGTGCTGCCTTCAGAGCTGGGCACCCGGCCAGCTGTTGCTCCTCTCCAGCCATCCAGCTCTGAAACCAGTACAGAAGGAAGGGTGGCAATACTTTGACCACCCCCTACAATAGTTTGCGACCCCCTTATGGGTCAGAACCCCCAGTTAGAGAAACACTGAGCCTTAAGAGCTTTACATGATTATATTTTGTTACAACACCGTGAATTTTAAGTTTTAAGTATCTGAAACCATGAAATTAAAGATTTTTTAAATGCTATGACCGTGAAATTTAAGAAAATGGACTGTGAATTTGGTAGGGCCCTACATATGATGAAAAACAAGACTTGTTTTTGTCCCAGTGCTACTGATGATGTCAATAAAGCCTAAGCAATCGATTTTGGCAGTTAGCTTACTTGCACTCCCTTGGAAGGATGGATGGATTGTCTCTGGAGCAGCAAAGAATAAAATATTTGAGGCCCAACATAAATAGTTGATTTTTTTTTTTAATTTCTAAGGAAGAATTGGGATGATTTTATTTTTTTCAGACACTGTAAGAATCTTTATGGATAAATTTACCATCAGAACTTGGAGGATTTTACGATTTGCCATGTTTTCAGCTACCTGGTAACAGCCTTTTAGCATGCATGATTAATAACATACTAGCCCAAATGTAAACTAATAAATAAATAATAAACACATAAGGTTTTGGTAGTGAGTAATACTATTGTATGTTAACGTTAAGCAAGATCCCTTGCATAGGAAATGTGATCATATAATCGCTTAGCCATTTGTAATCTTTTCATTTATATTTTATAAATTTGGAGTTATTATGATTCATATGAAGTGATAATGAGGGAATGGCAGTAGGGAACGGGTTGGATCCCTTTACCTGTTTCATTCCCAGACTATTTAACATTTGTGACTGTATAAACACGTTGAATTTCTGTGAAGAAAATGTCCTAATTTGGGGATTTACTCACTGCACTTCACTGAAACACATTTTCATCCTTAACTCCTTTTCATTGTTTTTTTTTTTTAACAATATCTCAGTCACCACTTCATTTCAGTTATTCTGCTGGTGATTTTCCATTGACTAATTAAGAACTTAATGGCAAAGATTCTCTGTTGGTCAATCACAGATCCTACTACAAGAAGGAATGCAAAAACTGGGCCCACAGCTCGCAACAGGTATGCTAGTCAATGGACTCTCAACAGACCCCATCCCACTATATCAGCCCACACCCTCACCACAGATTGGAGGCTGCCAACACCCAGAGCTGCAGGATCAGTAGACAAGGAAAGTGACAGCTACAGTGTCAGCCCCTCACAGGATACAGGTATAATGTCATTTGCAGAATTCCTCTCTAAAGACAGGACTAGCATAACTGTAGTATTCAGTGCATGAGATTTACCATATTTGCTGCTGGGATTAAGAGTTGTATTTTCTTTTTAAAGCATTTTAAAAACATACCTTCTAACTGCAACTGCTACTGGGTTATACTACCATTTATGATAACAGGCATTGTGTACGTGACTTCCTATGCCAAAAATGCACTCCAAAATCTTTTTGATGGTTCTGTGGGTAATTTTTCTGGTCACTGAAACTATGTACTTCCTGAGCTCTAAGGGAGAGGTATGAGAATTTGCTTCAGGAAGTAGTAGTATTAGTGCCGGGAAAATGGAGTCAAAACTAGAATGTTTTTAAGTTTGAGCTACTATAAGGTAAGTTGTTTCCAGTGGTGTAATTTGCTCACAGGGGGAATGCCCAGCTTTCAGGCCCAATCCAGTACTCAGTAACATCGATGGGCATTGGACAAAGCCCTGATTTTATTTGGGAACAACTATATCTATAACTAATGAGAAAGGGGAACTCGAAGATGCAATTCTTCTCTCAATCTTAATACTAGCCTTGTTGTGTCCCGGTTAAAATGCGGTTGCGAGACTGAAAAGTGAAGCTGATTTTCCTTTTCCTCTATACTGAATAAGAGATGAAGAAATGTACAGCCTTAAATGAATTAGATCCTGTGATCAGGGACACACTCACACAGCAGTTCCAAAGTTAGGTTTAAAAAAAAAACCAAGGAAAATGTTTGTTTTGAGGTATATCACTGGCAGAGGCAGTGACTCCCTATCTAGCTCAAGGCTGGCCAGAAGCAACTGCTTGTATTCCCTTGGAGTTTAGACGGGGTGAAAGTAACTTAACAGACTTACCAGTTTGCAGGGTGGTTGGGGTCCTGAGCAAGGTTGTGGGGGTGGCTCTGAGCCCCCAGAAGGCCAGACTCCCCAAGCCAGCCCTTCAGCGCAGTCTGGCCCATGCTGCCCAGGGCTTTGGCGGCAATTTAAAGGTCCCAGGGCTCCACCTACTTGCATGATAGCAGTAGCAGCAGTGGCAGCCGGAAGCCGCAGGTCCTTTAAATCACCGCCGGAGCCCCTGGCCCTTTAAATCACCCCCGGTAGCCACAGCAGTGCCCGAGAGCCCCAGGGCTTCAGCAGCAATTTAAAGGGCCAGGTGCTCCAGCTGCTGCCAGGAGCCCCATGCCCTTTTAAATTGCCAGGCCACGGGGTATCTGCCCCTTTTGCCTCCCACCATCAGTGCCCCTGCTGGTACGGTCAGCTGTGTACCGGCGGCCACTTTCTTACAAGTACGCCGTACTGGATCAGCTTTCTTTCACCTCTGGCTTTAGAGTGGCTAAACAGGAAAGTCTCAGAACAGTCAAGCCCCAGAAGAGAAAATCATCCAAAGCGGTATACACAAAGAGCTTTTCACTACATAGAAATATGAGGGTTTTTTTGAAAATATCCAGTTATTTTCTGAGTAAGAAAAAGCAGACATCTGCCTTGCCTTGATCTAAAAACGTTTGATCCAAGCTTTTCAAAAATATATTCCTAAAGATAGTTCCTTAAATCCTATTTAGGGACCTAAATATGCGGCTTGATATTCAGAAGTGCTGAGCACTACATATTGCCCATTGACTTCCACTCGGCTACTCAGAGAAGTAAGCACTATACTCAGTAATATTCGTAGGATTAAGCTGTTATCTTTTAAGAATGGACACCCTCCTTTTAAATATCTTTTAAAATCTACCGCTGCTTACATATGCTATCCAACATTAATATCAGGAACTTCCTATGGGCTGTGCTTTTGTCATTGTAAGGTACATCATTAAATCAAATGATGTGAAATTTACAAGACTATGTGGATAGATACATAAAAATAAAAAGACTTGTAAGACTTATTCAATTAAGAATCAAGGTACATTTACTTTGCTGTAATAGATTTATGCATATCTAAATCAGTAGGATATTTTTTTATTCTTCAAAGGGAAGGTTTGGTCCTAATAATGTACAAATTATATCTAAAAAAGCACAGTGGTGGGCTGCCCTAATGGCTCATGGATATTTCTGTGTGAAGCTGCATGAAAATCCAGGTGACTCTCTCTTGGGCTGTAAGGAAGTAGGAGAGTTAAGGAAGGCAGTATGTCCACTTTGGTTAAAGAGAGAGTACTTCATGTTGTCCATCAGACATGCCTCCAGTTTCATCCAGACTTCTTTATCTGGAAGGAAGGTGAAAACCTTATTATGGGCATGCTAGATTGTGGGCATAATCCTGGATTTGCTATGCTCCAACTTGTAGACCATCTCCAGGGGGTACCCCTTTAGTGTGCCAGATCCCCCCCAAGGGGTCACATTCTTCGATAAGGTAGGCCACATGGGCTCAATGCCTCTGGCACTGAGCCTCCCAGGCTCCAGAACACCTGTTCCTCAGCATGAGCTTTGCTCAAAGAATCCAACTGGAGCAGACTCCTGTTCAGAGATTTTTACCCCTTTGGGAGATTGATGCACTTCAGCAAATATCTGGTGTGACTTTATGTGGCCTTTTTCAAAACAGAGTAGGGTTTATTAGTCAACTAGAAGACAGCATCGGGAAGTCCTCAGGTTAGCATAGAGAAACAAAGGTAAAGAGAGGGTTCAGACTGGCCAATGCTAGGGCTGCATCCAGCCAGGCTATTCTAGAATCCACCTTGGCTCTGTCTCTTTGTCCTTCAGTCTCTCGTGAGAGCTGCTGTGTTTCTGTAGCTCACGAAAGCTTATGCTCAAATAAATTGGTTAGTCTCTAAGGTGCCACTAGTACTCCTTTTCTTTTTGTGAATACAGACTAACACGGCTGCTACTCTGAAACCTGTGTTTCTGTGTTGCCAGTTCTTATCACACATATCTGACACCTCTTGCCTTTGTTCTCAGGACATGGCCTGGCTGTGTTCACATGTTCAGCTGCCTTTGCAGTTAGATGTTAACCTTTGGTCATAAAAGTTTCCATTGTCTCTTCCAGGACCTCCATTCACACATGTTCAATTTGCTAATTATTCTGGTCTCCAGCCAGGCAGCTATGTGAGTCAAACACCTCATGTGTCCTGCTCTGCCCCTAGAGCAACATTTTAACCCTTCATTACTCATTGGGTAGCAATACTGAGGTGAGAGGTACAGAGTCATACAGATAGTTCATTAAAATGTTACAGAAAATTCCCACACAAGCATATTGTCACATATCCCAACACAGCAAGATTCTTCTCGCCCAGGGTAATTTTATTTCATGGACAAGTAAAATATCATTAGTTTTTCTCATCATCATCCAGTTATCATGGAAAAGGACATGCAAGTGGGTTCACTGCATGGGCTTGTAAACTTTAACAATGATTTTACAAGCCTGCTTCATAACCTATAGTATTTGAACAAAAGTTGTTAATTACTAGACACCTTCCAACTGTATCCCTGCCCTTTAAGATGTGCAGGGTTTTATATTAGAATTAAAATAGATTTTTAAAATTAAAAGTAAACGTGGAAACTTGGGTCATGGAAGGGGTACACAACACAGGGGTGACAAAACAGTAGATATGTTATGCTTTTGATTTCTAGGAAAGGAATGGGGTCAGAGTGATAAATCTATTGTTATTTTAAAAGGTGAAACAATTGCATATTGAGTTGTACAACCAAACATAGCCGTGCTCCATGTCTAAAGCTTTGTCTTCACTAGAAACACCACAGCAGCACAGCTGCAGTGCTTCAGTGTAGACACATACTACAGCAACAGGATGGGTTCTCCCGTCACTCTAGTTCAACCTGAGCCTGAGAAGGAGCCAGAATTTACCAGTGAACATTGCCAAAGAGCCACCGTAATACGTCAGCAGCCCCCCATCAGCTCCACCTGCCCTGCTCCCAGCGTCTCCCACCCACTGGTGACTCCCGCTCCCTCCCCGCACCTCCCGATCAGCTGTTCTATGGCATGCAGGAGGCTCTGGGGAGGGAGGGGGAGAGAAGTGAGGGCACTTCAGGCTCAGGGGAGCGGGCAGGAAGCGGTGGAGTGGGGGCAGGCCCTGTGGCAGAGCCAGGGGTTGAGCAGTGAGCACCCCCGGCACCTTGGAAAGCTGTAGCTCCAGCCCCCGAGTCGGTGCCTATACAAGGAGCCGCATATTAACTTCTGAAGAGTCGCATGTGGCTCTGGAGCCACAGGTTGGCCACCCCTGCTCTAGTTAATCCATCTCCTTGAGAGGCCATCAACCGAAGAATTCTTCCATCAACCTACTGCTGTCTACTCCGAGGATTAGGTCAGCTTAACTCCATTGCACAGGGATGTGGATTATTCACACTCCTGAGTGACATAGGTGGATCCACTTAACTTTTTAATGTAGTGCTGGCCTAAGAATCCACAAATGAAATGAACGAAGGGTCTACCAATTTTCATCTGCTTTCAAGCTCCAGACTCAGATTTGCAAAGCATGGCAACTTGGGACATATGGGGGCAGAGTTGACATTTCATGAATTGTCCCAGATTTATGGGCCAGTAGCTTTAAACTTAGTGGAGATATGTCCAAGAGTGCTTTAATCATTCAAGGTAAGCTTGAAGGTCCTAATCAAATTAAGTCATATAATAAAAGTACTTATGAATTAAAATAATGCATTTACCTCTTTATAATTGACAGGTGTAATGCTCTTCTTATGGAATAAAAACTGATACCAGGACTCTAGTATATGATATAAAAAATAAAGACTTGCAATTAACAAACTGTTGCATCTAGTTACTGTAGTAGTCTCATTTTATGAATTAGTTGTTGTTGCAGCTACTATTAATATTATTGTTAATGTATTGAGTATCAGTAATGTGCATGGAACTGTACAAAACCTGGAAGATGACATGGTTCCTGCTCAAGGACCTCGTGAAACTTCTCTTCTCTCCTGACACACCACAGCTGAAATGTATAGCATTCCAGGGACTTTTCCATTTAATTAAATAGAAACCTCTCATCTGCTTCACTTTTCAGGGTTTGGCATTGTACTTGCAGTATGCTTTACCATAAACAAGTGACTAATTAAATCTTCAAGAACAAAGATGCTTGTTCAAGGGAAGTTGATATCTCCAGGAATTGGTAATGGGAAAAGAGACACTTCTTTATTACAAAGGATTTAATCCTGTGTCCATTAAAGTCAATGGTGAAGTTACCATTGACTTCACTAGTGATGAATCAGGCATCAGAATACAAGCAGACTGGTAGTGACCAAAAGATGTTACCTTCTGATGAAGCCATTTGCTCTATGTGAGATGAGTTAGTGGTTTCAGTCCGGTTCCCAGAAAACAGATGTTGGTCTCAGAATTATTGCCATTCTGTTGTACCTTTGTTGGCATTCTCAACAGAAGGACCAAGGTGTGAATGAATATAGAAAGAGAGCTATCCTTTCACCACTCGAGGTGAGCCCTCTGAAACATGTCTGAGGCACATTAACAGGATACTGTATTGAAACTGCCCATGGCAGTGCTGTGTCTGTTTTGTGAATAAACAGTGGCCTTCTGTTTTTCTTTTGACATGTAAAGCACTAAACTTACTTTTCAAAAGGGAAAAGTGTGGGGGGGGGGGAAAGAGTAGTCACATTTTTCTCACTGAATAAAAGTTTTTTTCTGCTTCTAAGCAAACAAGTCAATTCTGATTCATATGCTGCTGGTAAGACAATGAGACCTCGTTCATGATGAAGTTGTCATAGTCAGGAAAACTACACTCTAGTAAAAACCCTTTAATATTAATGATTTAGGTACTGAAATGACCACACTTTTTTTTTATCCTTTTTGGATGTTTAGATCGAGCAAGAAGCAGCATGGTCTCCACAGAAAGTGCCTCCTCTACGTACGAAGAGCTAGCGAGAGCATATGAACATGCTAAGATGGAAGAGCAGCTGAGACATGCCAAGTTCACAATTACAGAATGCTTTATATCAGACACATCATCGGAACAGCTAACGGCAGGGACTAATGAGTACACAGACAGTCTGACCTCAAGCACACCATCAGAATCGGGGATCTGCAGATTTACTGCTTCACCCCCCAAACCTCAGGACGGAGGGCGCGTGATGAACATGGCAGTTCCAAAGGCACATCGGCCAGGTAAGAGCACAGAGCTAACTAGCTAACTTTTTGGTACTTTGGGTGAGTATTTCACTGCATGCATAACATGATAGATGGAACAAGATATATCGTAATGAAGGAAGAAAATGTTCCTATTTAAGGTAAGTATTCGCAGAGTAAAGAATCACTTTTTATCATAACTGATGTTATATTCAGTGTAAGTTTATCCTCCTGTATACAGACAAGTTAAAAACAATGGCATGGTAATACTCTTTCACTGATCTCGAAGGAATGCCACAAAATGTCATTGAAATTGGTTGCAGACGGACATAATACCTTTTCAGGGACGTTGTTGAGATGTTGTACTATCCCCTTGATGTCTATGCTTATGGAATTATAACTATCTGAAACTGGAAAAAACAAAAATGTAAAAAATATCAAGGGAACAGGCTACCTCGGGCAACTGACAGCATAGGTGTTGGAACTAGGAGTGCTGCTGCACCTCCGGTCTTGAAGCAGTTTCCAACATATACAGGGTTTACAGTTTGGTTCAATGGCTCTCAGCACCCCCACTGCACAAATTGTTCCAGAATACCTGACTGACAATGGGATATGGAGCCTTCCACTGGTAGGTCACTATCTTAAGTCCATCCCAAGTTGGTAGTGACTAATAATGCCTCATGGGTGCCTATTCATTTTAGTTCAGCTCCTGGAAGGCAACAAATTCGATCTTTAGTGACACCCTAATACTATGTACTTACTTATACACTTCATAGGTATGCATGGTGTTCTGCAGGCAAATATGTCAAAATCCCTTCTCTGAAGAGTTTACAGTCTAGGTTAGACAATACATGACATGACACAGGGAGAGATGACGTAAGTGAAGAACGATTTACACAGTACGTTATGAGGTTATTTATTTTATTTGTAATTTCATTTTTAGTAAGTTTGCTCATTAGGCTGGGTTGGTGTCGGGGCTCCCTATATGTTTAGAAAGCAACTCATACATTGTGGGTGCTATCCTAACACAAATAATAAATACTACTAATTGAACAAACGGAATTTGGAGGAAGAGAGAAACAAGCATAACAAATAGTGTTGAACAGGTTGCTCCAGGAGCAGGAAGTAGCATGGAGGGAAGTCAGGAGGGGTTTGTGGGACAAGTATACAAGAAGAATGTGAAAGGACTCAGAAAAAGATTAAATGAAGTTGTAATAATATAGGCAGGGAATTACCAAGCCAATCAAAAGGATGAAAGAGGGATGGATAGAGGAAATACTTTAGTGGAGAAATTGACTGATTCCCACCTGGTTACACACTGGAAACACAGATCCCAAGAGTGATGATCACTTGGGATATGTGAATCGACAGAAAACAAGAATTAAAGGTAATTTTTTTTCTTCCTTTGCTTAGGGGAAATATCCACATTTCACAGTTGAAGGAAAATTACAATCAGGCCCTTCCAGTCAGTCAACAGACATGTTCTATAAATTCCTTAGGCAAACAGAAAAGTAAACGCCTTTCATTTTTCCAAATAAATTACTTATGCTTATTTAATATTTTTAAATGTTCTAATGTATTCTAAATAATGTACATGCTCCCTGAGGACAGCCAGTGCTAAAATTCAGTCCCCACGCTTGAGCTAGAAAGCTTCATGGTTTAAGATCTCAGCAGTTCCCCTCCAGTGAATTAAAGATTTGTAGTCAGCCCTGAGGCCATCAGCTAAATTGATTTGAATTCACACCCTTTTTCTTCCTCAATTTTAGCTTCCTCTTGCATTAAGGAGAGGCAATATATCATGTGTCATGGTAATTAGTGTTAGGGGGCTTATTCCTTCACCCACTTACTTCCCTGGTCCTTCTTCTCGCATGAACAGAGAGCAACAATACCCGAAGTCCAAAGGAGCAAACAATTCGATGTTTATTGGGGTGAACTTCCAGCAAGCATGATTCCAGTTTCCTTCCTTAATGTCCCCCTTCCCAGCTTTGACACCACAGAGGCTTACCTGTGTCCCTGTTCCCATTTCCCCCTTTAGCTAAACATGATTCCAATTTCCCCACCCCCATTCCATGTTCCCATTTCCCCCTTTAGCAAAACATGATTCCAATTTCCCCACCCCCACCCCCATTCCCTGTTCCCATTTCACCCACCCACCCACTTCCTGATTGACTGCAGACTATATAGTAAAACTTGAGTTCTTCTCAGCTATCATTTAGCTTTATCATTTATCATCTTAGCTTCTGAACCAATCATTTTACTGAAATTTAACTAACCAATCCTAACATATTGTAACATGATTATTTAACCAATTATATCCCACCACCTTAATTAGTTTACACCCAGCAAAATTAATTATACAGCAGACAGGAACAATCACAGAACCAGACGGAGATTATACAGACAAACAATAGCAAAGTGGGAACTATAATGACAAAACAATACAGAAGTGAGGATTTCACATCCCAGCTATTGATAAATGAGTTCTTGCCAGACAGGATGCTATCAAACTAAGTTTCCTTTTACATCTTCTAGGCACTTCCCTTTCTCTGGAGGTGATAGGCATTATCAGGACAGGATTGTATTCCTAACAGCCCAAAAGCACCTTCTTTCAATGTGACTAGTTTGGAATGTGAGGAGGTGACCATTCACTTCCCAGCTTATGGCTGCCTCTGTTGCTTAGCCAAAGGCCTTAGCCTAAGCACAGGGCCTCAGACTGTCACAGTAAGAGAAGGACCTTACACTGGCAGACAGTGATTTTGATTCTTTCTTTTATACCTCTAACTAGCCAAGTGATAAGAATACACCTAAATTCTTAGAGTGCAGGCCTTTACAGACAGGCCTGAATATCTATATCCTAACAATTAGATTTAATAACTTGGAATAGTGATGCAAGTTCCAGTGGCCCAACAGGATTATGGCTAAGGCTATATTTTAGTCACGGATATTTTTAATAAAAGTCATGGACAGGTCACGGGCAGTAAACAAAAATTCACAGCCCGTGACCTGTCCATGACTTGTACTATATAACCCTGACTAAATCTTGGGTGCTCTGGGGCAGGGGGTGGCCCAGGCGTGCCGCAGGTGCTTGGGGGGGCAGCCCGGGGGCACTGCTGGTGCTCTGAGGGAGTGGAAGTGCATGGCCTGGGCCCCCCGCTGGAGCTGGGAGCCATGAGGGGAGCTCAGCAGCCCAAGATCCCCGCTGGTGCTAGGTGGGGGTGATGGTGTCCAAGACTGGCCCAGGGGCTGCCCGAGCTGCTCGGATGACCCTGGGGCCAGACACACTGGCTGCAGCAGAAGTCATACAACATCCTGGAAAGTCATGGAAGCCGTGACTTCCATCACAGACTCTGAGCCTTAATTATGGCTCATTGATAATAAATGTTTCTTAACATGAGCTTTCAATGATACTTTATAACTTAAAAGACTTAGACAACATATGGAATTATAAGGAAGTTGATTCTTGAATGCTAGAAGATAGATTAAGATTCCCAGTGTCCACACTGTTGATGGATGACTCAAGTGGCATTATTTTTAATCATTTAATTTTTAGAAATTCTGAGGAAGTTAATAATAATTGAAATATAATTACTTAAAGACATCATTGAGAATCTGGTAGCATGATGAAGAAATAAAAATGATAAAATGTTTAGATTTGCTTGATGAAAACGTTTGAAGGTGCATACCTTGACAATGCTCTTTGATTCTGGTTCTCTCATTTAATGTCATTCTGTTTCAAGATCACATCTACCTGTCTGTTTCCATGGTATTTTTCTTTTCCTCTGTCTCTTGTATTACATCATTTTCTTTAACCTATGCCTCCTTTTTATTAATTTCTGATCTCACCTTTCAATCAAACTTCTATAGCCTCTCTGCTGCCAATTTATGGTTGTAGGGATCTGCATAAATAATCGCTATTGTTCAAAAATAATCCCAAGAGAGTTTGGGATTAAAAATAGAATGTATTTAGAATTTACAAGATATTCCACACCAGATTAAAACAACTGGATATTTTCGAAGACTGGAAATATTGAGGCTAAACTGCCTGATGGTAAGAGCTCCTTTTCATCAGAGGAAGGTAATGGAGAGAGAGAGGTGCATAAGATAACTGCACGAATATTAGCCAAAATCAGTGAGTCAAAGATTTTGGGATATTTTGGGCTGACATTCAGACCACTCAGGTACTTAGCTAACCATTCCTCGGTCTGTTGCTCCCATTAATGTAGACAAAACTCTGAAACCTTAGGACTCAATCATGCAAACTGCTGCATGCTCCTGTGTGATGCTGAGCACCCTCTATTCTTATTAATTTCATTGATTTTGTGGGGACATAGCATCTCACAGTAGTGCTCAGCACCTTGCAGGATTAAGCCCTTTAGTCAGAGTGACTGACTCATCCAACAAGTAGCATTTGAGCCATTAGGTTGAGCCACTGAAAATGGCTAATGGTGAGCAGTGGAGAGTTTGGGTGCCCATTTAAAAGAAGGGAGGGAGAAAGGCAGGGTAGCCCATTTTCAGTTTTGATGAGGTCTTTATTCAGGGATCTGAATAATAGGATCATTCCTTATTCCCCTCCAGCTCAGCTTCATTCAGAAAGTGTCATCTCAATCCAAATATTTGAATATTTACTTATCCTTATAAATGACAGCTGCAAATAACCATGCCAGGTTGGCATTTTACATTGGAATTCAATTTGGATGGCTCATCACACATGCAGGCAGGCTTAAAATGTGAACTTTTACAGCACTAGAGCTGGGAATTGGGACTGCCCTTCCAGAACCTCTACACTTTAAACGCAACTCTAATTGTGTAATTAGTAATATATGATAGAAGACCTCTACTTATTCCAATCCACTGTAAACCTTTCAGTCCTTTGGAATGAAATTAGAGACCGTGACCGTTTTTTCTCTCCCAGTCAACTGTGTTTCTGATCCCCTGTTTTCTGATGCTCATGCTTATTTGAAAGTGGCATATTTAGAATTGGCTTCTAGTTTACCTGGATTTCTGCTCCTATGTTATTCATGATGTTTAGTCTACACAATGAAGAGAGTCAGGTACATGAAGCTATGAAATCATGAATTTAACATTTAGTCAATGTAACTGCAATAAGAATCATTTAAAAGAAAAAGAAAATGATAGGACCTAATAAAACAAACTGACAAAGCTGAAAACAAGAATACTTTTTATACTAAATTAGAGACATGCAGCATCACTTAAATATTCAGCTAAATTATTCTAAAACAACACAGACTGTCAAGCATATTCTGCTACAATATGTCTCTCTCTCCATCACATCACAAGCGTTCCATCATTTTCACTTATATCAGTAGAACATATTCCAACAAAGCATATTTATAAGGTACCTTTGGAGGGGTTGCATTACTAAATATTCCAGTAGTTGTGCTTTTCTAAATATTTTTTTTTTTTAGAAATCACAGCTGCAGGCGATGGAACAGAGAACTAAAATGGTTTATGAATTCTCACTTGCACAGTTCTAAAGGCAGAATTCTAAAAGCGTTTTTGCTAATCTTTCCAAACCCCACATATAGTTTTTTTTGAAGACTTCAGATTATTTGCTGGTTTTGCTTTTATGTCAACATTAACACAGTGGGTTTTTTTTTCTTTTACCTCTTAATAATGGTCAATTGGACATTTTAGACCATTGATCAAAATAAAATTGCTGCACTGTATCTCCTTCTCCCTAAGTTTCAAAATGAAAGAGCATGTTTTCTGATCCACCTCCTGGATGGACCAAGAGTGATATTCATAGAATCTTCTTGTTAATCATTGCATCATGATACCTTGACTTTTTACAGTTTTGCAGGCACAGAGCAGCCTACAGATTTTGCAAACCTTGCTGACTGTACAATATCTAACTGGGTCTCTGAGTCTAGGTCATCTTGCACTGGTGGTGATGGTCATACTGCACAGTATGCCACTGTGATGGCATCATGTGCTAGAATGAAGGTTAAAAGAACAAGGGGCTATGAGAGACAGTATGATAGTATTTTGAACTTTGTGTGCAAAATGGGCCCTTCATAATGAGGAGGCCTGTCATGTTTTGGGGTGCAACCCAAACCAGTGAGAGGTTGTGTCACTGCTCTTCCTGTAACTCTGAGTTTCTTTAAATGTTCTGCTGCTGTAGTTTCCTGTCTGGACACTCCCAGCCAACATACAAGTATGCACTGAGTGTCTGTGTGTTAAGCAGCCCTGGTTCAACAACTCTGACTCCAGCAGCCTGTTCGTTACACCTCAGCCATACTCTTGTCTCCACCAACCTTAGTTACTATTACCCAAGTGGACCCCAACACACCCCCAGTCAAGAATTTCCCCCAAATCATCTTCACTGAAGTCTCAGCCCTCTCCTGGAACACTCAGAGAATTAATAAGGTTTGTTGCTTCTTCAGAGAGACAAAATCACAGTTTATTACTTTAACTAGAGTTAGCAAACACTTCAGTTCAAACACAGCTGAGCTGAGCAGTTTCACTGGGTTGGTTTAGATTAAAAGCAAAATAAGTTTATTAACAAAAAGAGACCAGTTTTAAGTGAGGTCAAGTACAAGGGATAAAGACAAAATGGTTTCAAGCAAATAAAAATAGTGGGTAAGACCTAACTTGACGAGTTACAACCTTGGTAGATTTCTCACCAATCTTTTTCCTTCCACCCCTGGCTGAGTTTCTGTCAGTCAAGACCTTTCACAGAAGTACAAGTTGATCATTCCCCTTGTTTTCCTAGGTGAAAGGTCTTTGCCTAAACAGGTTTCTCACCAATATTCAGTTCCCAGAGACTTCAGCCCCCATCTTTCTCAGCTTGCATGAGCTCTGGCCTTTTGTATCTGTCCAGGGATGGAGAACAAGATGGCTTTGTCTCTCACCTTATATCTTCCCAAACTTACTGTTTTGTCCCCAGACTCAGGATGACCTTATACTGTTCTTCCTTACCTGTGGACTTCCAATGGGGGCTACCTTTGTTTTTGATCATGCCTGGCTTAATTTCATTGGAGATAGGTAGATAACTGCCTTATCTCCTGTCTGTAAGAAAACCTGTTCCTCCCTTTGTGTGATCACAGACTTTAAAGCATAATATCAGTGAGTATTTATAATTCCTCATCTAGTACTAGTACATAAATTTTACCATGATATTAATCACCAGTGTGTCATTAGCTTTCATAAAAAACCTTACATGATGCACTTTTATAATGCAGTAATATTGTGTACGGTCAGTCGGTCAATTGCTTATCATCTGAGGTTCAGACTCCTGCAAGAGGCAGTATCCCACACTCGCTAGGTTGATGCCTTTATCTTTTATTTAAATGTGCCTTCATTGTCTCTGCCTGACAACAAGCAAATACATGTTCCATTGTCTAGAGCAGACTGGGCTTATGCACTGCTTACGAAACACATTTTAAGAACATAATTGTAGCATGAATCCATAATTTTTCGTATGTACCTCATAAATACACCATACAAGAATATTAATGATCAGTGAGTTACTAGTTTTTCAATGTTATATGACATGCTATCTGTTTGGGTACACATCATGACAACAGTGTATTAGGTGTGGTTAGATGTCAGGCCTGACAGAAGTTGCTGACACAAAGTAGTGAACCAACAGCCACTGTGTCACAGACCCCCAATACCCATCATCTTCAAAGTGTTAAAAACATGTAATACCTGAAATATGATGCCAAGATATTGTTAGCATTGAACTTAATATCATCCTCAACTTCAAAGCTCCTGGAAGTCTGGGAGTTCACCTAATTTCAAGAGAACAATGGATAAATCAAACGAAAGCAATTGGAAATTGAAAATATAGAGATTTTTAACCTCTTGATCAACAATGTCAGACTAGCTCAGGCTAGTAGGTGCCTCAATCAATTAACATTTCATGGTGATCCAGTCATCTAGGTGAGAAGAGTTGATGGGCTTAGTGCGGTTCTTAGTGGACAGGTGTCCACATCACAGATTGCACCCCCATTGCCACTATCTGGCAGTCTCAACTGTGATTGAACCAGTTATGGAGACTGAACTATCATTTCAGCACAAGCCCTAGTCCTTTGGGTCAGGACTGAGGCATATTAGCACATCAGTGTTAGGCAATTTCCACTGCTCATGGCTGTGGTCTACCTGGGGAACTGATAAAGTGTTAGTCCTTCATTCTCCAGGGCTGTCACTCAGCACCTGCTTTGAAAAAATGGGTTTGGGAAGTTGAAGCTAAACACATTCAGACTGGAAGTAAGGCATACATTTTTGATTAACCACTGAAGCAGTTTACCAAGGGCCATGGTGACTTCTGCCTCACTGTCTATTTTTAAATCAAGATCAGATGTTTTTCTAAAATATATGCTCTAAGAATTATTTTGGGGAAATGCTACGGCCTGGAGGTTCTATACAGGAGGTCAGACTATATGATCACAGTGGTCCCTTCTGGCATTGGAATCTGTGAATTTGATCTATGAACATGCCCTGTTCTTGTCTTTCACTGCCCTCTCAATGTTTTTTTTAAATGGAAGAGAAGAGAAGGTAATTGTAAGTTTGTGAGGGGATGTTTACGTCACACAAGGCCTGAGCAGGTTAAAAGGGCCAATTACCCTGTGACAGGCTGCACCTGGAGGAGAATCAGGGCTGATTGGGCCTAATGGCTGATGAAGCCCAGCTTGGAGAGGAGCTGAGCTGGGTTTACAAAGAAAAGAAGTTGGTGGTAAGAGGGGACTGTAGGAAGGAACTCTACTGTCACACCCTAGAGAGAAGGGGAGTTGGCAAGAGACAAGGAGGAGTCCTGGGGGGAATAAACTCTGGGATCCGGCCTGAGAAAACAGACTTTGGCAAGAGCCCAAGAGAGGGCGAAGTAGCCGCAGTGAATGGCAGAGGTTCCAGTGGTAACTCAGGCATGGGCCAGAAGACAGAGAAAGGAAAGTAGGAAAGAGCCCAGAGAAACAGTGGCAGGGTTTGGGATTGCTTAGACCAGTGGTTCTTAAACTTCTGTACTGGTGACCCCTTTCACACAGCAAGCCTCTGAGTGTGACCCCCCCCCTTATAAATTAAAAACACGTTTTAATATATTTAACACCATTATAAATGCTGGAGGCAAAGCGGGGTTTGGGGTGGAGGCTGACAGCTTGCGACCCCGGTGTAATACCCTCATGAGTCCCTAAGGGGTCCTAACCCCCAGTTTGAGAACCCCTGGCTTAGACCATGGTTGCTAGACATAGGGTCCCTAAGCTGAAATGCAGAGCAGAGGGCAGCCCTGGGTTCCCCTACCATCCCCTGGGGAATTGGCATAGTCTGGCCTGTGGAACAGAAGACTGCCTGAGACAGATCGTCCAGTGAGACTTTGATACCCTGGAAGGGGAAAACAATAGTGACCTGGCTGGAGCCCAAGCCATGAAAAGGGAGCAGTTGATTCTAGATGGCAGGGGAGCAAGAACTGAAGGAGGGGGCATCAGACTGGCTGAGAGCTAATCCCCAGGTGCAGCCACAGGGAGGCGTCACAGCAGTAAGTAGAAAACCCCATGACATAGTTGAAGTTTTCTCATAATGTTGCTATTTTCTGCTTTGAAAATACTGTATTAACACAAAATTGAGTTATCACAACCATTACTCTAACTGCAATAAACATACCAGTCATGGAGTTTATTAAAAATACATTTCTGTTATTATCATTTTAAATCTTGTAATATGACTTCTGTTGATGAGGCTAATAAAATGAAATAGATTTAGTGTCACTTGGCGGCAGGGGGGAGGAATTATGGCTCTGCCTACTCCCCACCCCTCCTTGGTGACTTGTTCCTGGAGGATTATGTCAGGCAAAAAGCCTTAGCACTCCCCACAGCACCCAGTGTGATGGCTGTCTGAGGGATGGAATCCTAGCTGTCCTCTATCCTTTGTGTGGCCATATGAAGAACTACTCACAACATAGATTTTAGTATGCATATTATCCACACCCTCTGATTTAAATAAGTTTACATTGTCCAAGAATTCTCTTACATGCTCTTTGTCAATAACAACTTTTATAAGGTCTTTAGTTTCTAATTTATTCAATGCTAGCCATGCCTACCAGAAGACTGAGGTCTAGTCTACTCTGGCATAACGATATTAGTTATCAATATGATTGTTTTGGAAACATAACTTTGCCAGTAAAAGACCTAGTGAAGATGCAGTTATACTAGTATAAAGGTATCTTATACCAGTATATCTTCTTCCACTTACCAAACCTCAATAAGCTATACCAATATAACTGCATCTACGCCAGGGGATTTTGCCACATTAAGTATAGCAGCATAGTTAAAGCAGCAAAATTTCTAAGTGAGGACAAGCCCATGAGATGCAGAATGCAATCACTTCTGTGAAATAATTGCTCATAAAGCCCCTCAAGCAGACGTTGAAGATTAATTGCAGCATGTGGAGTGCTGCTTTATGATCCCAAGCAGGAGGTGAAAGTTAAGAGAATGGCCTGGGCACAAATCTTATTTTCCAGACTCACACAGTATGGATAAAAATAAGCTACTCAGCGCAATAGGGGTGGGGGTGGGAAATGAAGTATGCAGTAATAAAGTTCTAAGGGTTCATTCTTTTTTTTCAAACGTTAGCCCTGCAACTCAGGCAAAAGAAATGTGAACGGGTATGTGATGAATTCAATGATGCTGAAGCTGGGGGCTCAGTTTTCTACCTGGCAAAGATTAGAGTGCAACATGGAGGGGAAATCTATTTTGAAACTCAATTTCTGCTGAAAAGTGGCTGGCAGCAGTACCTGAACCTGATATGAACTCAGCCATTGGAGATTTATTAATGACTGTGAGGCTTGACTCCAGAATAACATTGACCTGAGAAAATAAATGTTTTATGTCCCCTTTTTTTCTCTCCCTTATATTTCTGCACTGGTTGAAACTAGAGGTGAGACCAAGCCACAAAGTCTGGCTCCAGAACCAAAACTGAATTTCCTTAAAGATTCAGGGTGTTTGAATCTGGAGTTTTGGTTCAGGTTCACATCTAAACTGAAAACCTGTATGCTGTTTGATAAATCGTGTAGTTGCAGGTTGTGTGATTTGAGATTACCCTTTATTGTGACAAGTCTATAGAGCTGATTAAACTGGTTGGAATAGCATTGGGTTTCTTTCTGCTTTTTTTAACTCTGTGAAAAATTTGCACTTATATGGTCACTCCATTTTTCATCAAAAATTGGGCCAAATTCTCCATTGCCTTATACCTGATAATCACCCACACTTGGGCTAAGTGAGAGAAAAGTATTAGTCACCCAATTTGCAGAAATGTGAATGCCTGCATGAGGTGTAAGGCAATGGATAATCAGGCCCATCCTTTCTATTTTGTGAAGGAACCTGGATTCCCTCTCCAGTTACCATCAAGATTCAGTAGCTGCTAGACATATCCTAGGGAGCACTACCCAGTTCTTCACAGTGCTTGTTTAATATCCTTGGATTTGAAGTACTAATTCTATGCTCTTCAATCTGCACAAATGTTGCAAGAGGACATTCAGCAGCGGTCCCAGGATTCTGACTAAAAAGTGAAATGGATGATATAAGAACATAAGAATGTCCATACTGTGTCAGATCAGTGGTCAGTCTAGCCTAGTATCCTGTCTTCCAACAGTGACTGGTGCCAGATGCTTCAGAGGGAACCAACAGAACAGGACAATTATCTAGTGATCCATCCTCTGTTGTCCAGTTCCAGCTTCAGGCAGTCAGTGGTTTAGGGACACCTGGAGCATGGGATTGCATCCCTGACCATCTTGGCCAATAACCATTGATGGACGCATCCTCCATGAATTTATCTAATTCCTTTTTGAACTCAGTTATACTTTTAGCTTTCACAACATCCCTGGCAATGAGTTCCACAGGTTGACTGTGTGTCACATGAAGAAGTACTTCCTTATGTTTATTGTAAACCTGCTGCCTATTAATTTCATTGGCTGACCACTGGTTCATTGTTATGTGAAGGGGTAAATAACACTTCCCTATTCACTTTCTCCACACCAGTCATGGTTTTATAGACCTCTATCCTATCCCCCCTTTTCTCTTTTCTAAACTGAACAGTCCCAGTCTTTTTAATCTCTCTTCATGAGAAAGCTGTTCCATGCCGCTAATCACTTTTGTTGCCCTTCTCTGTAACTTTTCCAGTTCTAGTATATGCTTTTTGAGATGGGGTGACCAGATGGAGGGGGATGCTTTTTCAGTTGAATATTTGCATCATGTGGCTTAAAATGCAATAGAGAATATTTTCAATCAAGGTTTTGTTTGCTAGAAGCAGTTCCAAGACTGATTCAAATCATCAACTTGACTCCGTAAAAGAGTTAAATGGACCTGGGACCAGTGCTGAGAAAACTAGTTGAGTAAGCTAATCAAAACAGGCAGGAAAATAATGGAGCAGGTGGAATGTTTGTGCATAGATTTTTACTATGTTTTTTAAATCTTCACCCAACAAGTCTCTTAATACATACTATGTGGCAGAACCCTTACACATCTCCTGATTCCGAAGTTACTCCCTTGGATCAACTTTGCAGGAATGGCATCTAACATCTTATTTTATGATGTTTTTCTCTATGCTTGGGATAAGTATTTATGTTTTATTGTGCTGTTGGTAAACTGGGAGCACCTTAGCAAAATTCAGATCCATGCAGTCTGCATCTTGTCACAGGGGCAGCACATCAGTGATGAAAAGAAATGTTCAACATCTTCTCTCAGCTTTTCTTTTTTGAGATATCAGGGGTTTAGCTATCTTTGAGCCTTGACAAGCTAATGTTCTGCAAACCACTTAATTCCACATTTAATAGGGACTCATTACAGAGTTTAAATCACTGGCTTGTGTCATTTCCTTAATTGGGTTACAGAGTGAGGTTCATTTTTACAATTTGTATAACCTGGCTGCTGCATTAATATTGAACTAGAACAGTATTAGATCAGTGACTCTACTGGTTTTGTATCAAACTGGAAACTATATTGAAGTAATTTTAATGCTTAAATCTTGCAGCTGTTTTGATCCAATCCTCTTTTCCAGCCAGCTTTAGTGTGGAAAATTTCAGTTTAAACAGAGTGTGATAGACCTGAACATTATATTTAATTTAATGGGCGTAAAAGAGTTGGAGATTGCTTCTGCAGCTACTATATAATTCAAACAACAGAATTGTGAACAGTTTTCATCTTGTTCTCAAATGATGCTTCATCTTTATTTTTTTCATTTGAAAGTTTATAATGGGTTTTTCACAAGTACTTATTCTAGACTGCTTTGGTTTACAGTGTAGTTTGTTTTCTCTTTCATGTTCTGTCAGGTTAAAAAATCCCATGTTTTTATATCTAATGTGTATGCATAAAAGAATGCCCTTCTTTATTAGCAACAACTTAAATTATTAAAAATGAAATATTTATAAAATCTTTACTTTTCATTACAAATTCTGGTTGTTTACTTTCTTTGTATATCTCTCAGCTGCAAATAAAATTAAACAGCCCAGTGTCTTATATACCATGGAGGTAATGGATGCAACTCCATAATGAAGGCAGAGTTTTGCACTTAAAGCAGGGGTTACATTTATAGTTTGTTTTCAGTCCATGCTCTAGCCCATTGCTGAAATGTTTAGATTGCAAACACTACTACAAGGGAATGTTCAAATCCAAATAAAAAATATTGGTTTTATTTTAATGAAAATAATAGTTTGTGAAAACAATTCTATTAATCTGATTTTTTTTAAACCTTGGTTTTACGAAACCTTAATTTTGGACCTAAACGGACCTAAGAAGCATCGTTTGAATGTATAATGAGTGAAACATTTCATCTTGCTGGTTTTGTGAGATGCTGTGTGATTTTTATATGCCACGTCAAGGCCGCCCCAGAGTAACCAGAAACAATTATTTCCATAGAAACAGTAAATGATCCAGCTGTGCCATAAGATGCTGTGGTCAGTTACAGGTGTCCCTGTTACAATTAGCCCATACCTGAGGTTCTGTTTCTTTCCATTATGCCATGGGAGCTTATTACAATTTTAGATTTACAACAGATCTAAAATGTTCACAACTGGAAGTGATAGTTTGTTGTTACCTGCAAGAACATGATCATGCTCTTGTCAGACCATAATGTGCAAGCTAACAAGTGTCATTGTATGTGCAGGTAATCAATTTAACAGCATATCCTTGTCATAACTGCCGTTTTTCTCTCAGTGTGAAGGCTTCTTTAGATAGTGACATTTAATATATACCAGGGGTCAGCTACCTTTCGGAAGTGGTGTGCCGAGTCTTCATTTATTCACTCTAATTTAAGGTTTTGCATGCCAGTAATACATTTTAACATTTTTAGAATGTCTCTCTCTATAAGTCTATATTATATAACTAAGCTATTGTTGTATGTAAAGTAAACAAGGTTTTTAAAATGTTTAAGAAGCTTCATTTAAAATTAAATTAAAATGCAGATCTTATCAGTTTAGTGCAGTGGTTCTTAATCTGGGGTACACACACCCCTTGGGGGTGCAAGATGTCCTTTCTGGGGGTGCAAGATGTGAGATTTTTTCAGAAAGTAAATCATCGAAAACACAAATTAAGCACAGGCACATAAGTACAACTACTTTGTTTCATCAATCCTGTGTATTTATTAACATTATACATTTTTAACAATTACTGTAATATACAAAGTTTTTAAGTTTTCAAGTTTTTAAGCTAATGGTATATAATTTTTGATAAGGGCTGCAGAGCGCTGAGCCCAGGCCAGGAGCAGAGCCCTGGGCTGGCTGCCGGTATCCCAGGCCAGCAGCAGGCTGAGCGGGGCCGATGGTCGGGACCCCGGCTGGCAAGGGGCTGGCAGCCGGAACCCCAGACCGTCAGCAGGCTGAGCGGCATGGCAGACAGAACGCCAGACCAGCGGTGGGCTGAGCGGCTCAGCCCACTGCCGGTCGGGGGTTCCATCTGCCAGCTCCTGCCAGCCAGGGTCCCGGCCACCGGCCCCACTCAGCCCGCTGCCAGCCTGTGGTTCCATTCACCCAGGCAGGCAGCAGGCTGACCGGGGCCAGTGGCCAGGACCCTGGCTGGCAGCAGTGTGCCAGTAAAAATCGGCTCGCGTGCCGCCTGTTGCCGATGCCTGATATATATGTATTTTTATGTTGTTCAACCTTACATTCTTTTAAAGTGTTCCATATTAGAGGGAATTTTCATTTTTGATCACTGTGGGCCAGGTCCTCAGCAAGTATAAATCAGTTGATATATAGCTATGCCAGTTTACACAAATCGAGGTTCTGGCCACAAAACTCAATCCCCCGTGGATATTTGGATTATAAACAACAAGTAGCTGAACGATGATGAATGGAGTCAACAGCAGGTGGGTTTGTTTCATTGTGTGAAACTTAACTGCTAATTATTCAAAAAACTAGGGGGAAAAGCTTTTGTGAACATGCAAACATCAGCAGCTTGCAAGAAGCAGTTAAGTATATAGGAGTGCACAGATATATAGCTCTGCAGAGATTTCATAAAAACAATTCCTCTCCCAAGTATAAAGTGCAACCATGAGGGGAACTAAAGAAGTTTTAATATCCCAGTCTAGATATAATAAATATTACAGGGAAGTTCTGGATATCTCCAAATGAGTCCCTCACTAGCAGAGTGTAGCATGGAGATTTTACTTCTTTTGCATTATGTGCTTATGGGCATATGTCCGTGTTTTCATCTTGGGGTTATTTTTGTTTTTGTTTTTTTAGTACCATCTGTGAACTATTAAAACCTCTATCTCCATCTCTGTGAGAAACTCTAAATATGGAATGGCATGGGCTCTAATGTCATAGTGGTTACCCATATGAAAAAAGAATCATAGAAAATCAGGTTTGGAAGGGACCTCAGGAGGTCATCTAGTCCAACCCCCTGTTCACAGGGGGACCAATCCCCAATTTTTGCCCCAGATCCCTAAATGGCCCCCTCAACGATTGAACTCACAACCCTAGGTTTAGCAGGCCAATCCTCAAACCACTGAGCTATCCCTCCCCTCACCCAGCTGCAAGTTAGCAAACTACTAAAATGCATCAAAAATTGATCCCATTCAAAATTAACCCTTTAACTCATTTAAATATACCAAAAGTTGAGCCCTTTGAGGTGTTTTCATTGGCGTTTGAGCTCTAGTTGAAATCATTCAAACCAAGCTGAGAACTAGTGAGTGCTTTCACAACTAGGTTCCTAGTCAATCAGAGAACGAGTACACTTCCACTTCCTTTTTGCTCCCTGCTACATGGGTAGTCAATAATAGAGCCCCTCCTTCTTTGACGAACACTTTCCAACTCAGGTTAGATAATAGTTCTATCTCTCTATTAGTGTGTCTATGAGATATTAGCTACCTTGGGGTAGAAAAAGGAGTAAATAGGCTAGGCCCAGTCCTTCTGTAATAGGGGAGGCAGGGCATAACTCAGCCAATAGTTTTTATAACCATGCACTCTCTTCCTTCTTGCACCTGAACTTAACTCTTTGCTGGAGCACAGGCCAGCATTTTGTTTTTTCAGGACTTTTTGAAAAGCAATACACCAAGTTAAACCTCAGGGCTGTTGTAGGTAAAACCTTAGAAAATAGATGTTAATAGGTCCCAGTCAATTTCAGAGAGCTATACCATACATAAATATTTAAATGGTATTGGGAATACTATGAATAACTTTTAAACAAAAGCTATTAGACAGTAAATCTATTGATGTTCCTTACACAGACTTTTCCTAGACTCATAGAATCATAGAACTGGAAGGGAGCTCGAGAGGTCATCTAGCCCAGTCCCCTGGACCCCTGACAGGACTAAGTATTATCCCCCTTTGTTTCTGTTACAAAGATTCAGATATAAGATTTCGACATAACACTTGCTGTACTTCAGCACACACACCAAGACACATTCCCTTCTGATCTCCTTTCTGAGATGATTTCTCAGTCTTTATAGTGTGACCATAGTATATAGCGTGTGTCATCTATAGTCTTCAGAGCTGGAGGAGACTGGCAGCACCTCAGTCCTTTCGAGCACTTCAGAGCCCTGTCAGCAAACAAACAGTCTGGGGATCGCCACAGCTAGTGGCATCGCAGCCCTTGGGTTAATAGCTGATTGGGCCTCTCAGTTGCTGGTTCAACAGAAGTCTGTATCCAAAGTAGTACAAGGACTGGGACTCAGCCCTCACAGCAATCACATTTCTTGGTCCTGTGCTGATCAGTCACTGAGTCCAGAAAGCTGTTTTTAATGCCTCTACTTACAACCTTCTTTACCCCCATCTATGATTGGCTCCACTCTCAGAGGGCTACTAGGGTATAACCTGCCAGGTAAGCATCCCTCAATGAAAATTTCCTATACAGCCTCAGAACAGTTATTGAGCATGCCTAGTAACTACCACAACCTGTTCTCAAAGTTCCTGGGTCTTTCTAATTGAGGAACCCTGCCTGGCTCTCTGCACAGACCATCCAACTAAGATGTCTCCTCCCCACTGGTTCTCTTTCCCTCCCCTGGAGAAAGAAAGTCAAATGCTGTGGTATAAAGCATGCGGTTACACTTCCTCTTCTGGCTTAGGCTAACCTAAGGGATTCAGCAACCAGAGCAAGCTCTGAAGCTGCTACAAAGCACGTGTTCTAGAAAGCTTCCTATTAAAGTTGAAAGATTGTTTCACCTGGTGTTCAGTCACCCTGCCTGTTTTGTTAGAGGGTCTAGAGGTCACCCCATGTGCTCTGAAGTGCCCAAAAGAACGTAGGTTTCCATAGCCCATTGCTACTGGAAGGCTCCATTTGCTTGAGAGCTAGCTGAGGGCTCTGTTCAGTTGCGCAGTCACTAATTTGCATGGGGAAATTTCAGTTCCCTTTCAACTAGTCTTCAGAACACAGTGGAGTCCTGTTTGAACACTCTGCCCTCTGTTCAGTTTTCCGTATTAGTATATTAATTAAAAACACCCTGGCTGTGTTCATTCCCTGTTTTAACACAGCATTTTGTTTCATTTCCAAACCGATGAAAATAAATGGCTTAGAGGGACTTGCACACTGGAGCAGTCGTGAAAAAAGCAAACATTTAAAACATATTTGGCTAATATTTTTCTAATCTTTTTCTTTTTCCTTTTTCCTTTTCTTTAAGGGCTAAATTGAGCCTGTGAGTAAGTCCACGCAGCAGCTGGGAGGTGTAATTCCCAGCACAGGTAGACAGTTTCACACGAGCTCTGCTCAAGCTCGCACGTTAAAAATAACAGGGTGACTATGGTGACCCAATGGTGTCTCAGGCTAGCTGCCCAATTATGTTCCCTAGGGGTCAGGTGGGATTGTACTTGGGCAGCTAGCCTATGCAACTGAGGACACACTGCTTTTTTTAGGTGCTAGCTCAAGCAGAGCTAGCACATGTATGTCTGTGCAGGGTATCAAACCTCCCAACTGCAGTGTGGACGTACCCTGAGACTCAGTTCTTAGTAAGGGGTGATGTAATTTCTACTTGCCAGGAACAGCTGTTCCCCTTCTCCTGTGAAAGAGCATAAGTAACTTTAGCTCTTGAAAGGATAGAGCTTATTTCCCCCTCATGGCTGGCCAGTTACTCTGCCAGTGAGTAAGAAGGGGAGGAAGTGGAGCAGAGTTTCTCCCTGCCCATTTATTCTCTGGGGCTAGCATTCACAAACCAAGAGATGTGCTCTCCATCAGACTCAAACCCAAGATCTGTGTAGAACAAGCTAGGAGGCACAGGCTGATCCTTCTTACTGCCCTGCTCAGTTGAGTAAAACATGAGCACTATCTAACCCTAAGAGATTTGTGTTTGAAAGAGGCTTTTTCTTTCTCATAGCTCCAGTTATTCCTTGTGATTATTATAACTCCATAGCCTGTTGCTATGGAAATGATTGTAATGCAACACAGACAACTCTATTGGTTCAGTGCAGCAGAAAATGGACAATGTGGGCGCAAGATCTCATTTCAAAATACTGACAGCAACAATTGTAAGAAGTATTACAGCTAGGCTATCTAAGAATATCCTAAAAAAGAAAAGGAGTACTTGGGTGTCAGAATTTCCTGACACCCAATTTTCAGCCACTTGTAACTTTCTGAAATGTCTCTTTTGAACTGATGTTTCCTAGGCCTGCGATCAGCCAAGGTGAATTTTTTTTAACGTTTGAGTGAAAACTGTTTAGCCTTATTTGAGAACGAAAACCCTTTTTGATTATTCAAAATCTTGCCCCCTTTGTTTGACCCCCTTTCACACCTCAAGAGGTGGGGATAGAATGTTGAAATTTGTCACGAAAATGGTCGTCGTTGAGGAGAAATACTTTGGGGTGTTCAGGTGAAAATTGGTTTTGATTTGGCAAAGTCACGATCCATTAGACACACCACACAGATACTGCATACTGAACTGGTAAGGGTATCTTTTTACAGCCTACGAGACTCCCATAATGAGTGTGGCTCAGATCCTTGGCTTGTGTGGAACAGTTTAAAAAAAAGATGGAGGAACTGTCTGAAGTTTGAAGGATACTTAGGCTATGTCTTCACAGGTAAAAAGATGTGGGCTTGGTTTGGGTTTGAGTTAATTGGTGGTTTGGATCAAAATAGCTATCTCACTGTAAAATCCTAGTGGAGGAAAAGCATAAGTAGTTTTTATCTCATTGTAGCCAGTCAAGGTCAGCGCTATGTCCCCCAGCCTCGATCTGACCTCCCTTAGCTGCATGAAGGTACCAATTACCCATCTCAGCTAGGATTTTCCATCAAGTTAACTTTCTCAGTGTAAAAACACACCTTTTTCGCAGTGCAGTCACAGCCAAAGGAAACATCCTTTTTCTGCGCAAAAGATATTGTAAATGATAAATGCATGTAGGGAAGTCACAGTATTTGGTTATTTAAATTTTTTAGAAGATATCACTTCATAACATGTACTGCGTGGACTATTTCAACTGCTGTAGAGGTTTTGCCACTCAGAAGGAAGGACAAAGTCAATGCTCAATTAAATTGCAGGGTTCATATTTGAATGGATGATTATTATTGATGTACATACTCCATTTTTCAACAGACAGTATATCTCTTATTTTTAAACCCCTCAGAAAGCTATAGATTCTGAATGGTTTTTGTACTAATTAAGCCTAAATGCATAAATTATTAAACGTATTCCTTTGCCCTGCTTACGCATTTGAAAGGTTTGCTTTCATTGCTAATAAGGCGCACACAGCACTGAAAAGAGGTAATTAGAGCATCAAAGGCAATGAACCATCTTAAAACTTCATAATGCTTTGCCTGAAAAATTTAACATTCAACTGAATTCAACTTTGGCAGGGTAGGAACAAACTGAAAAACAAATAGACCAATGTATCAGGAAATATGAGAAATGAAAGCTTGCCATGTTATTTCTGTAGCCATGGCTCTCCCATCCTTCTTAATCTTCTTAAAATACCCTCACCCTTGATCTAGGAAGCCAAAGTGGACCCCTGTGGTCATATTTCAAAGACTGTTTTTCAGTCAGAAATATTAGTTCTAACAAATCAAAGACTTTTTTCATGCCGTGATATGGCTCCAGTCCTAGCGAGGGGGGTAAGGGGGGAGTTAGATTCTTGAAAGTTTTCTTTTTCAACACTTTTAATCATCTGTTTATCTTAGAAGTTGCAGGGAATGATGCTTCTTTCTTGTTACAAAAACTGCTGCTTCATTACAATATGAAAATCTGCACATCACACGAAATAGCTAGTGTTCAGGGTAAATCCAAGATAACTTTACATACTGTGTTAGGGGATTTTGGAGAATCATAGGACTGGAAGGGACCTCGAGAGGCCATCTAGTGCAGTCCCCTGCACTCAAGGCAGGCCTAAGTATTATCTAGACCATCCCTGACAGGTGTTTGTCCAACCTGCTCTTAAAAATCCCCAATAATGGAGATTCTACCACCTCCCCAGGCAATTTGTTCCAGTGCTTAACCACCCTGACAGGTAGCAAGTTTTTCCTGATGTTCAACCTAAACCTCCCTTGCTGCAATTTAAGCCCATTGCTTCTTGTCCTGTCCTCAGAGGTTAAGAAGAACAATTTTTCTCCCTCCTCCTTGCAACCTTTTATGTACTTGAAAACTGTTATCATGTCCCCTCTCAGTCTTCTCTTCTCCAGACTAAACAAACCCAATTTTTTCAATCTTCCTTCATAGGTCAGGTTTTCTAGACCTTTAATCATTTTTGTTACTCTTCTCTGGACTTTCTCCAATTTGTCCACTTCTTTCCTGAAATGTGGCACCGAGAACTGGATACAATACTCCAATCAGGCCTAATCAGTGCAGAGTAGAGCGGAAGAATTACTTCTCGTGTCTTGCTTACAATACTCCTGCTAATACAACCCAGAATGATGTTTGCTTTTTTTGCAAAAGTGTTACACTGTAGACTCATATTTAGCTTGTGATCCACTATCACCCCCAGTACTCCTTTACGCAGTACTCCTTCCTAGGCAGTCATTTTCCATTTTGTATGTGTGCAATTGATTGTTCCTTCCTCAGTGGAGTACTTTGCATTTGTCCTTACTGCATTTCATCCTATTTACTTCAGACCATTTCTCCAGTTTGTCCAGATCATTTTGAAGTTTAATCCTATCCTTGAAAGCACTTGCAACCCCTCCCCGCTTGGTATCATCCACAAACTTTATAAATGTACTCTCTATGCCATTATCTAAATCATTAATGAAGATATTGAACAGAACCGGACCCAGAACCGATCCCTGTGGGACCCTACTTGTTGTGCCCTTCCAGCATGACTGTGAACCACTGATACCTACTCTCTGGGAATGATTGTCCAACCAGTTATGCATCCACCTTATAGTAGCTCCATCTAGGTTGTATCTAGTTGCACTTCTTATTTTGTGATGTATTAATACAATCCTGTTAAAATTGTGCACCCCTTCATATGCAAATTACTATAAAAATGACTGCATATTGTTTGTAAAGATTAAAGACTCTCCTAGCAGAAGTGGATTTAGAGAAACCCTTTTTCTTTCATATGGTCCAGAAAGCTCTTAAATGTGTGTATATATATTGTTTTCTATCCGGCTCCTTGAAAGTAAAATCCTAAGCTATATGAAGTTAAAGACTTTTCTTTTTTACAATCCATGTTTAATCCACTAGTCTCAGGAAGCAGCAAAGTGGTAAGTGATTGAAATGCATATTTAATATGAGAGCTGGGGCCTGCCAATAATCCAAGATCTGGATTTCACTCTGATCTTGTTGCTGTTACATAAAGTATATTGTGGGGAACATATAGTGCAAGCAGCAAAGGGTATAAATGGCCAGTTTGTATGGCATATTTAAGACATGACCAGTTCCATTCTACTCTTAATGAAGTGGTATAGCTATATCGTCTTGCACTGTGGGTAGTAGGAGTTAAGCGTGCTAAAAGCATTACTATGATGACGGTGATCTCCAGGGAAAAGGCCCTTGCTGCACAAAACGGTATTGGTGATTCAGTACAGTAGGTAGCGCTCGTTCCCTGAAACATATGGAACCAATGTTCCAACATGGTGTTAAAGGGCTCTGTGCTGCTGAGTGTGTCATTGTTCCGATGCAACATAAAACCCAGGTCCTGATGGCTAATGTTTGCAAGCATAAAGGTGTGACTGCCAAGGGCCTGTATGGGTACTTACGTGCCATCTACCATAAGTCTTCCTCCCATTTCAGTTGCATACACTGTTGTTCACTTCCTGTCCTTACCAGCTGAGCAGTGTAGCTGTGTGATGGTGCACTTCACCCTGGTGGTGGGTGCAGTCCTGCAGTAGTTAAAGTGACTCATGTACATGTAAACTGCTTTGGGATGAGGTATCAGAGAAATGTAAAGTAGTAATTATTAGGCCCTTGACAATTTGCCTTTCATCTTCTGAGTGGTAACCATATGATTATGGGCACACACTGTTTTTCCTGTTCTTGTATAAATGATGCTGCAGTATGTCAGCTGAATCCTGAGACTTGCACTACATCCTACTATGTGGGGGTTAAATACAGTGTACTGTACATCTGTATTGGAAATGTAACTAGAATAAAACATATGGTGCCAGACAGTGCCTGCAGGAGATCCACAGGAATAAACTGTGATTCTGTCCAAATATAACTTCTCAGCAATTTTTCTGTCTGTGACTTTAAATCATGAATAGATTAGAAGCTATTTATCTTTTAGATAACAATAACATTGCCTTTACTTTTAGGACAAGGTAAAGAATCTGCTTTATTTTAAGGTATTGGGCAACTTTCAGTTTGATTAGTCAAAAATACCACCCTCCCGCATCAATTGATGGGGCCAGGACAGTCCTAGTAGCAAGGGTGGGAGGAACTTGCCAAGGCATAATATGTAGCTCCTTCTAGGGGGGTCTTTGGCACCCATTGGCCAGCTCAAGGAGAGGGGTGCTGATTGACCAGCATTCCCCACCTCCCAGAATTTAGTCCAGTTCAGGGGCCATATGGAGCCTTATTCGGCTCTATTCCAGCAGCCCACCCTACCCACCTGAACTAGGAATGGGAACCCAGCCTGACAGATGCCGCAGGTGTTGCCAATTACCTGTTTAGGGGGTCAGGAAGGATTTTTTTCTCCCATGGGCTGTTTGGCAGAGGACCAGTGAGATTTTTGCATTCCTCACAGCACTTTCAAGCCACCGTGGGTTAAGTAGGATCATGCTTACTACCTACATGAGGTACTTGGGTAGAGTTGTTTATCCATCTCAACTTGTGGCCGGTTTCCAGAGTGGGTAAGAGAATAAAATGAACAGTTCCCAGAAGTAAAAGACCTGCGATTTGTGTGATGGGCCTTGGGCTCATGTGATAGGGTGAGACCTTGTGGCCTTTGCGGGCTGCGGTCCCCACCCTGCTGCACCCTCTATCCCCTTCACAGAGGGGGAAGGTGCTAGGACTCAGAGAGAGCTGAGTCCTGGGCAGTAGGTTGAGGAGAGCCACCTCATGTTATGGGTCATATGGTAAGGAATCCTGGAAACAACTCCATGTCTGGTATAGAAGAGTAAGGATGATTGGTGGGTAGCGCCCCTCCCTTGTGTTAAAGTTTAATAAACGTTGCAGCCTGTTGCTTAATGCCATGCATGGGTTCTCCTTTTGCCACCGTGTCTGCATCAAACTCTCTCTGCAACAGGGTACCAAGAAGTCCTCTGCTGTTTATGATACTGACACAGACTAGCCTGTATTTCTGCCATTTCCAACAGTTCAGGTTTATGTACTATTGTTTGCTCTAGAAAAGACTTTTACTTAAAACACTTGGCATGCATTCATTTTATAAATGTGGGTGTCATTTTACATATAACCCTGAAGGGAATTATTTCCATTTACAGGGGTACTTTGACATGTGAAAATGCTGCTCCCCAATTCATCTAGATCCATTCTAGTTGAAATGGGATGTTGGAAGCGGTTGCTGTTGCATTGTAATAGAAAACTATAAGCTTCTGAGAACTCTCATCCCCTTTTAGGATATGTCTACACTGCAGTTAGACACCTGTGGCTGGCCCACGCCAGCTGATTCAGGCTTGTGGGGCTTGGGCTAGGGAGCTGTTCAATTATGGTGTAGACATTAGGGCTTCGGCTGGAGCCCAGTCTCTGGAACCCTGTGAGGTGCAGTGTTAGAGATCTTCAGTTATGTGGCTGTGGATGGGAGTGGATGCCCAAAATTGATGAATTGTCATTATCTTGCTATACCAAGAACCCAGATCTGAAGGTATTTCTCACCATCATCACCCATGGATACATCTTCAACATCAAAACTTTTTGGAAGGAAACATGCTTTAAATTTGCTTCTTTTTTCTGGTCTCCTTGAATTTTTGCAAGTCAGTCTATGAAAGAATAAGACAATATTAGATTAAATTAAACTGATTTGTGTAGCAGGGCTAGCAGATGGGCAGATGCATACATAAGAACAAGGATACGCTAAATCTTCTTCCCCACGTGGTGCACAGTGACCACAGAGCAGCTCCAAAGAGGGTATTCCAACTCAAGAGTGGGAGTGGGTTCCCTAGCTCTGTATGAAGCCCCTTGCCTGCAAAAAAAATGATGGGAGGATGTGTGCAATCATAAATCCTCTAGCCCCATCAGTGTAGCATTATTGGCTACAACTATAAATGCTCAAAAGTCAGGAGATGAAAAAAGTGAGGGTTCATAGTAATGCTAACTGAACAGTGTTAATTGTTCATGTGTTGTATTTTGTATCCCTGTGTTGCTCTTTTAATGTGTACGCTAATAAGTGAATGTGTGTGTAGTTAAACGTCTACCATAAGGAAAGAAAGACGGATGCTGTAGTGTCTTGATCACTATCCTGGGTAATCTGGAGACCCAGATTCAATGCCCTGCACTATCACAGATTTAAGCTCTGTGCCTCAGTTCCCCATCTGTACAATAGGGATGATAGAACTTCTCTACCACTCAGATGGTGGTGTGATGGGGACCAGTGATGGATGTCATAAGATGTACAGGCTGTGCAAAGAGGGCACACTGAGATTAGCATCAGGGCCCTCACTTTTTTATATTTTAACTTTGGGGTGTTTAAATTTGTAACCTAGTGTTATTTCATCCAAATGTTGTATAATTAATTATTTTTGTGCTAGATGGAGCCTTTTGTCAAAATTCGGGGGGTGGGGGGGTGTCACTGAAAACCAAACCAATATTTTTCAACGTTCAGTAGTCAAAGCCTTCCAGTTTTTGACAACCAAAAACCAAAAAAAAATATTATTTTTTGGTCTTTAACGATAAATTATGAAAAAAGTCCTTCAATTTTTTTCATACAAAATAAAATAAATTTTGACCAGCTTTGTTGCCTTTGTGTTATGAACATTCTGACGGGGTCAGGGAAGTCTTGCTTTGAAATCAGATTAAATGGCTGCCTAAATGCTTGAGTCTATATCAGCCAAATAGGCAGTTTTACTGAATTGCATGAAGATAACTAAGAGGTGCCTCTTCATATTTTTCTTCACAGGTGACCTCATGCATTTGCCACCGTATCTTAGAATGGACTTTTTGTTGAATCGAGGAGTTTCAGGCACTAGCAGAGACCTGGGTTTGGGCCAAGCCTGCTTGGAACCTCAGAAAAGCCGAACCCTGAAGCGTCCCACTGTTCTGGAGCCGATACCTATGGAAACATCCTCCACGAGAGAAGTACAGTCATGGCAACCTGGTGCCGTGGCAACATTACCTCAGCGAGAAGGGGCTGAGCTAGGACAGGCAGCTAAAATGAGCAGCTCCCAAGAATCCCTGCTGGACTCCCGGGGCCACTTGAAAGGAAACAATCCCTACGCAAAATCTTACACCCTAGTATAACAAAAAGAGCATGGCTGGACAGTGGCTGTAAATACTTACAATTAAAAAAACCAATCAAAGCTACCTTTTTTATTGAATTCCAATATTTATAATTAAAGAAGATTGCCAAAATATTTGAAAAAAATGCAAACTACAGACAGTGCAAAGACTCTCCTGCTTTTTTTCTGTCTGAGTGTGAGCTTCATCTGACTGGACATCTGAATTTTTGGGTAAAAGAAGTCCAGTTTTCTGATCTTCACAAGCTTTTGTGTTTTTACTGATTTTCTACAAAGTGCATGGGGACTAAATAAAACATTTTAACTGGAAGTTCCATCACACAAGATTAAAAAGAAGGAAAACAAATCACCCTATTTGTGAATTTAACAGGGACATTGATCTGGGAAATCAAAAAGTCTTTTGTCATGTTTGCACACTTTTTTTTAAATTAGAAAATGGGTCCTTGATCGATCTTTTTGTTTTGTTGTTAATTAGGATGAGTGCTGTCAGTGGAGGGGGGGGATATCAATTTGCTTTTTTTTTTTAATAATTTAATGAGACACACTTTGCATTTTGTCTATGCGAAATAAAAGGGTCTTCTGCCTTTATTTGTGATCTTTGCTTACATCACTTTCTGCTGTGCTTGGTTTTCCTTATGTCCAGTAACTATTTCAGCACTTTCACCCTGTATACTTTACACAGGCAAAACCTTCATTGACTTTGCTGTTTGGATGTTTTTTCTAAGAGAGATGCTCTAGTTCAGTGATTCTCAAAGCCGGTCCGCCGCTTGTTCAGGGAAAGCCCCTGGCGGGCCGGACCGGTTTGTTTACCTGCCACGTCCGCAGGTTCGGCTGATCGCGGCTCCCACTGGCCGCGGTTCACCGCTCCAGGCCAATGGGGGCTGTGGGAAGGGTGGCCAGCACGTCCCTTGGCCTGCGCTGCTTCCCACAGCCCCCATTGGCCTGGAGCAGCGAACCGCGGCCAGTGGGAGCCGCGATCGGCCGAACCTGCGGACGTGGCAGGTAAACAAACCGGTCCGGTCCGCCAGGGGCTTTCCCTGAACAAGTGGCGGACCGGCTTTGAGAACCACTGCTCTAGTTCAAACAGGAATGAATTCAGGGAAGTCCTATGGCCTGTGCTATATATGAGGTCAGAGTAGATGATCACAATGGTCCCTTCTGGCCTTAGAATCTATGAATCTTTGATTTGGAATAGAGTTTGGCCTATGAAAGGAGAGCAGGGACATGCCTTTAAAATTTATTGGTATTTGCTGAGACAGAGATCCCTTGCTAATGGGGTAACGGGCAAGACTGTTGCAAAGGAGTGAGGTGCTTGGAACAAAACCAGCATTGGATCTTCAGTGTACTCTTTAGACCTGATCCAAAACCTATTGAAGTCTGTCGGAGTCTTTCTGTTGACTTCAAAAGGTTTTTCGATCAGGCCCTTTATTAGTATTTTGAAAATGTAACAAGAAGTGTTTTGATGTTACTTTGCTAGCTCTCTAGGGGTAAATCTTGAGTCCTTTATGTAGGCGTCATTTCCATTGGCTCCACTGTTATCTTGTCTAGTTCAGGACTGAATAGTCAAGCTTCTCCCTATGACAGGACAAGGTGGGTGTTTCCAACCATCCAGAAAAATCTTTGTACGCATTACTTCCTAAGCAATTGTAAGAAATGTGCTTTCTATCAACCTGTCTTTTCTTTTTAAGAAGACAAAGACCTCTTTTTACCGAGGACATCCCCACTCACGGAGCTTCATTGCACCTTTTGCTTACATGAAAATATTGTTTATTTGCAGAAAATAGAAAGTATTAAACCAATACAGTTTGTGGGTTTAACACAACAAAAAAATAACCTTGGTAATCTCTAAGCTCCTATTTCTGTGTTCTAGTCTTTCTGTCTTTGACAAAATATCCATAATAATGGGGTAGCATACTGTATGTCTTATTATTTTATTATGTATTTGTAAAGACCCTGAGCATAGTATTTGAGCACATGCTATTGAAGTCAATGGGACTTAAACATGTGCTTACATGCTTCATTACATCAGGGCCTAAGCACCAATAATGTGGTTGGTACAGCAGAAGGGACAAAATGAAGATGGCCTAAGGGCTTTTCAGGTGGCAGGCCAATAGAGAAATAGAGGGTGATAACTAAGACTATGTTTATGTCACGGAGGCCTGGAAGTCATGGAATCCCTGACATACAGAGACCTCAGTGATATTCTCTGCTTCAGCCCCTAGGGCTGTGGGACTCTGGCCCTGGCAGGGTTCCAGGGACAGTCAACAGGGGGCTCCCTGCATGGTTCCAGTGACAGGTGACAGACTCCTGAGGGGGCCCTCCTCAGGGTCCAAGGACGAGGGGAGCAGTTGGGGGTGTCCCATTTTTCCTTTGGGAAATATGGTGACCCTGCAGCTTCCAGCTGCCGCAGACAATGGGGGAACCCCACAGCTCCCAGCCACCATGAAGCTGAAGCAGCAAAAATCACAGACAGGGGTTTTTCCAGAAAAAATTTCCAAATTACAAATTTACACTAAAAACATTTCAATTTTTCATATGAAATTTCACTTCGAAGTCACCTATGAAAAATGGAAGCAGTTTAATGTAAACTTGTCATTTTTTTTTTCATTTTGGTTCAAATAGAAATTGCTGTTTTGTTTGGGTTTTTAATAATCAACATTTTCATCTTCTGAAAATCAAATGAAAAATCCAAGCACATGCTGCAGTACTTTGCTGGATCAGAAACAGAGAACTCAGCGCCCCACAAGGCTGAGTCCTTACTGCTCTGTGACCCTTATGCATTTTTTCCTTTTTTATTAAGAGAAAAACACACACCTGTTAAAATGTGTCTTAAAGAATTAATTGATTTACATAAAAACATGTGAATGACCCAGGGAAGGAACCTGGGCTTGAATGTATTACAACGGACTTAGAAATGCCTGGTTGAAATTGCTTTCTTGTGATGCATGCAGTAACTGTGAATAGATGACAGTGCCCAGGGTTGGGGGTAAAGTCTCCGTTTCAGCTTTTATTATTTTAACCCCCCAAAACAGAAATGGAGCAGCCACCCCAATTAAACTAGGTGTAGATCATGTAGAAAAATGTCTAACGTTCTTACCTGTTTCACAAAAATAAAAAGCTATGGGAGGAATTGTTACCCAGGATCCACGCAAAGAGGATCCTTGCTGCATGCAGGTTTCCCCTTTCCTACGCTGGTGTGGGCGTGTCAACTATCTCCAACATGTGCCTTTCATAGATCTACAGAGGGATGGCCAGGAGGACACACATTGCAACCAGTGGTAACTCTACTAAAAGCTAATGTAACCTGAGTCTGTATTAACTCTTGTATGGAGCCCACTCCTTATTGCAAAACATTTATAATGAGGCAGGGAGAGTTCTAGAGTTAGTTGTGTAAGAGCTTAGCCTAAATAATGGATCTTGGTGCTAGAGACCCAAGCCCTAAGCAATAGGGCAGGCATTCCCTGAGCCTCTGGGTAGACACAGGCCCTCCATTGGATTCCCCACACGCAGGGTGGAGATTGACAGCTTCTGGGGGGATAAACCCTACCACATGTTCTACAGCATTGGGACTGGGATAGAGGTGAAACCCCATCCACCAGATAAAACAAACTGTAGGAAACTAAATAAGGACAATCTCAGTGAGGATTCTTCCTCCACTGCCACCTGCCCCCAAGCCTCCTTGCACAGATTTTTCTGCAGGAGATGGTGATTCCCCTGCAACTGCTATTTGTATACATCAGACCTCCTCCAATGCTCCACCCCTAGCCATGCTTGGAATAATCTCCTATTTGCTGTCCACCAACCACCCATTCTCTGTCCTTTCCATTGATCCACTGAGAGGAAGAAAGATGGTCCAGTGGTTAGGGCACTAGCTGAAGACCTGCATTCCAGCCCCTGCTTTCTTATAGCCTACCTGTGTGACCTTGGGCAAGCCACTTTGTCTCTCTGTTCCCCAGCTGAAATATGGGGCTATTAGTACTTACCTGTCTTACTAGCACCCACGAGCAGCTCCCCGCCTCGCACCCGGCCTCAGCTCACCTCCGCTCCACCTCCGCCTCCTCCCCTGAACTCGCTGCCCCGCTCTGCTTCTCCACGTCCCCCCACCCCGGCTTCCCATGAATCAGCTGTTCGGCGGGAAGCAGGGGAGGACTGAGAAGCAGGCCGTGGCTTCCCGCTCAGGCTGAGGGTGGCGGAGGCGAGCTGGGGCGGGGAGCGGTTCCCCTGGGCGCCCCCCCTTCCCCAGATTATCTGCTGCAGCGCAGGCGGCCCTCCTCGCACTCCCCCCCACCCCAGCTCCCCTCCTCTCCCCCTCCGCCTCCCTGAGCCTGAGCGCGAAGCCGCCTCCTGCTTCTCAGCCCTCCCAGGCTTCCCGCGCGAACAGCTGATTCGTGGGAAGCCGGTGGGGGGGGAGCGGAGAAGCAGAGCGGGGTGGCGTCTTCATGGGAGGAGGCAGAGGCAGAGCGGAGGTGAGGTGAGGTGAACTGGGGCAGGGCATGGGACAGGGCTGGGCAGAGAGCTGCCGGTGGGTGCTCTACACCCGTCAAATTTTCCTCGTGGGTGCTCCAGTGCCAGAACACCCATGGAGTCGGCACCTAAGGCGCCACTTTTGGCCAGTTGTTAAATTTAGAAGCCCTTTTAGAACCGGTTGTCCCTCATGGGACAGCTGGTTCTAAAAGGGCTTCTAAATTTAACAACCGGGTTCTAGCGAACTGGTGCGAACTGGCTCCAACTCACCACTGACCACAACTCAGAGATGGTATACAGAAAGAATCTGCACAGTTTAGACATAGCTTGGATGTGAGGAACTAGAGAGAGATCGAAATTTAAAGATACCCATGTTACAGGCCTGAGTGGCAGGCCGGTTGGTGGGGTTGTCAATAGTGCTCAAGAAACAAGGTAGTAGGGAGGACTTTGGGGGAGGATTAAGAGCTCTGTTTTAGCCATGTCGAGTTTAACTGAAGGCTAGACATCAACAAGGGGATGGCAAAGACATAAATTGAGATTTTTGTTTGGCCAGAAGATGATGGGTCTGTATATCTAGATATTATCTCATCACACCCTTTTTTACTTACATTTTGTCCATTATTTTGTTTGTGGTAAATTGTGGGATCCTTGTTGCAGGGACCATGTCTTATTCTGTGTCTTTTAAAGGGTCAGCTTCATTTACACTAACTGGCAGTCTCTGCAGAAAAGCCAAAGATTGCATGGACTTGGAGACTGAGAGTCAAGGATGTGGAGGTCTGTGTGGAAACTTGTACAACAGTTGACATGCTTTAAATGATTTTGGATTAACAGAGAATATATAAGAACATAAGAATGGCCATACTGGGTCAGACCAAAGGTCCATCTAGCCCGGTATCCTGTCTTCCCACAGTGTCCAATGCCAGATGCTCTAGAGGGAATGAACAAAACAGGTAATCATCCAGTGATCCATCCCCTGTCACCCATTCCCAGCTTCTGACAAAGAGAGGCTAGGAACACCAACCCTGCCCATCCTGGTTAATAGCCATTAATGGACCTATCCACCACGAACTTATCTAGTTCTTTTTTGAACCTCGTTATAGTCTTGGCCTTCACAACATCCTCTGGCAAAGAGTTCCACAGGTTAACTGTGTGCTGTGTGAAAAAATACTTTCTTTTGCTTGTTTTAAACCTGCTGCCTATTAATTTCATTTGGTGACCCCTAGTTCTTGTATTATGAGAAGGAGTAAATAGCACTTCCTTATTTACTTTCTCCACACCAGTCATAATTTTATAGACTGCTATCATATCCCCCCTTAGTCGTCTCTTTTCCAAGATGAAAAGTCCCAAACTTATTAATCTCTCCTCATATGGAAGCCATTCTATACCCCTAATCATTTTATTGCCCTTTTCTGAACCTTTTCCAATTCCAATATATCTTTTTTGAGATGGGGTGACCACATCTGCATACAGTATTCAAGATGTGGGCCTACCATGGATTTTTATAGAGGCGATATGGTATTTATTATCTATCCCTTTCTTAATGATTCCCAACATTCTGTTCACTTTTTTGACTGGTGCTGCACATTGAGTGGATTGACTCCAAGATCTCTTTCTTGAATGGTAACAGCTAATTGAGACCCCATCATTTTATATGTATAGCTGGGATTCTGTTTTCCAATGTGCATTTATCAACATTGAATTTCATCAGCCATTCTGTTACACAGTCACCCAGTTTTGTGGGATCCCTTTGTAACTCTTCCCAGTCTGTTTTGGACTTAGCTATCTTGAGTAGTTTTGTATCATCTGCAAATTTTGTCACATCACTCTTTGCCCCTTTTTCCAGATCAGTTATTAATTTATTCCTACCCTTTGTTTCCCATCTTTTAACCAGTTACCGATCCATGAGAGGCTCTTCCCTCTTATCCCATGACAGCTTACTTTGCTTTAGAGCCTTTGGTGCTTACTGAAAATCTAAGGTTTCAGAGGAGTAGCCGTGTTAGTCTGTATTTGCAAAAAGAAAAGGAGGACTTGTGGCACCTTAGAGACTAACCAATTTATTTGAGCATAAGCTTTCGTGAGCTACAGCATCCGATGAAGTGAGCTGTAGCTCACGAAAGCTTATGCTCAAATAAATGTGTTAGTCTCTAAGGTGCCACAAGTACTCCTTTTCTTTCTGAAAATCTAAGTACACTATATCCACTGGCTCACCCTTGTCCACATGCTTGTTGACCAAAGAATTCTGGTTCCCAGGGTTGTCAAGCCAACACCTTTCACCAGGATGAATGTGTGTATGTGTAATTTTTATTTTTATGTAGACAATGCAAACAACACACAGATGAGTTTGAACATGCTGAATCCAACAGACTCCTCCAACATATCATAAGGATGAGAACATCTGGGCTGAAGCACTTTATGCTGACCTGCTACAAAAAGTCACAGAACAAACAATCTTCCTGATTCCTCACTTCGTCTTTCTAACTATAATTTGGTGCCTTGTGCAGCAGTCGACGCAAACTTTGTCATCACCTTGCTCCCCTGAGGTAGAAACAGAGAGAGCTTCAGCTTTCTGAAAGATACATTGAAGTCAAAGGAGCTACACAATTTACACCGCATTAGAATCTAGCCCATTCTTCTATATTTTTATTTTAAAAATTGAGTTCTTTTTCAAATATTGGCGGGGAGGAGAAGGAGGATGGAGGGGAGATCCCCTTTGGAGGAAATTAAATCAAACATGCAGCCTATTATTTTTAAAGTCTTTTTAAGCCTAAGTTACTTCCACTTAGGTCATGGCAATGGTTTAATGGTCTATTACTGCTGACTCTGGAACATTCCAGCAAGGAAAAAAACACCTTTCACTATTGATTTTGTCTGAGCTTCCCAGGGGAGATCTCCATTCCTCCCCAAAAAGACAAGTCTCTCACTAGGAAATACACAGGTCCAGTGAACACATTAGGCCACAGCATAATGCAGTGAAGGGGACATTCTACACCTGCTCTGTTTTAAGGCAATTATATCCAATAGGTTATATTGCTTTATGTCCTCATTTCCATGCAGCATGCTTAAAAAAGCTAACTTAGGTTTCTAAAGTTCCATATTTATGACCTGCATTAATAGTGGATTTCATGAAATTGCTGGGCAATGTCATCATGATCTGATTCTGGGAGTGTTCAGAGGTCTCTGCAAATGTCTGTAAATGTCCAGGTGAGTCTACAGAAATGGTATCTTTTGTGTGGCAATTTGTGGCTAGAGCTGGGCAAACACTTTTGGATGAATAGCTTAGTCACCAAAAATGCCCCTTTTTGGGGTCAAATTTGGTGAACAGTTTAGGGCAAAAAAATGAAAAAAATTGAACCATTTTGTTTTGTCATTTTCCAAACAAAATGGTTAGTTTTTTTTTAATTCAAAATGATGTTGTATAGAAATTTAGCGCGATATAGGAAAAGAAACACAAAAAAAGGAGTAAAAACACCCACAAACAAAATGAATTAAAAATCAAACAAAAGCGCAAAGAATTATAATACTTTTGGGTCAAACAAAATGTTTCATTTGACTGAAACAAATGTTTTTCAGGTTTCCATTTCAGCCGCCAAACAGGCTATGCCACAGGAAAAGCCATAGGTATATTGTGTGTGGCTTGATCCTGCAAAGTGCTGTGCACCTTTCACACCTTCAGTGGGAGTGGAGAATCCTCAGCACTTTGCAGGACTGAGTCTGTGCATATGGATATGTGAGAGTGTGATTGTGTGGGATGACTCCGAGAACACAACAGGCTAAATTCAGTCTTTGTGTAAGTGGCTGCAACTGCACTGACTAATTGTAAAGTGCTTCTCATCCCATGGTAGTATTGTCCTTTTACAGAAAATCATGTAAAGCCTGAAATGGATTTCTTCCTCCTTCGGATAATTAGAGAGAGTTTCATTGTCTCAAGGTGTTGAGTTGGGAGGGAGAGCAATAACGTTGTTTTAGGCATCTCTATGTCCCGACTGGATAAGAAAAGTTACCCCTGATTTGCCTGACAAAAAAAAAAAGTACCGTAACCTTGAACTCCCAAGTAAAAACACACCTTTAATATGTATTTATTCTCGGTTAATTGGTCACAGTAAAAGTGGTTCACATTGTATGAAGTGAACAATGTACATTTAGCCACACAGCCTGAGGTCAAAATTTACACATCTCGCTATCTAAAGTTTAGGCTCCTAAACTCATAGTTAGGCACCTAAATAAATGAGTCCTCATGTTCAGAAGTGTTGGGAATAGCTAGCTCCTGTTGTCTTCTATGGAAATATGGCCACTTTTATCTTGGTGCCTAGATATTGATTTAAGAGCCTAACATTTTCTGTTTATCTGTGGCATCCATGATCTTAGCATCTGAGTGCCTCACAGTCTTGTATTTAATCTTAAAATACCCCTGTGAGGCAGGGCAGGGCTCTTATCCCCATTTTACAGCTTGGGAACTGAGACAAAGTGACTTGCCCAATGTAAAAGCAAACTAGGAAAATGTGGTCTAGATGAAATTACTATAACTGGTTGAAAGACAGTACAAAGAGTTTTATCAGTTGTTTGCTATCAAACTGGCAGATGTATCTAGTGGGATTCCACAGGGGGTCTGTCCTGGGGCCAGTACTAGTCACAATTTTCATTAATGACTTGGATAATGGCGTGGAGAGTGTGCTTACAAAATGTGTAGATGACACCAAGGTGGAAAGGGTTGCAAGCACTTTGGATGGCAAGATTAGAATTAGAAATTGGAAAATTGAAAAACCTTGAAAAATTGGAGAATTGGTCCAAAAATCAAGAACATAAAATTCTGTAAAGACAAGTGCAAAGTACTACACTTAGGAAGGTAAAAAATCAAATGCACAATTATAAAGCGGGGAACTGGCTAGGTAGTAGTACTACTGAAAATGATCCGGGAGTTATAGTGGATCACAAATTTAACAGGAGCCAGTAAAGTGATTCAGTTGCAAAAAAGCTAATATAATTCTGGAGTGTATTAACAGGGTATCATTGGTAAAACACAGGAGGTAATTGTTCCACTCTACTCAGCACCGGTAAGCCTCTGCTGGCATAGGGTGTCCAGTTTTGGGTGCAACACCTTAGGAAAGATGCAGATAATTTGCAGAGAGTAGTTTCCAGAGGAGAGCAAAAAAATGATAAAGGTTTATAAAACCTGACCCGTGAAGAAAGGTTTACAAAATGGGCATATTTAGTCTTGAGACAAGAAGACTGAGCAGGGACCTGATAGCAGTCTTCAAATATGTTAAGGACTGTTATGAAGAGGATGGTGATCAATTGTTCTGCATGTCCTCTGAAAGTAGGACACGGTGTAATGGGCTTAATGGGCAATAGAGATTTAGGTTAGATATTGGGAAAAGCTTTCTAATGGTAAGAAGAGTTAAGGACATTGTAGAATCCCCATCATATGAGGTTTTTCATAATAGGTTAGCGATCTGTCAGGGATGCTGTAGATATACTTAGTCCTGCCACAGCACAGGGAGATGGACTAGAAGTCCTCTATAGGTCCCTTCCAGCTCTACATTCCTATGAATGTTACACAGGGAGGTAGTAGCATAGCAGAGGACTGAATTCAGGTCTCCCAACTCCTGACTAGCACACTAACCACTGGACCATTTTTTCAGAGGGGTAACCGTGTTAGTCTGTATCAGCAAAAACAACGAGGAGTCCTTGTGGCACCTTAGGGCATGGCTACACTTGCAAGTTAGAGCGCATTAAAGCAGCCCCGTGCGCTCTAACTCACAACGCGTCCACACTGGCAAGGCACGTAGAGCGCCCAGACTCTGAGGCTAGAGCTCCTGGCGCTCCACCTCGGCGAGTGGAATAACGTTTGATGCGCCCCTGCTGGAGTGCCGCTGCACCAGTGTGGTCTGTCAATGCGCTCTGATTGTCCCCCAGAAGTGTCCCACAATGCCTGGTCTAGACACTCTGGTCATCACTTTGAACTCTACTGCCCTGCCCTCAGGTGAGCAACCGTCAGACCCGCCCTTTAAATTCTCTGGGAATTTTGAAAATCCCCTTCCTGTTTGCTCAACCAGGCATGGAGTGCTCTCAGCGAATCTTTCCAGGCTACCATGCCTCCACATGCCAGCTGATCCCCAGTATGAAGCAATGGCGAGGGGCTGGACCTTATCAGTGTTTGGGGGAGGAAGCTTTCCAGTCCCCGCTGCGCTCCAGCCATAGGAATTATGATACCTTTGGGCAGATATCAAGGGACATGATGGAAAGGGGCCATGACCAGGACGCACTGCAGTGCAGGGTTAAAGTGAAGGAGCTGTGGGATACCTACCACAAAGCCCGCGAGGCAAACAGCTGCTCCGGTGCTGCCCCTGCGACCTGCCGTTTCTACAAAGAGCTGGACGTGATACTTAGGGACGACCCCACCTCCATTCCGAGTACCACCATGGACACTTTAGAGCCCAGTTCAACAAGGCAGGAGGAGGAGGAGGAGGAAAGTGGGACCGAGGGTGCTGAGGAGGAGGAAGACGCCCCAGCATCCCTAGATGCATGTAGCCAGGAGCTGTTCTCAAGCCAGGAGGAAGGTAGCCAGTCGTGGCAGCCAGTGCTTGGGGAAGGACAAACACCAGAGGACGTGCCCGGTAAGCGGCTTTTATTTTGGGAAGGAAGTTATTCGGTGCAGGCTCTTGGGGCGAGGAGGGTTAGGGCTGCATGCATGCCTAGATGCAGAATAGGGCATTGAGGTGCTCTCTCACATCACGGTAATCGGCCTCAGAGATCTCTTCAAAGGTCTCATCCAGAACTTGGGTAATGCGCTTGCGCAGGTTTCTCGGGAGAGCCACTGTGCTCCTTGTCCCAGTCAGGCTAACATGTCCACACCACTGTGCCGTGAGGGGCGGGGGGACCATTGCTGGACACAGGCAAGCTGCATATGGGCCAGGGCGGAAGCCGCATTGCAGCAGAAGACCCTCCCTTGCTTCCCAGGTCACCCTTAGCAGCGAGATATGTGGGGAGAGTGTTCAGTATAGGGGCCCCCTGTAGCTGTTAGCTCTCCCCAAGGCACAGCAACCCAGAGGACAGTACGGCTGTGAAACAATCAGTCCCCCTTGACCCCGTGCTTACTCACCATTTTGGGGCTCCCGTGGGTTATTGCCCATCTTGCTTTGAGATGGGAAAATTATGCTATTGTGTACACTGTGCTTGTCTTTAAGTATGGGGGAATCATTGCTCTGTCTGGTGTGAACAATGCTGCCTCTGTTAAGTGTTGCATTTTGCCTTTACAGATGCAACCTTGAGATCTAAGCCGTCTGTGTTATCACCGGCCGAAAGACTCCAACTAATTACAAAGAGGCCACGTAAAAGCAAAGAAGACATGTTGCATGAAGTAATGCAGCAGTCCCTTAACGAGAATCAAGAAGCGCAGCAATGGAGGGAGAGCGAAAGGAGGATCCACCAGCAAAATGCGGATCTCCGGCACCAAAGAGTGGAGCTCCAGCAGCAAAGCATGGATCGGCTGATAAGCATAATGGAGCGCCAAGCGGACTCAGTACAGGCGCTTGTAGCAATGCAGATGGAACACATCTGCGCCCGCCCCCCCGCTGCAGCCTTTGTCCCAAAACTCTTTCCTTTGTGCCCCCATGTCACCTCCAACCCACTTTCCCCATCATCCGGATTCTTATCGCCACCAGCTGCCTCCAACACCTGTAGCTTCACCACCCCGCCCTGCAAACTACGACCCTTACCCACTGCACTCAGCCCCCATCACCATGCAGTATAGCCAGCCTGAAGTGCAGCACTCACTGCACAGCACTCCAGACAGGAAGGCTGAGTATGATAACAGGACATACGCAAATCTGTGATTGTCTCGTTCTCCACCCCACCCCCTGTCCCTTTCTGTTTCCCAAGCAGTTGTGTTTCTTTTCAATAAATGGATTTTTTGGCTTTGAAAACATTCTTTATTATTGCATGAAGTAAAAGATACCTTAGCCCAGGAAAGAAACAGGCACTGCAAGTCAGTGTAGCAAACATAGATTCCTACTAACATTGGAACCACTGTACTTCACTCCTGTGCAGGGCACCAAATATTACTAGTGGCTTTCAGCCTCAAATTGCTCCCTCAAGGCATCCCTAATCCTTGCAGCCCCACGCTGGGCCCCTCTAATAGTCCCGCTGTCAAGGCTCCCTGTGTAGGGTTTCATGAGCCATGGCATTAAAGGGTAAGCGGGGTCGCCAAGGATCACAATGGGCATTTCGACTTCCCCTGCAGTGATCTTCTGGTCTGGGAAAAATTCCCGGCTTGCAGCTTCCTGAACAGGCCAGCATTCCAAAAGATGCATGCGTCGTGCACCTTTCAGGGCCTGCCTGCATTAATGTCAATGAAACGCCCACGGTGATCCACAAGCGCCTGGAGAACCATAGAGAAATTAACGTACTCGGAGGCTAGGTGGGCGGGTGCCAGAATTGGAATATGCGTACCATCTAGCACCCTTCTGCAGTTAGGGAAACCCATTTGAGCAAAGCCAGCCACAATGTCATGCACGTTACAAGGAGTCATGGTTCTTCTGAGCAGGATGCGATTAGTGGCCCTGCAAACTTGCATCAACACGATTCCAATAATCGACTTTCCCACTCCAAACAGGTTAGTGACCGATCGGTAGCTGTCTGGAGTTGCCAGCTTCCAGACTGCAATAGCCACCCACTTCTCCGCCGGCAGGGCAGCTCTCAATCTCGTGTCCTTGCGCCACAGGTGAGGAAGAGCTAATCACACAGTCCCATGAAAGTGGCTTTTCTCATCCAAAAGTTCTGCAGCCACTTCCTGTCATCCCAGACCTGCATGACGATGTGATCCCACCACTCAGTGCTTGTTTCCCGAGCCCAAAAGCAGCGTTCCACGATGGTGAGCATGTCCATGAATGCCACAAGCAATCTCGTGTCATATGTATTACTCTAGTCGATATCGTCGGACTCCTCCCTGTCACTTTGGAGCATAAGGAGTTAACTCGACTGCCAAACGTGATGTGTTGGCGAGACTTGTCAGCATGTTCCTCAGCGGTTTGGGCTCCATTCCTGCAGACCGAAAGGGAAGACAGAGCGCGCAGTACAAAAAATGTTGAAAGATGGCGCCAAATGTGGACAGAAGCACAGGGATTGCTGGGATGCGAACCAATGCATCCTGGGGCATTGGGACAGGACCCGGAATGCTCCCCACCCCTCCACCCCCTTCCCACAAGCCACAGCGCCAGAATGGGAAGAGGTGCTCTGTGGGTTAGTTGCCCATAATGCACCGCTCCCAATGCTGCTGCAAATGCCGCAAATGTGGCCATGCTGTCATTGTGGACAGACTGCAGCGCTTTCCCTACTGCGCGCTCCAAAGGCTGGTTTAACTCAAAGTGCTCTATATTTGCAAGTGTAGCCATGCCCTTAGAGACTAACAAATTTATTTGGGCATAAGCTTTTGTGGGCTAAAACCCACTTCGTCAGAGGCATGGAGTGGAAAATACAGTAGCAGGTATATATACACAGAACATGAAAAGATAGGAGTTGCCTTACCAAGTGGGGGGGTCAGTGCTAACGAGGCAATTCAATTAACAGTAGAATACAAAGGGAGGAAAAATCACTTTTGTAGTGGTAATCAGGGTGGCCCATTTCAAACAGCTGACAAGAAGGTGTGAGTAACAGTAGGGGGAAATTAATTTTTGTCAGTTTTAGCCCTTGGGTTTAAATCTGTTGGCCTTAAATTCTTTGTGACCTAGAAGAGATGCTGCTGTTATAGACAGGATTATTTCTGTGGTCCACATGCTGAATTATTTTTCTGGAAACCATAAAGAAAAAAGTGGCATGTGTTCAATTAGTTTTGGCATTTCCGTTAAAATGATCCTGTGCTATCAGGTTACAGGGGATTATATTGTTTAGGATTTTGGTTCATAATCCTTTAGTCCCATTGGAAGTCAGACTCTGTGGGACCTGTCAATGTCTCTACATAGAAAATTGATAATCTGTGTTTTAATATCTCCTTCTTTTCATTCGGTTAACCATGACAAATTGGTTTCTAAAAGTTCACCGAGATTGTTTGATGTAAGTAGTGCTATTCCAAGGGCCTAGTTTGAAGATACTTTTGTTCACAAATTAAAAAAAAGAAAAGCATTATGGAGCTATAAGGTTGCACACCACATCGGTTTCTTCACCTCTCTATAATTACCCTAGCTTCAGTAATAATGTAATTATATGCTTTTGTGAGGGAACGTACATTAACTGCAACCTGAATCAATCTGAACTTGAAAATTGCCAAGCACACACCACCATTGTTGCCAATAGAGCAAGTTATCTTAAAACTCCCACAAGTCAGAGCTAAAGGAAGGCTTAATTAAAGTTGGTGGCAGAATACAGATTCACACCTGAACCAACATATACAAAGAACCGAAAGCTGCTAATGTTGTTTGGGGATTCCAGTCTCTATTAAAATAATCCAATAGCTATTATTTAAAAAACAAAACCAAAAAGTAACAGCCTCATTTGTCTTTTATCCTAAACATAGGGAAATGGGTGACTGACAGGTGGTTTGGTAAACTATTCCAAGCCAGCCTAGAGGGGCTTGTTCATTAGGCTTTGACTTGTTGGCAAACAGCTCCAGCCAGCTCTAATTAAATCACTGTCTTTGAAGGTGAACCCTTTTCAGTATTTATAAGCAGAGTAATGCAAGGTAAAGTGGCTCTGAAAAGTAATAGCATGGGCTCCGTTCTGTACTGTTGAAATCAGTGAGAGTTTTGACATTGACTTCAGTGAGAAGATCAAGAGTCAAATCTTATAATGCTGTCAAGAATTGTGTTGCTTTTAATAAAAGAGGGGGAGGTTGTGTAACAACTGGAGAAGAGTGTAGCTAGAGTAGCTATTTTAAAACTGGTTTGGTACACGGGAAAAGGAGAAACGGGATATATTTCAATGCCATTGTGTTGCAATTTTACATGTTACATACACGAACATTTTAGGTGTAGGTGACTAAAGTTAGCAATCTAAACCCATATAAGGGCACCAAAATATGTGGCCTGGTTTTCTGAGGCACTGAGTTGGGTGCTCAGCACCTCTGAAAATTGAGCCATTTGTTTAGGTGTCTATCTTTAGACCCCCAAATCTGAAAGTGTTGGACTTTAATTCCTTGCACACCTCACTGAAAGTGCACTCCAAAAACTGCTTGAGTTTCAGTTTAGTACACGGAAGTGTAGCCACTCCAGCAATATTACGTATAACACTCGGCTGGTGTACTCACCTATTTACACAACATATGACACACAGGACATGTTCCGAATTTGGCTTGAGTTTGATTGGCAGTGCATTGCCACTGGTACAGCCAGGCATGCTGAAAAAAGTGCTCATTCTGAAAGACAACCATGAGGGTGGCGCATACTCTCAGCTATCTAGTGAACAGCAGAATGGGATTTCAAGGAATCTCAAATCAGTCTTGCTTTGCAGATCCAGCTGTCTCTCATCAATACTATGATTGGTTTGTTTATTTGTGGTTATAACAAACAGACATGAATAGACATTCTCCTGCACAGAAGATGTGAAGATCAATGTGAAATCTATGACAGGTTTCAGAGTAACAGCCGTGTTAGTCTGTATTTGCAAAAAGAAAAGGAGTATTAGTGGCACCTTAGAGACTAACCAATTTATTTGAGCATAAGCTTTCGTGAGCTACAGCTCACTTCATCGGATGCATGAGCTGTAGCTCATGAAAGCTTATGCTCAAATAAATTGGTTAGTCTCTAAGGTGCCACAAATACTCCTTTTCTTTTTGTGAAATCTATCACATTCTTGTTACTATCACTGTACCTTTTACTTAATGGAACAGAAGAGGGAAAGCTGCTTATCTTCGTGAAACCACATCAGTGAACCACTCGCTACCACATCACTCTGAACCGTTCTTCTGTGAGTGTATATACAGGTATTACTAATTTAGGGCCAACTCCTTTATCAAACGTTTTCCTTTCCAGCTGACAGTGTCTCCCCCTTATTTGGATCATTTTGGTTCTTATTCTGAATTGATCACAGAGTTGATCTTTTGAACCCTTTGCCCACAAGGCCATGAATCAGAGCATTTATGGGCAATTTTCTAAAAGAGTGTGTTATAAGAACTGATATAGAATAGAATGCTCGGTCCAGTGCACAGCTGGAATCGCTGAGTGCAGAGAAGATGTGAAGGGGTTAGAGGAATAGACACCTCTCCCCAGGCCCTAGGTGGCTACTACATCTGTCCTAAAGCTACATAAGTCCTTGTGGTCCTAAAATATCCCCTTCAAAGGGGTGTGGCTTAACACAGCAGCAAAGCCTCTGACCCACCTTCTGCACAAAGGCAGAGCTATGAAGCTGAGTTCAACACCACCTGTTTCTCCCCCACAACCCCCCCATACAGCAGAACTACATCAATTCCCCCAGCAGGGGCCCTGAGCAGATGTGGGAAAAGGGCCCGGGTTTTGCCCCGTAAAGCATATGCAGGAAGTGTTATTACAAAACTAACACTTTAACAAGGAACATGTTCAGTGTATAACAAAGCAATTAACACTGCATTAACTCCTATGCTTTATGGTGTGTGGTTTAAAATGGAACAGCCAGACTAGGATTGGTTCTAAGCAGTCTTGATAAAATTATTTGGTATAGCCCATATGGAAACAGTGAACAAAACGCTGAGCTAGAACTTTCAAATAACACTCAACTAGCAGTACGCTGGGCACTAGGTGAGAGGACTTGAAATTTTGTCCTGAAAATTAGTGACTGACATTCTCAACCAATGGAGCGATCAACTCGCACTTATGTATTTGAACCTGGCATTGATCTCAGAGTCCATGGAAAACTGAGCCTAAATCCCCGTGTGCAACCTCTGAACACACTAGTAATATGCAGAGTGCCTGGAAAATAGATGGTGCTGTGACATACCAGGGTACAATTCAGACCAGTAGGGTGCTGTGTCACCCTTTCCCTCTGACCTGGGGTGCCATTTACAATGTCTTGCTGCTGTAGCCTCCAACCTGGACTGCTTACAACCAGCCACCACCATGCAGGTTGCTCCCAGATGTGTAACTGCAGCCTGCCAGTCAGACCCTGGCTGTCATCAGCCTTAATTATACTGTGGGATGACCCAAACACATGCCCAAGCCTGGCCTTTCCTCCAGAAAGCTACGTCCTGCACTGTCCAGCCTTTTCCCAGCTAGTCCAGAAATAGTAAGTTTGTTATGCCTTTAATATACACCAGTTTATCATGATAAATGAAGTTACCCAGACACTTTAACTTAAACACACTGGATTAGATGTAAACAATAAAACAAGTTTATTAACTACAAAGAGAGAGATTTTAAGTGAGTACAAGTAATGAGGCACAAAAGTCAGAAATGATTGCAAGAAAAATAAAATGGTTTCTAGTACCTTAACTTAACAAACGATATTTGATTCAAGAAAGAAATTCTCCGCACACGCTTCCTTCCAGCAAGATTATTGACCAAACTCTTTGGGTCAGGTTCCTCCCCCCCTCCCACCCCCAAAGTCCAAACAAAGGCTGTTTCCTTTTGTCTTCTCAGGTGAGGAGAATGTAATGGGCAGGGAGTGGGGTGTGTGTCTTGGGGTGTTTGTCAGTCCCCCAAAACATTTGTAGCTGAGAACTGGGAGACAAAGCGTCTCTGTGGAAGGATGGTCCCTGTTGGGTTTTTTTTCACCTGTCTGAGCTTCCTTTGTTTTCGCTTCCTGCTCGCTGACTCTCTTTACTGCTTCAATGCAAATTAAGACAAGCACACATTCCTTTGTTTGGGGCAGACCTGTTTGCCAACTTGTGCCTGGCTAGGGCTGTGGGGTTTGGTACATGTGTTAAGAACCTCTTCATAACTTCACACACACAGTTGCCACACATATTTTATCAGAATATTACTGATCAGCAAGTTACGAGTTTTCAAATGATACCTCACAAGACATAATGTATACAAAGATTATTACAATAGTGTGTAGCACTTGAATACAGGCATGTATTCCATCACAGTGAGATACCCTGAATTGAACAGACTGCTTTCCAGAACATGGGTTTGGTGCAGGCTCACGGGTACTAACTGTCTGAGCTTAGGGTGGGCCACACAAGGAAAAACAGGCCCAACCTACTCACTCCTCTACTTCGCTATTTCTACCAAAATACAGGGTAACTTCTCCATGCATGCTGCAGTAACACATGTGCCTATGCAACCGATCTGGGTGAAGAGCCGCAAATTAACCTTGAATGGGTAAGCAATTCTCAGAGAGGGGCAGCCCTTCTTAATTTCCAGCCATGCAGAAAGAGAGACAGGAAGAGGAAGTGTGGGATAAGAAAATAAGCAACTTGCTCAGTGATGGACAGTGACCTGTGACAGCGCTTAGCTCCCTCTCAGACCTCTACCAGCACTCAGTTTGCAGCATGCTTATTTTAGATAATGCCTTAAGTCTGAAAGAACCCAGCCAACTTTTGATGCGTTTTCGCTGACTCCTACTTGAACAATTAAAGTGATCAAAATATCAGTAAAAACACAATCCAAATTAATTGGTACCTGGAAAGCAGAAAAATTAACACCCACAATAGAATTAATCAGTGATCAAATTATGTGACAGCCAGTTGTACTCACAGTAAAATAATAATGATAATACGACAAACCCAAATTATGTCCTGCTTTATAACCTGTAGAACCCTATGACTTCAGTGGGGTTTTATGGTGAGCAAGGTAAGGCTGGATTAGGCCAGCAAGAAGCAGTGTAAATGATCCCCTGGGTGCACAAATGTTGAAAAAGTTGCAGTTCAAAAGCTAAAACTGCACAGTGTACTGAAATTTGCCACAGTTTTAAACCCAGCGTGATACGAATGTTGACGTTGCTACACATTTACATGTCTGTATTACAGAGCCAAACTGAAGCTCGGTAGCATCCTTTTTATTGCTCTTTTTATAGCTTTAATCAAAGTTTAAACATTTTGGAACAGCTGCATTGTCAAACGTTAGTTTTGATCTGTGAGATGCGGTAAGTGGAAAGACTTCAATTGTTGTTAGGATGACACAATTGTAAGCTCAAATGTCACAGGACTAGGTCTAAGTGCCGTGTCCCACTGCAAAGAGGGGAATCTCCTCTCCCAAGTGGATAAAGCTGCCATTCCTAGTGTAAGCGGGGGAATAGTCCCACTATTGTGGGGAACTTTCCTGGCTTCTGCACTACCCCGGTGAAGTGGAGTAGCGAAAGGATCTGAGTCCTCGCTCCCACTTCCTTTACCCAGTGGCCTCCCTGCCCTTGAGGACTCCTCTTCCACTCTCCTGTCTGGCAGAGTCCTCGTAACCCCAACAAGGCTGGGCCCAGGATTCCTGGGGGGCTCGACCCCCAACCCTGCTGTGGTCACCTAGGACAGGGGCTAGGGTGTCCCCACTCCAGGGTACTCTCTCTGCACTGGGCACTTCTCTGACCCACTGACCATTACATACAAGTTAAAGCAAATGCAAGTTATTTAATCAACAATTAATTTTAAAAAGAATAAGGAAAAATGGGAAAGGCTAAAGGAAACACATCACCCCGCTCTGTGGCAGGGAACATCACAAACAGTGTCTCTGCAATGTCAGGGCAGTTCACAGTCTGTTCCTTATAAGTCCCAGGCCTCCTGCTCAAGCCCTGGCTGTGCTGCAGGGATGCTGTGGATTGGACGCTTGCTCTGGTGGTGGCCACACACTCTCAGGCTCTAAGTGGCAGGACCCTTCTTCCCAGTGTCGCCCCCGCCCTGTCAGGGTTACGATCCAAGCCTGGCCTGCAGAGCCCCTTGTCTGAGGCGTCTCCCTGTGCTGGGCCCGACTCCAGCTCACACGGAGGACGGGACCTCCCTGGCCTCCTGATTAGCCTGCCCGCCCTGTCATTCAGGCTGATCTGGAGCATTGGCCTCTCCCCATTGTTCCTGGGGACTATCAGTCTCAGGGTCCTGATTCCCCATAGACCCTTCCCCTTTTAGTACTGGGAGCTAGCCAACCAAAACACCCCCACTGAATGTTAGTAAGGGGGCAACAGTCCCCTTACACTAGCACTATAGAGCCAGGGGATGACAGGCCTTAGGAAAGCTGTTATTTTGTTTCCTCGGCAGCTTTTCTCTAATACACACCTCATTTATTGCAGAAGTTGGAAAATGTGTAATGGATGAGCCAATGGACTGTAGGAAGAGAAAGGCTGGGCTCCTGGTTAAGGCAGTTGCTCCTGGGAAGGAGACTCTATCCATACCTCTGTCACAGAGTTCCGGGGCAATACTAGGCAAGTCACACTTCAGCCCACATCCTTAAGAGGAGTCAGGCACTTACCACCTATTGACTTCAATAGGAGTTAGGCACCTAAATGCTTTTGTGGGTCTGGGCCTTAAACCAAAATGTGCACAAGTGGCCAATAACTGTGTTCTTCATTTTCTGAGTGCCCAATTTGAGATATCTGGTGACAGATTTGCAGAAGTGCTGAGCATTCACAGCTGCAACTGAAATCAGCTAACTCTAAATACTCAGAAAAATCAGGCCCTGTAGGAACATTTTTGACAATTTGGGCCTAATCTCCCTAGTCTTCCATTCCCCTGCTGTAAAACGGGAATAATACCACCACCTAATCGCACAGAAATGAAGTAATGTTTGTGCAGCACTCAGGTACTGAAGTGAGAACTCCATAAAAACACTCAGGAGGAAATTAATCACTTTGTATTCAGTGCAAGATTTGGATGGTAGGTGTTAAATAAGGCCTGGGGCTACACATTGAAAGTGGAGGATAAAATTAAATATTGAATATTGTTTTTTGTTTTGGGATTTTTTGGAAAAAATATTATCTGAGCATGTAATTAAAGACTGTACCCTAATGCATATGCACAATGAGGCTGAATTAAGGTTACACAGGCAACCTTAATTCTGGCATTTCCTAACTGTTGAGTGCTTGACTTTGCAACCTAGTTTTATGGATATTATATAGTAAATATAATATTACAAAAATACTGAATAGGTGTCAGCCAATAGTTATGTTTATAAATAACTTTTATAGGTGATTCATTCAACCAGTAGGATATTCCTGGTTCCAAGCCAAAATATATTCTGTCTACAGGAATGTCAATATTTTTTAAAAATCTTTTTTACTGAATTAAGTACAGGTTTACAATGAAGTTTTGAATTACATGTCAAAGTATTCCAGAGCCCTAGAAAGTGGCCACTGGGGCAATCCATATAAAAAAACAAAAATAATAAAACTACTATTAACAAAAGGTCACATTAATATGCAGAGAAGCTTGCAAGGTTTGCTGGTTGATATACATTTAAAGTGATTTCTACATACTTAATAAAGGGTTGACATTTGTAAAAAATGATGCTTCCATTTTGTGTTATAGTTTTTATTATACTGACTTCCAGGAACTTTGAATTCCATACATTAGGAATTCTGTATGTTATTCTGGGATGGTTTTATATGTCTTGTTTTTAAAACATTGTTTCCAAGCACATTGAAATGCTGCAATATTTTTACAAAGCGTAAGTACTGGTCACCAATTCCTAGGAATTTCAGTACTGATCTTAGTGCCTCAGAAACCTGTCTAACCCTTTAAACCATCGCTGAAAAGGGGTAGACATGAAAACTTCCTGGATACATGCAGACAAAATCTCTGTACTTGACTAATTATAAAGATAGCAGTCCAATTACCAACCAGATGTCAGATTCTTGATAATTAAGAGCCCAATTCTGCAACCATTTATGCAAATGAATAACTTTATTCACATAACTTGCCCCATTTAGTTCAATGGGACTCTCTGAGAGTCAAGTTACTTGTGCGTAAAGTAACTGAAGGTAAAAAAATCCATTATAGTCTACATACCACACAGACTATGCTGACAGAAGCAGAAACTATGAAGCAGAAACTAAGTCAAAGGGAGAGCATCTCCCGATGACATAATGCTGGTGTGGACAGCACAAAATTTGTGTCACTTGGGGTGGAGGGAGGCCTTTTCATACCTCTGAGCAACATAAGTTGTGTCGACTTCGGCTGTAGTGTAGACCTGCCCTGAGAGAGAGATCAAATGCCTTCTTAAATTCTTCATTGGTGTATATTCTCTTTTCTTCTTCACTCCCACTAGATGACATATATTTGAGTACATAGCTTTGAAATGGACTTTTCTGTTTTTTTATTAACATCAATATAATCATGACTTTACATCTGAGCTTTTAATACTTGACCGAATGTGCCTCCTTACTCTTTAGAATGCGCTTTAACTGTAGAAAGTATGCTGGGTATATTTAAGGCTTGAGTAGGTACAGGAAAACATATAGTTTGGGGGGGGTTTTTTATTTCCCTAATGGACATGATAATTTTCTCAGTCTTGTCAAGAATCAGAGTAAATTAGTTTCCTATAACAACTGCATTTGGAGTTAATCAGTATGCTTCGTTACTGCACAATTATTTTCTAAATGAAAAACTGCACATTATCATGAATATTCAAATGAGAATGTAGGCCATTAAAGCCTCATTTGTTCTACAAACAGAACTGTGGTGATTTTTGAAGTAGGACTTCCTACAAAACAGTTTACTAAGGATGTGTGAGGCAAGAACTTTTGTGAAAAGGCTACGTCTGTTTACTAAAAGAACCATAACTGAACAGGGCTGCTAGCTCAGTCTAATTTTCTATTTGATTTTTCAAAATTGCCAGACTTTTCAAATGTCTCAGAAAATCCCCAAATGAACCTGAACGAAATTGCTTGTTCCTTTGAATTTAATGGAGCTGTTACTTTTTATCCAGGCTAAGTCACTGGTCAACAAGTTTACTGTTATGATTAGAGAGTGTATGAATAGACCCTCAAGGTTTTTTATATCACTTGTAAAGGTGCAGGAATAATTCTACTGCTATTCTACATTGCTTTTCATCTGACAATCTCAAACTGCTTTAAAAACTTTAAATAAAAGCCACCAAATCCCTACAAGAAACCTAGTCTACAGTGCGAGCTAGTGGTGTGGTTCCCGGGCTCAGGTGCACATACTTCAGTAGCTCACGGAGAGCAAGGCTAGCACAAGTATAAATCGCAGTGTAGCCGCAGTAGCGCGGGTAGCAGCCGCAGAAGCACAGCTGAACACAACCTGCCTGAAAGCTCGGCCTGACTCAGCCTTGCATCTGCTGCCGCTCCTCATGCTACTGTGGCTACCGTCTACTTATACTCATGCTAGGTCAATGAGCGCTAGGGCAAGGATGCGTACACAAGCAGGGAAGTCACACATAGTGTAGACATAGCCTTCATGTTAAACCCATAAAGAATGTTAACACCAATATATTAGCCAGATTTCTACAAGATGTTCTTACTGAGAAATTGGTAAAAGTGCTGCACTCCAATAGAGTGGAGAACAGGTCTGATAATTCAGCCGACAAAAACTCTGTCTCATGGATCCGAGGCTATAGATTTTCGAATGTAACAAGAATTGTATATTGAGACTTTTTTCCTCTGATTTTCAATGTGGTGTAGCTTTGGCCCACATCCTCAAATGTATTTAGGTGCCTAAATTTCATAGAAATGGATCCTTGTGTGTAAAAGGTGGTCCCTTGTACAGGGAGAAAAGAAATTCATTATCACTTAGAAAAAGTTTTGTCTCTTCAGTAGTAACATGCAGAAAGGAAGAGAGAGGGAAGGAAGCATACAGTGCACTATTTAATTAGGGAATGGGGAGAGAATGTGGATTGCGCTGATGGCACACAGGATCAATTTTCCCCTCAGTGCACATAAATGCTGAAAGATGTCATGCAGCAAGAGGAATGTTGTTGCAAGTGGGATCTCCAGGCCCTTCAACGGGTGAGGAGGGAGCAAAGGGGGCAATTTCCCAGGGGCCTGGGCAATTTAAAAGGCGGGCCTCAGGGCTTCCAGGCGCATGCGGGGTGGTACCGGCAGTGGGGCGGGCATGTGGAAGCCCTGGCCATGCCGGAAGAGAGCCCATTGACTGTTCTGGCCTGGGGCCCGGAATTGCTGTCAGCCGGCCTGCTTATCTCCAAGTAACCTTGTTCAAGTCAATGAACAAAAAAAATGGGGTGTGCCTTGAAGTCAGCACCGTTGCACTGGTGTAGCGGAGGGACAATTTGGTCAACTATGTACACTACCTTTTCCTCCCCAAAACTAAATTCTAAGGCCTTAATCCTCCAAGTTTCTCTGGCAGTCCCCAGCACACGTGCAGCACTCCTTTGACTTCACTGAGGTTTTACACAGGAGAAGGGGGCCACCTGTGAGATGCTCCTTACAGGTTTGGGGGCCTAGGATTGTAAGCTCTGGAGGTCATGGAGTCTCCCATTACTCTGTGTTTGTACAGGGCCCAGCACAACGGGGGCCCAATCGTGACTGGGGATTCTAGGCACCTCTCCAAGGCACATAATAATAATTGGCCCCATTATAGTTTATCATTAACTATAATGATGTTTTTCCTTTAATTTTTGAAGAATACTGAACCAGGTTTTTTTTCTTTTTGAAGGGAAAATCCTGTAAACACAATCCATTTTTCCCACCACTGCCAAGCTTCCAATGACATACCAGAGCTGGATTGCAGATTTTGCTTTCTATTTCATTACTTATTTCATTGAGGAAAATAATTAACACACAAAGGGTCAAGAATGAAAAAGGAAGCCTTGCTTTTTCACATAGACAGGCTGTAAGTGCAATTTGGATTGCTGTATAGCTTTAATGGCTTCGGAAATGGATATAGCAATCTTAATATGCAACTGATGCGTGGTGAACAGATGCAGCTCCTTGGGAGGCATTCGCATTGACTATTATGATGTTTCCCTAATTAGATGCCTCCGAATACAAATCTCCTATTTCCAGCATGTTTTTTTATGTTGAACTTCCCAAGAAATTCAGTTCAACTGGCAGTTTAACTTACCCAAATGCCATCAAAAGAAGTTGGCTGAAATAATTTACAGTAGCAGTAAGGTGCTTCCAGCACTAATATTAGCATTCCATGGCCTTTAGCTAGCTTGGGCAATAAACAAACTTGAATTGTGAAAATTCATTCAAACAAAAGTTTACTATGTGCTGCCAATTTGGTGGCAGAACATTAGGGGCCAGCATGCGGCTGTTTGTCAGAAGCCATGGCTTGCTCTCAGCTGATGGAATGCTGCAAATCTTAAACGTGGTCACAAAGCCTCTTCCTCCCTAAGAGGAGATTAAGTGTGAAAAGTAAAAACAAAGAATGGCATCGTGACCTTACACTCCATATTCTTTATGGAAATATGCTTATAATATGAATATGGCATAACTGAGATATACTTTATGCAAAATGGCTCAGGTAAGATATCATTGGAAAGGTTATGATTGGCAGAATGTGATTTATCCAATTTGTATGCCTGTATCATTTCTGTATCTGAAGTTAGGAATATTGACCATGTATCTGTATTTCAAATGTGTTCCTTTGGGTGTCACCCCCAACTAGCCCTTCAGGTACAACAATGAAAAAGCCGACAGGGCTGATGGCCCATTAGCAAAGACAATGGACTGTGAAAGAGCTTAGTCTTCCTGTGGATGTTCCAGATAGCCTGCGAGTAATATAGCCCTGCAGAGACATGGGTCCAAGTCACCTGGTAGGTACTGGACTCTATCTCCCCCCCCCACCCTCCCCTCTTCCCCTTATGGAATGCCAGTGTTTTTCCACTGGAAGACACAGGGTTCCCGCCTTACACAAAGAGCTATATAAGGCAGAGGAGTGACACCATCTTGGTTCTCCTCTGCCTCCCCACCCAAAGAGACACTGAAAAATACCTGGAAGCAAGAACTGAACTGGGGGGAGAAGAGTTGAGCCCAAGATGGAAGGGCACCCAGCTTGTGAGTAATAATACCTGAGGTCTCAAGCTGAAGACCAGTGCAGCTGTTTTTCAAGACTTCCTGTAATCTGCCTGAAACAATATCTAGGGTGAGAAATTACTATTTGTAATCAATTTCTTTAGTGAATCAAGCTTAGTTTGTGTGTTTTGTTTTATTTGCTTAGTAATCTGCTTTGTTCTGTTTGCTATCCCTTATAATCACTTAAAATCTACCTTTTATAATTAATACATTTATTTTGTTTATTATTAAACTGAGTTCATTTAATTTCTAACTGGGGGGAGGGGAAGAAGTCATGCATTTCTCTCTTCACATTGAGGAAAAGGGCGAATTTTTATGAGCTTGCGCTGTGCAGATTTTTCTATACACCGCAAGACAATATATCTTTGGGTCTGCACTCCAAGGGAGGTAGGCACCTGAGTGCTGGGGCAATTCCCTTAAACTGAGCCTTCCCAAAGCTGATCTCAGTATATGTATCTTTCTGCACGGGATGTGGCCCTGCCTATGTGTGTGCTAGAGAAGGCTTAAGAGCCTGGCTCAGCAATACAGAGTAAAAGGGGGCCATCGCTGGGAGAACAGGTGGGCTCAGCAGTACCCCAGTACATCAGGAGGCATCTTAAAAGGGGGCAACCCATCACGGGCATAACTGAAGGAGGCTTGATGTAAGAAGCTTGGCCCGGAGCACTGTAATAAGCTGATGGTGTTGAAGGGATGGGTGACTCAGTAAATTTGGATATTGCACCTTTCAATTCTAGATCATGGGTTCAAAAATAGCCCAGATGAGTAATGTCTCAAAGTTTCCATCGGCTAGCTGTTCACTGGCTCATGGGAAATAAGTTGGTCATCTCAGTCGTGTCCCAAGAGAACAGGTGTTCATGTTATCTGAAATGTCATCATTAAATGGCTTTATAAAGAATCCAAAGTTGGAAGGAACATGGACATTGTACTACAAATCACCCCCAGGTCTTATGGTGGAACAGTATGCCCTAGAACTTGTCCATTGTGGGACAACATGAAGAAGCTTCCATCGCTGCTTTCCATGCTATAAGTATACTGTACATGTAGACAGGACTTCAATCTCCAGGGCTGTCAATTCAGGAACCTTAAAGAGTAATAAATTAACTAAAGATAATATTAGAAAAGTTTTCTGGAAATCATAGCAGCACATCTAAATCTCATCAAGAGAAGTATCATATCTCTATTAGGATTTCTGATAAAAACTTGCTTACAAAAGGTGCATTTTGCTCTTTGATAACATTCTACCTTGTCCCCTCTTGTTAGAAAAATAGATAGTTTTAAATACCTTTGAGTACATAGGTAAATCATAGCTGAGGGGTTTTTTTAAAGTACCTAAAGTTAGGTTCCTAAGACCCAGATCCTCATGGGAATTTAGGCATCTAACTCCCTTTGACTTTGAGGATCTGGGCCTTAGTCCATATTTAGGCACCGCTGGAGGTGGCTGGCCAGATTTTAAAAAGTACTGAGCACCCAGCAATTCCCATAGAAGATTAGCAGGCACTAAATGAAAGCAGTTATTTTAGCAATGGTCCATTGGAGCATGACTTTGTCCAATGATTCATGCTATGACTTTATCCAGAAAAGGAACAAAAAGAAACAACCAGATAACTATATTATCTTCATTAATGATCTGTAGGATGGCATGGATTGCACCCTCAGCAAGTTTGCAGATGACACTAAACTGGGAGGAGAGGCAGATATGCTGGAGGGTAGGGATAGGATACAGAGGGACCTAGACAAATTAGAGGATTGGGGCAAAAGAAATCTGATGAGGTTCAACAAGGGCAAGTGCAGAGTCCTGCACTTAGGACGGAAGAATCCCATGCACCGCTACAGACTAGGGACCGAATGGCTAGGCAGCAGTTCTGCGGAAAAGGACCTAGGTGTTACAGTGGACGAGAAGCTGGCTATGAGTCAACAGTGTGCCCTTGTTGCCAAGAAGGCCAATGGCATTTTGGGATGTATAAGTAGGGGCATTGCCAGCAGATCGAGGGACATGATCATTCCCCTCTATTCGACACTGGTGAGGCCTCATCTGGAGTACTGTGTCCAGTTTTGGGCCCCACACTACAAGAAGGATGTGAAAAAACTGGAAAACATCCAGCGGAGGGCAACAAAAATGATTAGGGGACTGGAACACATGATTTATGAGGAAAGGCTGAGGGAACTGGAATTATTTAGTCTGCAGAAGAGAAGAATGAGGGAGGATTTGATAGCTTCTTTCAACTACCTGAAAGGGGGTTCCAAAGAGGATGGATCTAGACTGTTCTCAGTGGTAGCAGATGACAGAACGAGAAGTAATGGTCTCAAGTTGCAGTGAGGAAGGTTTAGGTTGGATATTAGGAAAAACTTTTTCACTAGGAGGGTGGTGAAGCACTGGAATGGGTTACCTAGGGAGTTGGTGGAATCTCCTTCCTCAGAAGTTTTTAAGGTCAGGCTTGACAAAGCCCTGGCTGGGATGATTTAGTTGGGGATTGGTCCTGCTTTGAGCAGGGGGTTGGACTAGATGGCCTCTTGAGGTCTCTTCCAACCCTGATATTCTATGATTCTATGATTAACTCAGAGGAAACTGACAGTACTGAGTTACTATCAAATAGCCATGAACAGCTAACAAGGGTGATGATAGAAACTTTTCTTGTCAAATAAAATGGGGTCCCAAGATGTACTCTTACAGAATGAGAGCAAGGCTGTTCCAAAAAATCTTTAACTTTCTTGAAGCCCAAATGGTGGAGCTGCCTTTAAACCCTGTAAGGGTGGACATTAATAGTTTAAGTGAATACAAAACCTGCAAGGATCTTGAGTGAAAAAGAGTAAAATGATATATATGCAAAATGAGTGACCTAACCAGGTGCCTATCCACCCCAATCAACACAGCATCTGAGCACCTCACAACCATTCAAGGTTCAGAGGGAAAGCAGCTTCCTCCCCACCCCTACTAAAAGCAGAGGGAGAGATTATTTTCCCGGGTTTTGTTTGAGGGAGCTAAATTTCTCTCCTGATTATTCACTGACTGGTGAAATAAGTTTGCATCTGGCAGGAGAATCTGTGGCAGAAACAGCAGACAGAGGTGTTTATAGAGTCCCAGGCCTTCCTGCTAGTCAGTGGACCACAATCACTCCTGATGGGAGAAAAAGAATTGTCCAAGCTGTTGGTCCCCTCTCTGCTTTTATTTTACAGAAAGATTTACTCCCCATACTGGCTTCCTCTCCCCCTAGGAAGACAGAGGCGGAAAAAGGTAGAGCCTGCAATCTCTGACATTCCATCTTCTGCAGGGGAAGAGGGAGAGCCTGCTACCAGTTTCCCCTTAGCCAGAATCCAAGAGAAACAGAATAGCCCTCTTGGATCCATTTACCCTACTGGCTCTCCATAGTAGGGTTGTGTAGAAAGGGTGGTTGTGAAAACAAGGGCTGTTCTTCTGCATAGCCCCACATTCTCTGGACCTGCTGGGGGACATGGACTCCATCATGGGGGCTGGAACAATTTTTCTCAGCGATGCTGAGAGCCATTGAACCAAACTTTGTAAACCTTGTGTACGATGGAAACTTCAAGCCAGGGGGTGCAGTGGCATGCCTAGAACTGCTAGTTCCAGCATCTATGGACTCCATTCAGATATGTTTATTCCCCTGTCCCCATTCCCTTGCCGATGGCATGTCCCCTCTCACCTGATGTTGAAATATAACTTTAGTAGGTGATGTCATTCCTGCAGGACAACATGCAATCACCAGGATTAGTCAGCTCACCCCTCCTGTTTGGGTCTACTTTAAGCACCATCGCTGAGGCAGTGACTTCACAGTGACCTGTGTTTTCCCAGGAGCCCAGCTAGCATGGGTGCTGAGCCTAGAGTGACCAAAGTGAAACACTGAGACAATTGCACAGCAGCAGCAGGGAGGAAGGAGACGCTGTTGCAGGAGGATGGAACGATCTTTTCAGACTATCTTGGCCATAGTAACAGCTGACCAGAAAAACCAAAAACCAAACAAATACTAACACTCTCCCTTTGCCTCAAGTCTCCCTACTTCTGCTTCCCACCATACCGACTGTCCCGGCACCTGCTGCTCAGGCTCCCCCAGCTCCTCCACTATCTCCCCTCATTGTGCCCCAGTCTTCCTGGCAAACATTCCACCCTGGTGCCCCAGAGTGACAAACCTGGGTCCAGGACAGCTGGGCCAGCAGGGCAACATCAGGCAACAGGTCACAGCTCTTCAACAGCAATTTGTCCCCTCCCCTCTCTGAACTCCATTAATCTTTCCCTTTTCTGAACTTCTTCCCCTTTTCCCTCCTGGCCCTTCCTGACATCACTCAAACAAGCTACAGGAGTTGAGCAAGTGACCTCACAGAACCATACAATTGACCAGCAATTAGAGCAAGTGCTGAGCAAGTGACCTCACAGAAGACTGATCCCTCTCATAAGACCAGCAGGTCAGAGGTGAAGGGCCAGTAACACTACAAAGACCTGTCCCATGACATTAGCCCAGCTTGACACTGTAGAGGTGCTGAGCCATAGTCATCAGAGTGGTCTGTCCAGTGACATAAAAAGGCTTAAGCCTTGATAGCCACCCGCCTATCTACAGGTTCTTGAATCAGAGACATCACAGAAACTTGTGCCTTTAAATCAGCCCAGCAAACTTGAGGTGCTGAGCCAGTGAGCTCACAAAGTCTGGATCTTGCCATCAGCCAGTTTGAACAGGATGACCTAATGAGATTTTCCTTTCCCTAATTTTCTATACGTATGTATCTCAAAGCGGCAAACAAAGAGCGAGCAACACCTTCAGCCCCCTTCCCTCCTCATGTTCACATGCAAAGTTGTGTGTGTTACATGCCTGCAACCCTGCCTTGCTCTCACCCCATTATGACAGTCTTTCTCTTACATAAGGGTTCAAAGGAGATACTTTCCATGGCTGGCCCCACCAACCAATGAGCTACCCTAATAAATACATAGGCCAGGCACATATTTGTTGCCTCGCCTGTTTTTTTTTTTTTTTCCAATTTAACACAGATACAAAGAGTTGTACAGAATTCTGCTTGCTGAGCAAAAAGGGTCCATCTGAACAAAATGGGACTGAGGCTGCACCCTACAATCCTGACAAACACTCCTTCTTCATGGGGTAGCTGCACTGTTGAGCTCCATGGAGAGCTAATTCTTCCTTTTGACTTTCTAGTAGGGCTGTCAATTAATCACAGTTAACTCACGTGATTAACTCAAAAAAATTAATCGCAGGTAAAAAAATTAATCACAGTTTGAATCGACGGTTAAACAATAGAATATCAATTTAAATTTATGAAATATTTTGGATATTTTTCTACATTTTCAAATATTTGATTTCAATTTACAACACAGAATACAAAGTGTATAGTGCTCACTTTATATTATTTTTATTACAAATATTTGCACTGTAAAATTATAAACAAAAGAAATAATATTTTTCAATTCACCTCATACAAGTAGAGCAATCTCTTTATCATGAAAGTGCAACTTACAAATGTAGATTTTTTTGTTACATAACTGCACTCAAAAACAAAATGTAAAACTTCAGAGCCTACAAGTCCACTCAGTCCTACTTCTTGTTCAGCCAATCACTAAGACAAACAAGTTTGTTTACATTTACCAGGAGATAAGGCTGCCTGCTTCTTATTTACAATGTCACCTGAAAGTGAGAACAGGCATTCGCATGGCACCACAGCATTGCTAGGTATTTACGTGCCAGGTATGTTAAACATCCGTATGCCCCCTCATACTTTAGCCACCATTCCAGAGGACATGCTTCCATGCTGATGACACTCGTTAAAAAAAATGTGTTCATTACATTTGTGACTGAACTCCTTGGGGGAGAACAGTATGTCTCCTACTCTGTGTTTTGCCCGCATTCTGCCATATATTTTATGTTATGGCAGTCTCGGATGATGACCCGGCACATGTTGTTCATTTTAAGAACACTTTCACTGCAGATTTGACAAAACGCGAAGAAGGTACCAATGTGAGATTTCTAAAAGTAGCTACAGCACTCGACCCAAGGTTTAAGAATCTGAAGTGCCTTCCAAAATCTGAGAGGGATGAGATATAGAGCATGTTTTCAGAAGTCTAAAAAGAGCAACAGTCCAATGTGGAAACTACAAAACCCAAACCACCAAAAAAGAAAATCAACCTTCTAGGTGGTATCTGACACAGATGATGAAAATGAACATGGGTCAGTCCGCACTGCTTTGGATTGTTATCAAGCAGAACCCCTCATCTTGCGACGCTAGCTACAAAAGTGCCACGCAAACACCTGTTCTCACTTTCAGGTGACATTGTAAACAAGAAGCAGGCTGCATTATCTCCTGAAAATGTAAACAAACTTGATTGTCTGAACAAGTAGGACTGAGTGAACTTGTAGGCTCTAAAGATTTACATTGTTTTGGTTTTTGAGTGCAGTTATTTTTGTACATAATTCTACATTTGTAAGTTTAATTTTCATGATAAAGAGGTTGCACTACAGTATTTGTATTAGGTGAATTGAAAAATACTATTTCTTTTGTTTTTTACAGTGCAAATATTTGTAATAAAAAATAAATATAAAGTGAGCACTGTACACTTTGTATTTTGTGTTCTAACTGAAATCAATATATTTGAAAATTTAGAAAACATCCAAAAGTATTTAAATAAATGGTATTCTATTATTGTTTAACAGAGCAATTAATCACGTGATCAATCGATACTAATTTTTTTAATCGTTCAATTAATCGCGATTAATTTTTTTAATCACTTGACAGCCCTACTTTCTCGTGAGAGTTATTTTCCTTTCCTGCTCCCAATTCCTCTCTAGGCCACTCAGACAAAATGGCTGCTTGATGTGCAGATCTACCATTTCCCACTCCTGACCGTTGGTTTTAGAAATCATCTATTAAGCTTAAACAGCCTACTTTAGGGATCCTCTTCAAATAATTAAGCCTTTTAAGGGTTACGTATGCATCCATGAATGATTTTAACACCTACTCATGCAGAACTGTTAGAATTTTTACCTGCAATATATACTGGTGCAAATGGATCTTGTGACTTCAAGTTACAACATTTGTGTGTATGCAAATATTAGATTTTGTTAAGTGTGCACATGGGTCGTTGCACCTGAGCAGAGTGTGTGCAGATATGAGTATGCTTGGCAGCTGGGTAACGGTAACATTTACCTGAGAATATCCAACTTTTCTTCACAATACACATCTGCCCATTTCTGTGAGCCGCCTGGGGTGAGCACCACCCGGAACCCGAACGCTGTCCTGTACCCCAACCTCATGCCCCAGCCCTGAGTCCCCTCCCACAGCCCAACTCCATGTCCCAGGCCTGAGCCCCCTTCTGCAGCCAAACTCCCTGTCCCAAGCCTAAGTTTCCTTCCACACCCAAACTCCCTCCCGGATCCCATACCCCATGCCTGAGCCTCCTCCTGCACCCAGACTCCCTCCCAGAGCCTGCACCCCGTCCTGCGCTCCGAACCCCTCAGCCCAAGCCCCACATCAGAGCCAGCCCAGCACCCCCAGCTGGAGCCCTCACCCCGCTGCATCCCAACCCCCTGCCCCAGCCCGGAGCCCCCCACACACACTCTGAACCCCTCATTTCTGGCCCCACCCCAGTTCCCACACACCCCAGCCAAGAGCCCATACCCCCTCCCACCCCCTATCCCCCTTCCCCAGCACAGAGCCCCGTCCCACACTCTGAGCCCCTCATTTCTGGCCCCACCCCAGAGCCCTCACCTCATCCCACACCCCAATCCCCTGTCCAGTCCGGAGAAAATGAGTGAGGGTCAGGGAGAGCGAGCGACGGACGGAGGGGGCATGGAGTGAGCAGGGGTGGGGCCTCAGGAAGGCACGGGGCAGGAGGCAGGACTGGGATGTTTGGTTTTCTGCAATCAGAAAGTTGACAACCCTACAGCAGGTTCAGGTCCAGGGGCCCTTACCTCACTCCTAAGGGCCAAGACCCAGATGCAGGTGGAGAGCTGAAGGCTCCATGCTTAGGGTCAGGAACAGCCATCTCTACCACCCTGACAGAGAGGCAAGAGGCTGGAAGTCAGGTGCTCTAACCACTAGGCTGGCCAACCCCCTGAGGACCCTATCACACATTTGAAGGCTTTAAAGATAAGGACCAAGGCCCAGATCCTGAAAGGTATTTAGGCACCTAACTCCCAATGGGAGGTGTCTAAACACTTTTCAGGATCTGGGCTATGGCTCTTGAACTGGACCTGGAATTGGATCAAAAGCCAATGTAGAGCATATATGTGATGTACTGTCTTGTGACAATCCTCCCTGAAGCCCATCTTGCTCATTCATTTCATCACCTAGTTTAACTGTGAGCAGTTGTTCATACAATGGCTCCAGGAAAAAAATCTGTCCATTAATGTTAATTGTTTTTTTCTGATGTCCCCATTTACAGATAAAAGGTTTTACTCTATTGTTAACATATGCAGCTCTCATAACAACAAAAATAAGATGGAGTGTTGGTTTTTAATTTTTCAGTGTAAAAACAATTGGATATCACTAAAACTGTGACAGTGTAAACTGTTGGTTACTAATTGGAAGCTGGTGTTTAATATATGTGGTTTATCATGTTATTGATGAGAATTCTTTAACAATACTTCACTGTGCTATGATGAAAGGGGGCTGACAAACCTCACCAGCTGGCAGAAACTTTGTTCATCACTGAGTCGTTACAATAAGATATAGTACAGTCATAATTCTGGGAGATATTTTCAAAAGTGCCAATGGGTATGCCTACATTGTAATTACAAACGCACAGCTGGCCTGTGCCACTGACTTGGGTTCATGGGGCTCGGGCTGGGCGGCTTTTACTTGCAGTGTAGACTTCCCGGCTTGGGCTGGAACCCAGGATCTAAGACCCTGCGAGATGGGAGGGTCCCAGAGCTCGGGATGTCTACACAGCCGTGAAACAGCTCCAGAGTGTAAGCCCTGTGAACCCAAGTCAGTGGCACAGGCCAGCTGCAGGTTTTTAATTGCAGTGTAGACATACCCTATGAGGCTTAAGAACACAAATCCCACTGGCTTTCAATGAAACTTGTGCTCCTATGTCCCTCTGTGACTAAGGTAAATATATTTTTGCACTTAGTTCAGGACAAAACCAAAATGAATTGCTGTCCAATATGACATGAGTATGACTAGGCTTTTTTTTGTGTTAATTAGACTAAGACAGGAAGGAAGAACAAATCCATAATAATGAATTCTCTTTCAGAGGCTAACTATAAAAATGGAATGTAACTGTTACAATAATGCCTAAACTGGTGGAGTCAATCATGCAAGTATCCCCACCTGCCAACAAAGAACAGTTACTAGGTGGAAATCATCTGGTCAGCATAGCTCAGAGAAGAGGCAAGCAAGAAAAACTAACTAACCTTGATTTCTCATCTCATCTAAAGAATATTGTCACTGACAGCAGTACATGATAATGGATTTGCGGTTGGAGGGGAGGAGGGAAATGTGGTGTAAGGCATGCAAACAAGGGTAACCTTTAAAGCTGATATTCAACAGAGCCTTCCTATTACCTAAAAATAGAAATGGTGACACCAGCAACAGCAGAATATAAATCAAACTTTTTCTGTAGTGTATCAGCAGTAGAGCCATTTGTCTGATAGTATCTTAGCACGAGGAGAGAGAAATGAACAAAAGTGAGGGAGTTTTGGTTGCTAGGAAAAACTGTCAAGTCCAGCTGATTCTGACTGTGCCTATTAGTGCCACTATTGTTCAGTGTCTCCCTGATGTTCGTATTATTATCTGAGGGCTTTAATGCCACTGTTGTAATGTCTTCCTTAGCACAAGTGTTATGGCACTTCTTCCATGTAAAGGGTATTTTAAATTAAGTTTTACAGGTCATGAGTCTATAACGCAAGTTGTTGTTTTTTAAATGAGCGCTGCAGTGAAATGAAGCATTCTTCATTCTGCTGCTGCTGTACAGGGGTGCGCGTGATAAGCAGAGTTGGGGAAATTCCTTACACATTTTCCATAAATATTTGTTTGAATAAAACAGGGACTTCCCTCTGGGCTATTTTGTGAACCTGATTGTTCTCGGTTGTTGTTTGCATTGTGGTAGTTCCCAGAAGCCCCAGTCATGGGCCAGGACCCTACTGTACTAGACACTTTACAAACACAGAGTAAAGACATCCCTGCCCCAAGGACAACAATCTACATGTGAGAGACAACATGTGAGAGACAACCTACGGACAGATAGGGGAGGACATGGAAACAATGAGGCAAGTTAAGTCAGCCGTGATAGGCAGTCACATCACACCAGCTGCCTAACCATTGTTTTGAGCAGTTTAATGGCCAAGTTTACTGTCAAGAATGTCTGTGGGTAGAGTGAATTTTATGAGACTATTAGAGGATATACACAGAATATGAATTTTGAACATGTAAATGCAAGTATTCGCACTGGAAACAAGAGTCTGAGAGTTGTACTTATCAGTGAGTGATTGTGCCATCCTTACTTTAATTACCATTACCTATACTCATGCCTTTTGTACCAGTCAGTTGGACTATCTGTGGGGTGAAATACTACACTCCACCCAAATAAGGGTAAGATCCAACCCATACACAAAGGAAACATCACGACATTGCACCCAATAGTATTCTCGAGTGTACTGTTCTTTCTGTCCAATTGCGCCAACTGCTCATTTATGGCATGTAGATTGGAGGTACAGCTGTAACTGACTGGTCACTGGAGAATTTCCCTCCTACCCAGTCACTGGACAGTTTCCATAATTTATTTATTTATTTATTTTTCTTCGTGTTGTTAATATTGAAACCTTCGCAGACATGAACTGTGAACACTATTGTCAATTGATCCTGTAAATCAGTTTTATTTACTACAAGGCTTGCAGAATTATAACCTCAATGCCTGGCTCATTCATATATGTATGAATTGAGCCATTTTAGGTAGATTGCTAATGCTAAGGAAAACATATGGTAATAGAGAAGTGCCTTTCTCTGACCATAAAAAGACCATTTACTACTACTCATCTGTGTAAGTGTACAGACTATGAATGTATAATGCACAACTTTCCCTTACACTCTTCAGCACAGCAGTATTGAAAATGAGCAGAAATGGACAGGCTAAGCATCAATCTTCTTTGTGTGTTATGGAAGTCTTAAGCAGTTGTCTTCTATTCTAGGATACTTCCAATCTCCAGACAATGTCTTCTCTTTCAACACAGCCCATACTAATATCTAGGGATGTCGATTAATCGCTGTTAACTCACACCATTAATGCAAATAAATTAATCATGATTAATCGCTGTTTTAATCACACTGTCAAACAATAGAATACTAATTGAAATTTTTATTAAATATTTTGGATGTTTTTCTACATTTTCAAATATATTGATTTCTATTACAACACAGAATACAAAGTGTACAATGCTCACTTTGTATTATTTTTATGACAAATATTTGCACTGTAAAAATCATAAAAGAAATAGTATTTTTCAATTCACCTCATACAAGTACCATAGTGCAATCTCTTTATCATGAAAGTGCAACTTACAAATGAAGATTTTTTTTGTTAAATAACTGCACTCAAAAACAAAACAATGTAAAACTTTAGAACCTACAAGTCCACTCAGTCCTACTTCTTGTGCAGTCAATCGCTAAGAGAAACAAGTTTGTTTACATTTACTGGAGATAATGCTGCCAGCTTCTTATTTACAATATCACCTGAAAGTGAGAACAGATGTTCACATGGCACTTTTGTAGCCGGTATTGCAAGGTATTTACGTGCGAGATATGCTAAACATCCGTATGCCCCCTCATGCTTTGGCCACCATTCCAGAGGACATGCTTCCATGCTGATGACACTCGTCAAAAAAAAATGTGTTCATTAAATTTGTGACTGAATTCCTTGGGGGCAAATTGAATGTCTCCTACTCTGTGTTTTACCCACATTCTGCCATATATTTCATGTTATAGCCGTCTCAGATACTGACCCAGCACATGTTGTTCATTTTAAGAACACTTTTACTGCAGATTTGACAAAATGCAAAGAAGGTACCAATGTGAGATTTCTAAAGATAGCTACAGCACTCAACCCAAGATTTAAGAATCTGAAGTGCCTTCCAAAATCTGAGAGGGACAGGGTGCAGAGCATGCTTTCAGAAGTCTTAAAAGAGCAACATTCCAATGCAGAAACTACAGAACCTGAACCACCAAAAAAGAAAATCAACCTTCTGCTGGTGACATCTGACTCAGATGATGAAAATGGACATGCATCGATTTGCACCGCTTTGAATCGTTATCGAGCAGAACCCACCATCAGCATGAACGCATGTCCTCTGGAATGGTGGTTGAAGCATGAAGGGACATATGAATCTTTAGTGCATTTGGCACGTAAATATCTCGCAACGCCCGCTACAACAGTGCCATGAGAACGCCTGTTCTCACTTTCAGGTGACATTGTAAACAAGAAGTGGGCTGCATTATCTCCTGAAAATGTAAACAAACTTGTTTGTCTGAGCAATTGGCTGAACAAGAGGTAGGACTGAGGGGACTTGAGGCTCTAAAGTTTTATACTGTTTTATTTTTGAATGCAGTTATTTTTTGTACATAACTCTACATTTGTAAGTTCAACTTTCATGATAAAGAGATTGCACTACAGTACTTGTATTAAGTGAACTGAAAAATACTATTTCTTTTATTTTTACAGTGCAAATATTTATAATAAAATATAAATATAAAGTGAGGGCAGTACACTTTGTATTCTGTGTTGTAACTGAAATCAATATATTTGAAAATGTGGAAAACATCCAAAAATATTTATATGAATGTTATTCTATTATGGTTTAACAGTGAGATTAATCATGATTAATTTTGTAATTGCTTGACAGCCTGTTGCAGGGCAGTTACCCTGCTCCTGGGGGAAAAGGTAGGCTGATTGGGGAAGCAGCCACAGCTGGCCCTGATATAAGGGCTAAGGGAGGAGCTGGGTCAGGCTCACTCCAGCTTTGGAGTGGGCAGGACCTAGCTGCCTGGGAGCACAGGGTATCTGGGACTGGGCTGGGGCAGGGCAGGGCAGGGCAGGGCAGGGCAGGGCAGGGCAGGGCAAGGCAAGGCAAGGCAAGGCAAGGCAAGGCAAGGCAAAAAGAGCTGGGGAGCTCCAGCCTGGCAACTCCCCAGGCTGAGGCCTTGCTTAAGGCCTAAGCAGGTACTGGGGCTGCAGAGGTGCAGGCCGGGGATAGGCAGAGGCAGCTGGTCCAACCCCCTTGCCAACGATGAGTGGCCATTACAGACTGCAGTTTGTCCCAGAGAAAGGGGGCTAGATGACGACTGGCAGCAGCCACCAAGGCAAGGTGGGCATAGCGGGAGGGGGTTCCCCTGGGAAGGGAGACCCAGAGTGTGGGCACTGTGGTGGGGCAGCACTCCAAGGTAAGGGGGTCCAGGGGCCTGAGGCAGGTGAGACGCTGTGCCAGCAGGAGGCACTGCGAGACTGGAAAGAGCTAATTTCTGGACAACAAGCAGGAGACGCCCTGGCGGTGAGTGCTCCATCTGCTACACACCCCTACTAATATCCATGGATATGTGCATTAATGCTGAGTGGAAAAATAGTATTGTATTTACCTATGACCAAATTATATTCTATGTGTTTATAGAATAAATTCACTGCTTAAAAATGATTGATAGTATTAAGTTATTTACTGTAAATATGGGACTTCAGTGAGTAGCGAGATATGGATGACAGAAAAATTCTACTAAAATTGCATTTCCTTGTAAATAATTTTAATTTCATGATGATATGTCAGGAAAATTCTAGGGGCCGAACAGGAGGAGATGAGTGATCAAATATTGAGGTTTTCATTTTTTATTCTAAAACAAATGTATGTTATAAAGCTATGATCCTTAAAAATGTGCCAGTTGCTTTACAGAACTTTAAAATTTTACAGGACTTGCCATATTGCCTATAAACAATACTGCCCAGTTTTGTTTTGGATAACGAGGCAGGCAATAAATACTTAGGTAATGCTCTAAGTAATGTGACTTTTCCACAGGCAAAACCAGTATACTTTTAAGGGTGACCAGAGTAATTCCAAACCATATTAAGCTGGGAAGAAGAGAGATTTTTCTCAAACACAAAGGTTCCCATGTAGAACCAAGATAACTACGTGTGTTTTTTCCATGTTCATGCTGTTGGAAATTGTGATGAGTGTAGGTTGTAGCTTACTACCCTGGCAGCTGGGTAAACCTAAACTCTGCTGGGCTGCTTCTTTAACAAGCTTTAGGCAACTGATCTTAACCCTAAGAACATCTGAGGAATGAAAGACTCTTGAGAATATGGCTGAACCACTTATCCTGTGTGAAGATGTGTTGAGACAGATTCTCCATCATGATCCAGCTCTTAAACATCACTGTAGTGGCATGAGCGGCCAACAGAAATAGTCCCTGTGGAATAACCCTGGCATAAGGGGGTTCAGTGAGCAACATACGGCTGCCATAATGACTCAGTGCTGCACTCCCCACTTGCAGTCCCTGACTTAGGGGGCATGCTGTGTAAATTGGTATAAATCAATTAACTTCAGTGCAATTACACTGATTTATACAAGCTGAGGCTCTGGCACATCATAATGGCACTATAGCCCAAAATGCTACACTTTCTCATCTAGCAGTCTCTCACATACAACATAGACTGTGACCTTGCAGGATCCCCTACAAGACCGCCCTTGAGGGTGGATAAGCAATTACCTGGAACTGCCCTCTGAGATCTCCCAGAAAAGAAAAAACAGAGCCTATAAATAACCCCAATTACATATGTCCAGATCCATGGACTAATCTGAACCAATAAGCAATGGGTGACAGTTTTCATATCCTACTACCAATTGCCTGAGCCATCGCATTCCTTACTGGCACTTCATAATATAATGCATGTATGTTAAAATTAACAATGAACAAATCTGTACTCTTGATACCCAGTTCAGTTTTCCTTATCTTATCTTCATGTGCTGGAGACGTAGCTGATTCAAATGTCTTTGTTCTGGTCATCCAGTCTGTGATTATAGAGCAGTCTTATCTTGTATAACTAAATGACATATTTAGTACTATTAGCTTTTCCTTCCTATCTTTTGCTGTTTTATGACCTACTGTAGATAATCTACAGCATTTTTAGTACACTGGATTTAGATATACCCTTGGTTTCTGTCATTTTGCTTGTGAAGGGTTCTTACAAATAAGCAGTCAGTGACTCAGCCAATGAACACAGTGGAGCGGTTTGTTCAGGATGTGTTACTTTGAAATCATGAGAAAACAAAGGAGCTCCCTCAGTTGCAGAACTATTCCTTTCTACATGGTGGCAACGTTTTTGTCTGGATTTTGGCAAAAACTTTCCAAAGTGACTGGCAGTCTTGGGTTTCTTAATTTTCTGAGTGCCCAACTTGAGATACCATAAAGGGACCTGATTTTTTCAGACAGTGATGAGCACCACCTATCTTCTGAAAATCAGGTCCCCTCAAGATGTGTCAGGATGGGCAACCAAAAATTGAGGTATCCAAAATCAAAAACTGAGGCCAAACTCTTTACAAGTTAATACTTTTAAAAAGTTTTCTTTTTATGCATCCCAAAACATATGAGCTAGAAACTTTTTCCAACTTTCCTCCTCTAACCCTAAATTAGCTGTTCAGCTTCAGTAGTTTTTCATGAGATCTAAAGCCTGCGTGAGACACTGCCTCTCTCCTTATGTCATGTTGCCACAGTTATGACCAACAGAGATGCTCAAATTGTGTTTTTCCCCTTGATTTAAAGCAACAGGCTGGTGGTAGAGTTTATTCTGTGGGAATTAATCAACTGAAGAGCACACTGGTTCCTCTCTAATCTTCAGTCCAAAACAGCCTGACATTATTGACCTTCTGTGCATGCTGCAAGGTTTATCCATTTCCTTGGGGTTTGGAGGCCCTGTGTTTGTGGGGGCAGGGGAGTTGTGTGGGTATGAGTTCTATGGTGGTGTATTGGCTGCTGGTTTTATTTAATTATGTATTTTTAACTTGGTGTCAAGGGCACCCAGAGCACTGGAGAGGTGCCTTTTTGTATCTATAAATACAAATACATAAACAGACTTCAAATGTTACATCAGAAACTAGATGTGGGGCCTCCATTGTTAAGAGAAATCTAAACAATTAGTGAATCTAAAACATTCAAAACAAACTTCTTCTCACAACAGATTTTAACACTAATATTCTGCCCACTTTGCCATGGGAGTCCCACACATGAAGAGAGCAGAATATTGGCATCAGGATTTACTGTGCAGATCCAAGAGGAGAATTTGACCTTAATATAAATCAAACTTTAGAAATGTTCTCAAACTGAACCCCCAAACTACACTATCTGAACAGTGGGGAAGTTTGAATCTGGATCCCAGTGTTCTTACTAGTTCCAGTCACCATAGGTGGCTGAACCAAAACCCTGCCTCTAAAAACACACAACTACAGCTTTGGGAAAATTAAGATTGAAAAATTCCAAATTTTGCATCTCTGGCCCATCTTTAATAAGGACCATTTTAAGAAGCACGTAACACAGAATTCCTTCTCTGTCCCCTCTCTCTTGCACTCAGGGGGTGGGGTAATGATTTTCTATTGGATTATCAGATCAGCTATGGTGCCTGATATGTTGTGTGGAAGATTCAAGACCCTGCCTATTTCCATGATGCGCTCTGACCATTCCTTGTCCATTTGCATAGGACAGGGAAAATATTGGGTACCTAGGCTCTCTTCCCCCTGCTACTGCTGGAAGCAGGGATGGAGGGATATTAACATGGGCATGGGGTGTGTGTGTGGGGGGGGGGGTTGTGGCCCACTCCCCCTTATGCTTCTGTGGCAGCTGCATGTAGCTGGATCCAGAAACTGGCCCAAAGAAAGTGAAGATAAACTACAATTGATTGTCTGAAAAATATATTGCACTGAAAAAAATAACAATCCCAGTTTCAATAAAAATGCATTTTATTCACTTCAAGTGACATATGTTTTTTCAATACCAGTCTGTACACTTTTGGGATTGGGACAGTATTTTTTTTCTGTCTTTGGAAGTGCTACCACAATTTAAGATTTTGGCTTTGTTTTTGTTCTATTATCAGTATTTTATCACTATTAATATTTATATAGTGAAGCATTTTAAGTGAACTAGACTTGAATCCCTACTGAAATGTTGGTGATTAAAGAAAAATAGCAATATCATTTTGCCTCAACTCTAAACTAAATTTACCTATTTTATGTAGTTTTGGAGGGGCCAGATCATAATACTATTTCACATGATTAAGGGTATCTTACTTTACAAATAGACCTATTGACTTCAGTAAGGCTATTTATGCTATAAACTACAGTTCACTGTAAAGAATAGTATCACGGTCTGGCCCTTGTACAACAGCATTAAGTCATACCACACTGAAAGCAGGTAGCAGTCCTCAGGCTTATTTTATGGGTTATTTTTAGATAAGCATATTCAGACTTTTCCCACAATAATTCATCATTGCAAGGAGAGACCAGCCAACTCTTCTGAATAAAATAAGTGATCCAAACCTTTTCTTAAGTTCAAAAACGTTCATTAGTGTTTCTGCACCTGGCTGAAATAATTAAGTACTGGAAAATACACACAAGTGTGATCTAATTAAAATTCCTGCCCAGTTTACAGGGTAAAGAGCTGTGGATAAAGGCTATTTTCCTGGATTCCTGAACTGTTACAGAATTACAAAGTTGTAGATGAGTTAGAAAGATAGGAGAGGTACTTAACAGCCAATACATTCTTTAAAAATGAAGACAACTGTGTAGAGAATGGGAAAATATTGACTAGATAGTAGGAACACAGAGAGGATCTGAGACTTAATGGAAATGATAGTGAATATGAGCCAACAAAGTGACACAGTCATGAAAATACCAGAAACTATATAGATCTGTGGCAAGGGGAGTATCGCATATAGAATAACCAAGGTAATTATTTTGCTGTGCTTGGCATTGGTTATGTTTCAGCTGGACGGCTGCATTTAGTTTCAGGCACGTAGATAAACTGGCAGAGTTCACAGGCTAGCAACAAAAATTATAAGTTTTGGAATATGAGACCTGTGAGGAAGGTTAAGGGAACTGGGCATATTTGGTCTACAGCAAATGAGTATAAGTGGCACAGGGAAAATATGAAGAAATCGCTATAACTTTAAGAAAAGTTCAGAGTGGAACAAGCAGCCAAAGAAGGTTTTAGATTCACCATGACTAGAGGTATTGAAGGGTAGGAGCCCATCTGTCAGGGACAGATGAACAGTAATGAAAACAGCAGTGCCACATTATAAGAGATGGACTAAATAACCAACTCAGAGCTGGACTATGAGCACTAGAAATGTCACAGTTAATCTCGGTTTTCTTTTTTAGATGAGTTTCTAGACCTTTTCATTGTGAAGATATAAACTAATGCAACCCAGTCACTAAGCCGAAATACTAAATTGATTTTACCTTGGGTATGTTTCATTTGAATTTTTGCTTGTGTTTTTAACACACATTAATTAACAAACATGATTATAATTTGTAGTGTACAAGAACACACACACACACACACCTGTCCTGGATCCAACATCTGTAGAGTTTCTACACTAGAATATACAATCAGGTTAGATAATGTGTGTTGAAATACGACTAAAATGTGTACACATATCCATTAGAATCACAAGTAATGACCGCTCCTACAGCTTTCCAGTAATCAACTTTGGTTTCTGTGACAGCCATGGCTAAAGGTTTTGCAATATTTGAGAGGATTCCACCTCAGTGTCACCCACTCTGGCAATAACAGATCTTAAAGCTGATAAAAACTGTCCCACAGCCACTGCCTGTAACCTCTAGCCATGAGAGACAACTTTATTTAAAGGACTAAACACAGTACTGAGATCAGGGGACTCCAGCATTTCAATCCCAGCTCTGACAAAGACTCTCACTGTGGTCTTAATCAAGTCATGTAATCTCTCTGCCTTAGTTTGCCTCACTGTAAAATGGGGATAGCAATTCTTACTTATTGTTACCTCACAGACGTGTTGTGCTGATTAATGAGAGAGGACCCGATCCAAAGCCCACTGGAGTCAATGAGAGTCTTTCCACTGACCTCAGCAGGTTTTGGACCAGGCTCCAAATGTCTGTAAAGTGGTATATAAGTGTTAAAATTCACCAGAATGCACCCAATTCCTCTGGCAGTAGGAGCCCCCAGTCCTCTTGTTTGTTTGAACAATTTACCCTGAACGGAAAAAACTTTATCAAATATTGGCAACTACACATGGATCCTACCACATGGACAACACTTCTGTAATAGGAAACTGGGAGATCTGAAGATGCCCTCTCAACACACAAAACACACACAAATTTTTATTTAAAATTAATCAGCTGGGTTTGGTTGTATCCCAAGGAATCATCTAACTAATCTCCCCAAATCCTCAAGCCAGCCCGAAGCATAAGGGTATGATCATAGTAGACAGCAGTTGAGCATTTTTGGAGACTGAAGAAAAACTTGCTTAGCAGACCCCCCACAAAAAAGGTAAGAAAGGCTTTTAATAAATTAGCGTTCCCATTCAAATGATTCTGTGAACTTTCACCCACACCCCTTATTTACTACATTTATTTTCTTTTTATTCAGCCAACCTCCTCTGCTGTCTGCCACCCTCCTCCCAAATTCATACTTCTGTAAATATCTTTCCTGACATATTTACACTGCTATATTCAGCCAAGATATTTTGGATCAATTTCAAATGTGCTGCAAACTGATGTATTTCTGGCTGAACTAGATTATATAGTAGCTGCTGAAATACACTTCACTAAACAGATCTGATGAAAAGTCTGCTCTGCAAGCAATCCAAAAGAGTATTTGTTACTGCCTATGTACTCTGTGTGTGTGTGTGTGTGTGTGTGTGTGTGTATAATATATATATTTATATATATACTTGAAACTATCGTTCCAGTTACTCAGTCTTTTAACATTGCACCTTTACATTCACTGGGCTTGATTCCCTGGCTGATTCAAAATGGGTCACTTCATACTCAAGAAGGTGAATGTCAAAACTAAGGTGCAATTTGCATAGTCTAGCAAGGCTTGTGGTGATCTGCATTATATAAGATGTACAAATACAAAGGGAGACAGGCTTATTTCTTACGGCTGCATCCAGAACAACATGGCATTATTAACTACTAGCACATGGAGTGAAATAAGCACAAACAAGACACCTGTAAATATCTTATTTGTATGCCAGAACTGGGGCCTGGACAGGATATTCAGGAACACTACTACAACCACACATGGGCTGCAGGCTACTTTGTGGGATAACAGGCAGATAACTGGAGCAGAAAAAACATTGGTCATAATACAAGTGAGGCACCCAGGGGTGGCAGCTCACCAGGGTCCCATAAGGCAGAAGAAAATGTACCACGGGCCTGAGAATGGACATGTGCAAGCAATCCAGGAAGAAAATTAATAATGTGAAGAGCACTTTGAAAATCTCGAGTACTTGCCAGATCCCTCATAACAGGGAAGAGACAGGTGTAGGTGTAGTAAACAGAAAGAAGTTCCTTTATTGAGGCTGCTCGGCCTACGCAGACACTGCAGTTCCCTGGCTGTCTAGCTCACAGACACAGGAAGATAGGCAGTATTACCACACAGGATCTACCTAAATTCTGATCTGAAGTAAACAACCATGGAATGAGTAGCTGACTATTGTACAGGCCTTCCCCCATTGAATTATAGGCTAACAATAAAACATTTTTGCTTTGTCCTAACGACACTTAACCAGGCATGTATGCAGCTATAATTATAAAAAATAAGCTGCTGGTTTGTTTTTTTTAAATGACTTAAGCATTTGATCTCTGTCTCCATGGCATTGCTGCTCATTCACTGATGAGGTTGAGGGTTAACCATTTAGTGGGGCCATCTCACAGGAATCATTAGTGTTGCGGTCTCTGGAGCTGATTATGGAAAGATGATATCTTCATCATTTTCCACCTCGTGATTGTCTGGAGGTTTTATCCATTGAATTCACAGTTATAGTCCTACACATGGCAAGGGTCTAGATCCACTCAACCCACTGTCTAATATTACATTATCTTTGACCCATTTCTGATAGGTATTTTTGGGGGCTGATGACCTACTATTCTCTCAAATCATCTGTTGTGGAGCACTGTTTCAGATTACCTTTTGGGACCTGGATGTTTCAGTAGCAACATAAACATAATTGAGATATTAACCTTTCTCATCTAGGAAACTCCCAGGGCAAGTGAATTAGAGTGCCCACTTGGTGTTTGGAAGCAAAAATGAGATACAAATGAAAAGTATAAGCATAGGCCCAAGTACAGGGCAAGTTACTGGCTGAATATAGGTCATGTGCTTCAGAAAAGTATGCCTATGTCTGCAAACCCCTCCCACAACCCAAAAACAGCCATATTTGCCTATTGGTGGTACAGGTTTGTGACAAGGAAAACCTTGTTCAAAACTGTTCTGCCTTGAACATAAGAGAAAAAAACCAATGAAAATTAAGAGTTAGGTGTGAGAATGTTGCCCACATGGATGGGAATCTGCAGTGAAGCCGTGGTATAAAAATACTCTGCTATAAAAGAATTGTCTGCATCAAAGTCTGTAGCAATTAATCCAAATGTCATTCTCTCACGCCTTCTTGATTGTTCCATTGTGTGTGCAGACTTTATTTGTGAGTTGCACTCTGATCTTGAAGCTGAAAAATAGTCCTGGTGCTGAAAGGCCAGTAATCCATTTACCAATAGCCCTAGCTGCTGTGTCTTAACAATGAAATGGTTTTCATTCTGCCCCAACCATATGATTTAACCATGTGAGTTAAATTACTCCAAGGGGAGTCAGATAAAGAATAAAAGCCTATTGCTTTGCCCATAGCTTTTATCCAATTAAGGAACTATTACAAAGTTTATGCTATTTCAGATAACATAGCACACAAGGTTAATGCAATCCTTTATTATTTATTTTATTTTATAAAGACTTATTGGCCTAAACAAAATGGTATTACCACAACCCAAAACCTATTACAATTTTAAAATTATCATCCTGAGGCTCTTATTATATGGTATGGTGTACCTTTTGAAAGATAAATGGAAAGTCTGTGTTCTCTACATTCCATATCCTGAGATTACTAGGCTCATATTGGCAAGTTATTTGTGAAATTTCTAAAGGAGGTAAGCAACAGAAAGGCATCAAAGCTAGAGACAAAATATGGTCTTGTGACTGAGGCACTGAACTAGGATTCAGAAAATCTGAATTTAATCCTGGCTCTTACTTACTTTTGTCTGGAAAAATAGTGCTTCCCTATCTTACAAGGGTGTTGTAAGGCTAAATGTAGTAATGAAAAACTAGATACTTCAGTGAAGGGTGGGGAAGGGTCATCACATAAAGTACCTAGAGAAAGAGAAAACTGTAGCGGGAGGCAAAGCATATGTTGTGGTTTACTTAGCAAACCATGGGAAAATATAGAGGGCCAGGAAAAATACATTAATTGTTTGGATAGGTAATGAACTGTTATAACCAGGAAAGAAAGAGTTTAGAGGGGAAAATCTCCCTCTCCATCAAATCTCTGAATATGTATGGTGTTGGCGGGGGATGAAAGGGGAGGGTTATTTCTAGAACTGTTGACATCTGGCATAAACTGTGTAATTCTGACCAGTAGAATCCAAATGGGGATGTATTGTGTTCTCTGTTTTTGATCTTGGGACCCACTGTGGGTAGTGATTTCCTCACCTAAAGCATTTTATTGTCTGAATTGTGAGACAAAAATAAATGGCTCCCCTGCCTCCTCCATACCACCTCCTGTCTGTGATTTTTTACTTTCACCTCATTACAGGAAAAATCATTTTATTGTCACAATTGACTGGCAGCTGACATTCTCCAAATGAGGTAAGCAGGGCTCAGACATGTTCTCTCTTCCCTCTGCAAAAATCTCATAACATATGGTGCTACATTATGTCTCAAAGCTGTAAGTGAAGAGGAAAACAGGCTGGGCTGGATCTGTCTGTAACACTGTGCTTGCTGGATTAATCTAAAGACAGATGCAAGAAGACACTTTAATTACTTCATCCTAACTTTTTATTACAACATCAAGTAAAATGGTGAGTTACAGAAGAACAGGGACTGGAGATAATCACAAGGATGAAGTCACACATAAGCTCATTGTTATATACCTGCCAATAGGGTTTTAAATATTCTGTACATGCATCTTAGTTTTATTTATTCATTTCCGGACAGATCACCTCAGAACTACCACTTTAAACTATGAGGTAGCTACTAAGACTGGGATCCTGCCTTTTTCTTCTGGAATTTTCTGAACTGCGACTGTATCGCCACGGCAGCCCGTTCTGTCTCTGGTGCATCCATGTCTATGTCAAAGTCCTCTTGAACTTTCTTTTGTCCATCTGTCCCGAGAAAATGAAAAACAAATTAATATCAATTTGAGAATATGATAACCAACTGCACCATGAGATGGAAGCTCCCCGCCCCCCGCATTTCTCTCACATAGTCTGTCTATGAAGCCACAAAAGCTATTTGAGAACTAAAAGGCAACTGTGACAGAGTGCTGAGCCCCAACAGCTGAACTAACATTCTGGGGAAAGTGCAATGCTCTAATTGGTGCTCTAATTATAGCAGAGCTCTCATTATAAATAAGATCTATTTATTTGGTGTCTGAACCAAAAAAGTTTTGGTTTTTTTTTTTGTTTTTGTTTTCAAGATTATTTTAACCTTTAAAAGTATTTGTAATAAAACTGACATAAGATATGAAATGAAAAGTCGTTAAGTTGAGAAGTCAAAATGTTTCCTTTTGAAAATGTCAAAGTTAATTTGACTTCTTTGGAATTTTTGTTTCCAAAGGTTTGGGAGTTCTGACTGAAACTGTGGCGAATTCAACATGAACATGCTAAGAGTTTCAACCTGCATTCTTGGGAGGTAAGTGGGGGGGGAAGCTTCATCCAAAAATTTTCATCCTGCTCTACTTATAAAATGTTACGGCCAAATTTAGCACCCAGTCTTACAATGAACTGCATGCCGGGACACATCTATGCCTTCATGGAGCCTCAATGGCGTTAGTGGGGCTCTGTCCAGATCCAGAGGTCCAATCATTCAGAACAACTTGCCTTGTCTTGCCTCAGATTGAAATCTATGGTATATTTAGGGCAGAGACCGTTTCTAGTGTCTCTATATCTTGTAATTTTATCACAAGTTTTGCAATATTTAAGGTGTTTCTTACAGCTCTACATCCTGGACTCATGGGGCTACACCAGAAATTCAGCTTTAATTGAAAAGAATAAGGAAATAGCTAGCCCTCACAGTAGCAGAGATAAATTTTTAAAATATGAATCCTAAAGGTGCAAAAGTTACAGACCATATAAAAAGGAATGTCAAATGTTTTATTCTTGAAATCTCATGATTGTATTAAAAAGCTCATTGTTCTGGAGGCATCTAATTCATAATTTTTGAATACTTGGGGGTGGAAATACTGCATGTCTTTTCAACTGCTTACTGAAATGCCTACCACAGTTTAGACACTATGAACTCCAACTCAGTCATTCTTACGCTTAGTAGAACCTTAATCCAAAACTATCGTATTGATTTCAGTGGAACTACTCAGAGCAAGATATTCTTCCTCATGAGTAAGGATGATGCAAATAAGGTCTTCTATAAATAATGATGATTATTAATAAACAAATATGTTGACATTATTTTGTTTTTATTTTTTTAGAAAATTATAACAGATTTATAACACAAATTCTGAAATAAATTTAAATTTCAAGAGCTCTTTATCTATCTTTTCTTGTTACCCCATCTGTGATGGGGCCTCTACCCCACACAGGTGAACAGGTTAATAGGAGTCAGAGCTTAGTTAGTCCACTTTGTTGCATCTGGAGATTATAACGGGATTGATTTGTTATTAGACCCAGCTGGGGAGGACCTGGGTCGTCTTCATAAAGGAATGAAGCGGAAGCTACCGAGAAGGTCCAGGAGAGAGGCCCAAGAGTGAGAAATCCAGGAGAGAGGAGGTAGGAAATTCCCTGCCTCTGGAAAGGATCTGGGAAAGGCAGACTGGAGAAGCCCACAGAGATGGAATTAATTCTTGAGGAGATCCTGGAAATGGGGCAAGGCACTGAGAGCCAGTCCTGAGAGGTTGGTGTTCTGACACGGAAAGAAGGAGCAGTGAGGACCTAAGGAGAAGCCTGGGAACCAGAGGAGAGGCTGTGTTAAACATAGGCTGTGGAGAGGCAGCGCCAGGGACTGGGAGGCAGGATGTGGCCTGGGAACACTGGCAGAGGAATAGAGGGTGCAAGTGCACAGGGGCCCAGGCAATTTAGAGAGCCCCTGCAGGCTTGAAATTTTGTATCATTATTAAGGCTGTAGGCTTGTCATGGTGTGGAAAAAAGTCATAGTGTTTGTCCATTTGCTCATGACTTTTTGTGTGTGTGTGTCCATGACTCACTCTGCAGTAGCCGTTCCTTTTGTCCTGTGGGGATAGAGTTGGTGCCCTACTCTATGTATTGTAACCTGGCATGCAGGGTCACAGCACCACTCAGGTTTGGCCCACCCAACTCTCTGTTATGAGGGGGGCAGGTGAGCCAAACTTCAGTGAGTGGCATTTTGACTTGGAGAACTGGCTCGCAGCATTGCTCAAGTTTGGCCCCTCCATCATCATGATGGCCTGTTTAGGATCATACAGTAATTTTAGTTGCATAGTGCAATCAAAAGGTTAATTAAATTAAGGCTTCTTGGTGGAAAACTTAATCCCATTAGTATTACTTTGCACTTCTATAACCATTCCATCCAAGAAACTCAAAACTCTTTGCAAATATTCATTCATTGACCCTACGGGATACAGAAACATAATCTCCATGTTATACATAAGGAAACTGAGGCAGAAATTTGCACAGACTCACACAATGTGTCAGTAGGAGAACCAGGAACAGAGCCCAGCTCTCATAACCTCTAAAGATATGCCTGCACCGTGATTAAAAAACACACGGTGCTGAGTCTCAGAGCCCAGGTCATCTGGCTTAGGCTTGGGCTGTGAGACTATAAAGTTGCAGTGTAGACATTTGGGCTTGGGCTGGAGCCCAAGCTCTGAGATCTTCCCTCCTCACATGGCCTCTAAGCCCAGGCTCCAGTCCAAGCCCGAACATTTACACAGCTAGACCCACAGCCTGAGCTTGAGTCAACTGAACTGGGCCACCCACAGTCAAGCCACAGGTTTTTTTTTCGTTATGTAGACATACCCTAAGACATACTTGCTCCCCATTACAGAAATATGAGTTTCGATGCCAAGGCCCAGATCCACAAAGCTTAGGCACTGACTTTTATTTTTCCCCAGGGATGCTCCACCCCAAGGCCCCACCCTCACTCTGCCTCTTCCCGCCCCAGCCCCATCACCTCCCGTGAGGCCCCTGCCCACCTGCCGCCCTCTGCCCTCCCCAGTCCTTCCTGAGCCTCCAAACAGCTGTGGCTGGTGGGTGCTGAACACCACTATTTTTTTTCCATGGGAGCTCAAGCTCCGGAGTGCGCCTATGCACAAAGTGACTTAGGTGTTGCAATGCTCACCCTAACCTTTAGGCTGCTAGCCACTTAGTAGAATCCACAAAGCCTGGGTTACGTGCCTAGGCTCCCTATACAATGCATATGCAGAGATAAGCACCTGAAAACGGGATCCACAAAAGCCTGCCTGAGTTAGCCAAGAGTAGGGGCTGACAAGGAGCATGTTTCCGAAGTCCTGCCCATTTCAGGGAGTTAGGCACCTGTATCTGGGCTGAGTTAGGTACCTATGTCCGCTGGGGAACCACCTGCAGTCAGGTACCTAATCTGTTACTTACAAGAACAGTGGTGGCACATAGTGTGGAGAAGGGAGAGCTCCACCTTATAAATTTAGTCCAGTGATTAGGGGACTCACTTAGATGTGAGAAACTCTGATCCAACTCCCCGTGCTGCCTGATGAGAGAGGATTTGAACAGAGGTTTCCCACCTCTCACGCGAGTGCCCTGATCACTGAGCCATGGGATAGTCTGACATGGGTCTCTGTCTTGTTCTGTTGAAGCTGTCCCACTATGTATAAATATGCACTGGGCCAGAGAGCAGAAGCAGTGAGAACCAGAGGGAGAAATTTAAGCCCCTAGGGTTCTTTAACAAAGGCTAGATCTACACTTCAAATGCTACAGATGCAGCACTTCAGGGTAGGTCTTGTCTTCACGACCAGCTCTACAGCGGCACAGCTGCACCGGTGCAACTGCTCTGCTGGAGCACTTTAGTGAAGACACTTCTGCACCGATGGGAGAGCGTCTAACTGCACCGATGGCAATCTGCCTCTCCCAGAGAAGCTCTCCTGTCAGCACAGTGCGTCTACGGGCGGGCTAGGTCAGTATAACTGCATCGCTCAGGGGTATGGATATTTCACACCCCTGAGTGACACAGTGATACCAATACAGGTCTGTAGTGTAGACCTGGCTGTAGACCCTACCTACACTGACAGGAGGGGTTCTCCCATTGGTGCAAGTAATCCTTTTCCATGGACCTAGTGCTGTCTACACCAGGACTTAGGACAGCATACAAACTCCACTCCAGGCTGTGGATTTACACCCCTGACTGACGTCATTAAAACAACCTAATTTTCTAGTGTAGACCAAGCCAGAGAAAAGTTAAACTCCTAGTGAGTTTAAGTGCCTACACAGTTAAGTGACAGCTGAACAGGGCTTTTGTGGATCACAAGGGCACCCAGATCTGGATGTTAGATGCTTAAGTCCCTTTGTGGACCTGGGTCTGACTGGCAGACTGGTAACTAGAGCTGGAACAAAAAAATTTCCCACTGTAAAATATAGTTTTTTGACAAAACTGTTGGTTTTGGGTTTGTTCTGGGTTTGTTGTTTTGTTTTTCTGGGGGGGGGAATATATCAATTCTGGAGAAATATGGTTTTCTCATAGAAAATATCAAAATGAAATGAAAATTTTAATTGAGTCTTAGTGTGATTTTGTTTCATTTTTTTTAAATAAACAAACAAAAACCCCTGAAACGACATTTTACATTTAAACCAACTCCTTTTGTTTTGGTTCAAATTTACTGAAAGAGAACTGACATTCTTCAACCAAAATATTTCAAATGAAGATTATTCATTTGAAATGTTCCAGAGAAAAAAATGCTGGTGTTCTGACCAGTTCTACTAGTAACTAGATTGTGGCTACGAAGAAGTACTAAGGAGAGGGAGAGATTTTTATGAGATTACAGGTCACAGAAGCTCTCCATTAAAATATTACAGTAAAACTTTTCCAGGAGGAGTGGAATATACAGAAGTGAGCAATGTTCTTATTTTATCAAAATGTTTATTGGGAATTCTAAAGGGAAGCATTTAATCTGCTCTGATGTTGATACACTACTTTTGGCAGTCTGTGGAACGTTTTCCACTTCTACCGTACCTTGGCAAGCTTTTGGCTAGTGCTCGGCTTCTCATTGTCATCATAATTGAGAGACTTAGCATTTAAATACAAAAATAAACAGTTGCAGCTCAAGCTTCATTTAGAGTTTGCACAAGGGGAAGACACCAACCACACCTTCACTTCGTAATTTTAATAGAAGAAGTTAAGCTATCAAGTTAGGATGAGATAGCTACTTTCACACGACTGTAGTATGAAATCTCAGCTGGACTGAATCATTCCCTGTTGTGGCAAAGATTTGCTTGCTGCGCTGACATGAAGTTCTGGAGTTCTTTCTTGAATGTATAAGATTATAAAAAGAAAAGGAGGACTTGTGGCACCTTAGAGACTAACCAATTTATTTGAGCATAAGCTTCCGATGAAGTGAGCTGTAGCTCACGAAAGCTTATGCTCAAATAAATTGATTAGTCTCTAAGGTGCCACAAGTCCTCCTGTTCTTTTTGCGAATACAGACTAACACGGCTGTTACTCTGAAACCTAAGATTATAAAGTCTACCAACTGTGATACATTTTCTTTGGGCTCTCTGAACCAAATAATCCCCAACTGGTGTACATCAGCCTAGCTCCATTGAAGTCAATTGCACTACACTAATTTATACCCACTGAAGAGCTGGTTCCACCCTTTCTATTTTTGGAACCATTTTTGTTCCTGTTGAAATCAGTAGTGCAATTCCTCTTGCTGTAGTATTGAAACATGTGAACGATCTGATGATATAGACACAAGACTCATTTAGACTCTTAGATTTAGAAATTGATAGGATTCAGAAAAGGATTAGCCATGTATGTGGGTATATTAGTTATATTAGACAGAAGATAGATATAGATATTGTGATGGGGTGTATAAACCCCACAATGGCAGTGACAGAGTTACAGGGAGCTCATGCTTTGGCACCTTCAGAGGAGACCTGTAATTATGGATTAGATTCTGCTGAGGAAATGCAGGCTGGGGGTTTCTTATAAAGGAAAGACTACAGGGCAGGAGAGATCTAGGAATCTTTTCTGCTTGCTGGCAAAGGAACAATAGAGGCGCCTGTAGGAAGGAGCTTGTACCCTGGGACTATTTCTGAAGGGAAAAGGTAGCTGAGAAGACTCCTAAAGCAGGCCTGGAAGAAGTGACTCCAGGGAAGAAGCACTGAGAGTCACTGGGGAAGCCAGGCATCCATGGAGAAAGCCCTGGGAGGCAGTGGTCTGTAATAGAGTGAGGAAGTTTGTGGAGAATAGATTCTGAAAAGGATGGAAGAGTCTTTGCCCCTTTCAACTGGGGTGTTGTTACCCTGGAATGTGTGGGATTCTTCATGTGACTTGGTTGGAGGGCCAAGTCCACTGCACAGAGCACTGAAGTCCAGAGAAGGGTGAGGGGCAGAGGAGTTGCAAAGCCAGGTTTCACCATGTGGTGGTGCTCTGGCATGATGCATCTATGATAACATATATGTTTTGTTTTTAATGGGTTATAAACCCTCACGATTCCAGGCATTAACCAACCACTAACTGAAGAAGGTTAAGAAGAAATTTGCCCAGAAGGCAGGTTATTCCATAATTATCCATTGTGGGGTTTCTAGAAGCTCCCTCTGAAGCATCAGTTGGCCACTGACAGACACCAGACCGATCTGGTATGTCCCTATGTAGAATGAGTCAGATGGACACACGTGGTCTTGTTTTCACAAGGGAAAAAAAGGTGTTCTTAACTTGAGTTGGCTAACTCAGTTGAACTAACTCAAGGTAAAATCGTTAACATGACCAGCAACCTTCTGTGAAAACTACAAACTGGACCGTCTCTTGTAGGATTTTACTGCAAGTTGGCTAACTTGAGTTAATATCACACCTTTTTTCCCAGTGAAGACACATTCTACAGGTGTTTTATGGCAGTCAGGAACATTAGACTCTCCATAGAACATTACGTCCAATCTAAAATGAAACACAATATTCACAAACCAGACTCCCGGGTTAAGACTTGTCCACTACTAACATGCTCAAATGCTGGTACCGATACACAAGCAACAGGATTCCCCTCCTCTCTCCAAAGATTATCCCTCATCCCCACTCTTTTTATTTTATATGGGCAAGTTAAGCTGAGTCTCCCAATGATAACACCCCTCAAAATGACTTAACATAATGAAATATCTGCCAGCTGCAATACTATATAATCTGTATTGGCCAGTTTAGACAGCACCTCCATCAGTAGATGGTGCTATGTCCTTATCTTAGCTTTAAGCAGTTGTCTTGTATGTTATGTTTTTGTTGTTCTGATCTGGGGTTGTTAGCAAGTTCAGTCTTCCTGCCTGTGTGTGCTGGAGTTGGCACTGGAATTTGTAGTGTCCAATAAATCTCTAATTCTATAAGTGAGTATTACAGAACTATCTATTCCATTTCCCGAACAAACACTAGAATGTTAACCTTCTTTTGTGCTTCAGAAAGTTATAATCAATAACAAATACTAGATGGATAATGAAACTTTGTCAGACTCTTCCTGTAAAGAGGCGAACAATCCTTGTACACACTGAAGCTTCCCAGCTACCTCCTGAGAAACGTGGTGCAAGTGTAATTACTCACAAATGCCTTTGGCTAACTTCTTGCTTTACTTCTCAAGTCTATACCAAAATGAATGATGACAACACAGGAAAATGGAAAAACATTACATTTTCCTCCAGAGCCATGAATGCAAAACAGTCCTATGGGCATTAAAGCAAGGAGGTATAGGGAAATACACGTTTCAAACGATGTTAGAAAATTAGAGAGTTAAACTTAAGAGTTTCAGTTCACTCTTTGCTCTAGAATAGCTTCATGTTGCCATAAATGAAGCAAAGATTTTTTTTCTCATTTCCTCTAACAACATTCGGAATGAAACTGTACTGGAGCATGGGCTGAAAACTATAAATAGTAATGACACTTCAGATCTTAAGTACCACATGCTCTCCTTGTCCCAGTAAGGATCAACAGGAGTTACAGAAACGTGGGTAGAATATACCCCAAAGAATACATTGTTTTCAAGGACTGAACTGCAGTATTTAGCAACTGACGCAACTAAGGGATGGGGAAGAATGTCAGCACCCCACAGAAAGTTAGCTCATGTAGGCACTTTGTCTCCCATAGGGTCAATACCTCCTCAAGTGGCCCAGTGCTCAGGGGGACTACACAGGCTGCACCATCCTTTATGCTTCCCTGACCCCAGCCTGTTAAGCCAGCCAGTACAGGCCATGGTTAAACCAGACCAACACTGACTTGGGGAGCTCCTCATTTCTGGTCCCATGGATGTTACAGCCATGTGGTAAAGTGATGGTGCATCATCTTGTGTGACAGGACAAGAGACTACCTGACCAAATTTCACAACAGTTCCCATGAAGGCTCATACCCTGCCAGAGAGTGTGGATGTGTGCAGAGTGTGGAGAAACACAATAGGCAAATCATGGTCTTCCCAAAGACCCTCTCCACTATATAGGGCCAGGAGAGCTGAGAGAACTGACAACACCATTCTGTTTCCCCTGGATTCAGGCTAGAGGAGGAAAGCCAGAGCTTCCAACTGTCCCTGGAACAGAGGGAGAGCTGGAGGTGGCAGACTGCTTCTTTCCTTCTCTGTCCCCCTGGATGGGAGAGGGAGCCAGCAGAAGGACAGATCTTGCAGCTGAAGAAAGGAGGCAGATAGGGGTCTCAGCTCAGACAGTTTTTCTCCCATCAGATGCTGGTGCTGATCCACCCACTGGCAGGAAAGGTTAGAGCCCCAAAACGCCCCAGCCAGGGACAGCACCTCCTGCTCTTCTGATGCAGGACTGTAGATGCTTCTACCTGACGTCCTCATTTTACCAGACAGTGAACAGGCAGGAGGGAAACTTCAAGGAGCTGAGCTCTTCCACGCCCAGGAATAACATTGTTTCTAGTGTTAACAGAGTCAAGCTCTGGTCCAACATGCTCCCCCTTCTTCTTAACCCCTGCTCAGCATCACTCACTAAAAGATATCGCAGAGCTCACTGACTCAGCAATTCTACCTTGCTGTCCTCCGTGATGTTAGGCTCCTCTGAACTTGATTGATATCAAAGCACATGCTTCTGTGATCTCACCGGCTCAGCATCTCTAGCTTGCTGGGGTAATTTCAAGGCACTACTTTCTGAGAGGGCTCTCAGAAACTTCCATACTTCTAGTTTGGTGAGTTGATGTCAAGGCTCAGGTCTCTATGAACTCACCAGCTCAGTAGCTTTAGTGAGTCAAGGAAAATATCTGTGATACTACGGGTTACCACCAATCTTGCTTGTTTGCCTGGTCAGAGACCAGGTTTTTGTGTGGTTACTGCCTTACTACCACCACCTTATTGGGCTGGCCTTATCTTTTATCAGTTCTCTGGGTCAGCTCCACAGTTGCCAGCTTTCACACAGTAAATAAGCACCCCGACTTTCACAATAAGCCAAAAATCAAACTAATCTCATTTCAAAACAAGGCCAAAACAAGCCAATCACTTAGAACCCCAACACTTTGTGACTAGATCCCCCCCGCCGCCCCCGGCGTGCAGTCTGGGACTCTGGTGGGCCCGCTGTGCACCCCTGATTTTCTCCTCTGCTTGACCCTGCTTGCCAGGAGCTGATTAAAAAAAAAGAAGCAACAAGCCAAAACCTAGCCAACAAGCCAATTAAGCCATAACCAAGACCAACTTCTGCATTTTGTTTGTGGGTTTGGTATGTCTGGCCAGCTTTTAACCTCCTGGGTTGATATCTAGGCACAGACCTCTGAGAAGTTACATACTCAGCACCACTGGTTGGCTGATCTAATGTGAAGAAACAAAGTTCTGTAAGCTCCATGGCTCAACTACAGCTTGCTGGGTTGATGTAAAGAGACAGCCCTCTGTGAGATTCCTGGCTGATCTTCTCCAACTTGTTGGACTTATGTGAAAGACCAGAGTCCCATTCTGGCTCAGATCTTGCCTAGCTTGCTGGTATAATTCCAAGGCATAGGCCTTTGTGAAGTTACTGCCTGTGTGAGAGGAGCCATTACACTAAGTAAAACTATTTCCCCATGTTTATTTCCCCCACCCCCACCCCCCACTGCTCCTCGGACGTTCCTGTTAACTGCTGGAAATGGCCCACCTTGATTATCACTACAAAAGGTCCCCCCCCCCCCGCTCTCCTGCTGGTAATAGCTCATCTTAAGTGATCACTCTCCTTACAATGTGTATGATAACACCCATTTGTTCATGTTCTGTGTGTATATAAATCTCCTCACTGTATTTTCCACTGAATGCATCTGATGAAGTGAGCTGTAGCTCAAATAAATTGGTTAGTCTCTAAGGTGCCACTAGTACTCCTTTTCTTTTTGTGAGAGGAGCATGACCCTCTCTACTCCCTACCAACTTTGAGGACACAGCAGGGGTGCTATGTCTTCACACCCCTGCAGTGATAGGTCAGTAAACAGATTTGGGGTGGGGGGGGGGAGGAATGAAGCTCCCTCCCCCAACCCTTGTACAATGGCATATCAGAATCTAATTCTGAAGATGTGAATCAACACATAAATTTCGTTATTTTAAAAGGACATTCCTCCCAACAAGCTCAGGGATTACAGAAGAGCTTTCCTATCTATGCATTTAAAATTCTACAGGGTAGTACCTACACAGATATAATTTTGTTGTAACCATTCTACTTGGTGAGATGGAGTTTTCTCTGCAGGTAAATATATTGGTTCTGATTTCCTTAACTTATGGTATTAACAACTTTACGTTTTCAAGTACCACTTCCAAATCTCTAAGGCAACCCATTCTGTCTGAGAGTGTGAGACTGGGTTTTGTTTTATTTCTTTTGCAGTGGTTGGTTATTTTGAAGGAAACAGGTGCCTGGATGGTATAACTTCCCCGCAGTAATGACCACCTAACCCTGGACAGCAAACCCTAGAACCTGCATCTCTACTATGACAGCAGAGAGAAATAAAGGTTGTGATTAGTGATCAGGTTAACTCTACAGCTAATTACCTGACCAGCAGCAAGCAACTCCTTTAATATCACTAGAAACAAGAGGGGAAAGGAACTAACATCTTTCTGTTAAAACTGTAAATTATCGTTTGGTATAAAGATGACTTTATTTATTAGTCAGCCAGAATCCGTTTTTTCCTCAGATTGACCTTTACTTTGGTAATGCAGTGTTTTTATCTCAAATGTGGAAAAATTAGTTTTGATGTAGGGCAAAGACGGTCGTTCTTTTATGAGTTTAAAAATGTGTTTTTCAGCATGAGGCCTCTGAAGTGTCTGATATTTTTCCAGTTCTAAAAATGTTATAGAGAGCAGCAATATTACTTTTGACACAAGAGAAATGTAAGGGCTGAAAATTATGTATAATCAGATAAAATATAATAAGACAGAAAGGAACAGTCATAAAGATAAATTTACAAAATTCTATTTTAAACTAATATCTAGCCTGCTAAAAATGATTTTCTTCAACAATTAACATGGTGACAAATATTGTTTGTACTGAAACATTAATATTTAAAGTCATTCCTTTCTTTAGAAATAATTATATTGATGCCCCAATTATAGACTTTTAAAAAGGCTAAAAAATATGAGCTTGTGCTAACCGGGATCTTGGAGCGATTGTGGGTGTAAAGTTATATGCATAATTAAAATACCAATACAGGGATTCTGCTTCATGCAATGATGACCACATAGAACATGCCAATTGTAATGACCACCTCAAGCTTCTAATGTCATCAGATCTTATTAGCTAAGGTTGTGCCTGATCAGTCCTCAAGCGGCTAGCACACAGGGAAAACTCAGGAAGCCACAGGAAGTGGTGTTGATGGCCACCGGACAGCACTTCCTCTTCCTTCTGAATCACTACTGAACCAATTTCTGGCCAGCAGGTACTATGCTGTTGAAGGTGTTATGATTATATGAAAAACCAAGGTCCTCCTGACCACTTTTAGTCAGCTCACGGTCCTGTGAGACTCTTTGCAGGAATATGAGCATTAGCCCAATGTACTGGACAAGTTTGAACTAGGAATTTTCAAGCTGCCATATTAAATTCCCTGTATTATACTTTCTGTTGAAGCTGTTGTACAGTATTGCTGTGTATAAATGAACAGCTACACTGTCCTACCACAGAACTGACTGCATTTCAGTAATGTGTGAAGTGAACCTCCCTCTCACCCTACTCTGGTGTATTGTAAACTGCATTAAAATTACAAGCTATCACTTTAAATGCAAGAGGTTTCATGATCCTTTATGCATGTAGGGAAGTATGCAGTCTGGGCCTAGCAACAGTCTGTCTGCGGAAAGCCAGCATGTAATGTTTCATTAGCAAAGAGTGAGGCTGAATGCAGATTAAGTTGAACAAGAGCACTGCTCTATACATGTGGCTGAGTGTCTGCCAGCCTAACTCCCCATGTTCCAGTTTTCCTGGCATCCCATCAAGAAGTCCCTCCAGGGAACGTGGGCTCTCTGGCTTCAGTTCCATTGATCGTGATACGTTTCCTAATTTTACAAAAAATTTTACATAAACACTAAAAATAAATTATCGACACCCAGACCCCCACTAGCATCCATAGTGGACACTATGCCGCTTACACTGGGCAAAGCTGGAGAATTTTCACACAAAATGCCAATGTTGTATATTGGGCACAATGTGGAATGACTTCATTTGTAATACAGATGTTTACGGTCACTCCAGGCTACAGACTGGAGTGACCATAAACATGCACTGGAGCTGGCATGTCTCTGACTGCTTTGATCTTGTTGGGATCTGCTTTCAGTCCCTCTGCTGTGAGCAAACATCCAATATATTCACCTTCACTGTTTGTCACGTTTTTTTCTAGGTTGAGTTTTATGCTCTTGTCCCCGTATCACTGTAGAAAACTTTATAGTCTTCTGTCACAGTCTTGTTCAGCATCTGTATCATTGCTGCCTTTCCCTACAGTGAAGATAACATCTGCAAGTTGAACAAGTGGAACTTCGTAACATTTGTGCTCTGCTCTGTCCATGTGCCTGAGTGGCTTCCAGCCTAACTTCCTGTGTTCCTTCCAGGTGTCCTGGCAATAGCAGTCCAGCCAGGGAACATGGGCTCTCTGACTCTGGTTCCATTGATCATAGTACAGAGAGTAAGGTGGGTTGAGTTGCTCCTCTGTCTTGGAGAGCAGCCTGCTTTGTTTCTCTTAGTTTTGGGTTCTTGTGTGCTATTGTTGGGAATTATAAGAAATAAAGTAGAGTTATGTTGCAACATTCCAGCAAGAGTATTATATGTTATCTAACTTCACTGTGTGTCTGTTTGAAACAGATCATATATTATTTCTATAGTCGTAGTGCCTAGAAGCACTAGTTATGAACTGGGTCCCCAATGTGTTAGGTGCTATGCAAACACAGAATAAGTCTCTGCCCCAAAGAGCTTAAAATTTTTATGAAGTGCACAAATATTTCAGAATGTAAAGTTTAAAAGCAAGACCTAAGTCCTTACTCAAAAGTAGAATATTGAGTCCTTTGGAAGATTGGACATCTAACAAATTTAATTAAAATGACTTCAAACAAATGATTAATTGCAATGACCAATGGCACTCAAGGCCTTGATGAACAACAAAGCAAAAGAAGTATTCATCCTCAACACTGATACAGCCTCCTTCGAGTTATGACTTCCATATTTCTCCAAGAATACCTCAGCATAGCTCAGCATATTGACAGTAAGGGTGTCAATTATGGGGGTAACTTTTTATGAAGTTCTTTCACACTTACTGATTGGTCGGCATGTTTTGCTGCCTTTTTTGCAGTTGAGCAGTCAAATACATCAGCGCCTTCTATTCCCCTTTCACTTTAGAGCAAGGATATGAAATGTTAAATCTGCTGATAGGATATAGGTTGAGTATTTTCATGAGCAAAAGTTATGCTGAAAATTTTGAAGTTAACTTGGCAATGTTTCTCATGCTTTTGTAACAGGGAACTAAAGTTAACAGCATAGTAAGTAAGAGAAAATACTTCATGCGAACAAGGACCCAAGTGACACTTGCTGTGGAAACAATCATGGAATTGACTGCATGTGGTGAACACAAAATCCGCTATACTATTCTGCTAACATTGGGCCAAATTATGGCTTCTCTTATGCTCATGCACTGTAGGGTGGAGGGGACTCTGGGGCACTGTTCCTCCTAAGCTGTGTGTGTGTGTGTGTGTGTGTGTGTTTGTGTGTGTGTGTATGCGCACACAGATCCTAAACCCCACACACACAGCGAAACACCACGTGCACAAAAATTTGCACAGAAGCACAACAATTTGCATAGAAGAAATTTTTTGCGCACAAGGTCTGTCAAAAATTAGAGGGAACATTGCTCTGGGGGAATTTTCTTCTGTCTAGCACACATATGTGAAAGGCAGCCATGACTGGCTGCAGGTTTGAGGACAGCAAGACAGAGAAGACTGAGCGGGTGTGTCTAGTGGCACCCAGCACAGCCTATTTGCTCACTAGAGTGGACATGCTGGGTAGGGGGATCCTGGCTAGCACCCTGTTACATAGGTGCCAAATCCATGGGTGCTCTGGGGCTGGAGCACCCATGGAAAAAATATAGTGGATGCTCAGCACCCACCAGCAGCCCTGCCAATCAGCTCTTCCCTTCCCTCCCAGCACCTCCTGCACTCCCATGAGGCACTGGGGGAAAGGAGGAGGAGTGGGGGCAAGAAGAAGTGGGGGGAGGGGTGGAGTGGGGGCAGAAAGAGTGGGCGTGGGAGCTTGGGGAAAGGGGTGGAGTGGAGGCAGGGCCTGGGACGGAGTGGGGGTCGAGCACCCTCCGAGAACTCAAAGGCGGTGCCTCTGCCTTTTTAAAGGTACAGCAAAGGATGCTTCTCACCATAGGCCTGATTCGATGCCTATTGAATCAAGAGCCTCGTGTCGCCGTTAGATAAGCCCCATATTGCCCATGTGCAAAGGCAGGGTGAGTACCTCCAAGCACTGCTGTCCAAGCAGGGAATCTTCTCCCCCTCCTTACTGGAACTCATCCATCCTCCCTGCCATGCATGGGCACCCACTGAGTTATGCATGGAACATTGCTTGATAGTTGCTATACAAGTTTCACATGAAAATGATATAAATATTTATCTTAGTTTTTAAAAGCCCAGAATAGGTAAATCATTGATTCAGTGTTAACTATTGGTACACTTGCACAAATGTCACATGCCCCTTTCTTTACATTAGAAATTCACACAAAAGAGAGAATTATTAGTGGCCGTGAGAGAGAATGTGAAAAGTGTCACTCCTCCACATAAAACACTAACATTAGGAGTTCTTAAGAAGATTCAAATGTATTTCTTCCCAGTCTGAGCTCTAATACATGCATTTCCAACTGGGATCTTGAGGAACATGCTGTACAAAGAATCCACCAGGGCAAAAGGTAAATTTCCTCCCATAGAAGTAGCAGAGAACTCCTATTGGCATGCAGGACAATTTATTGTTAAGTGCAGGGGAAAAACAATGACAATTAATAGATTCCCTAAAAGACTAGAACATGAATTAAAAAGGACACGGTGTCCTTCTCAGATGCTTGTTCATTACTTATAGAGAGTTACTATGTTGCTGGCAGACGCCTGGAATTCTAACAAGTCAATACTAGAGCTCTGTGGGATTTCTCTCTCTGGCCTTTTATGTCTGTACTGAGTGAGGGTTGATGGTATAGGGTAATGCAATTTTCCGAGCCTTTTTTTTAAGCAAGGGAGACTAATGAGCAAGGTCAGGCACCAAAGGCACTAGACAGCACTTTCTTCAACCATTTCTTTTTTCCATCTAATGAAAAATAGAATTTCAACTTTTCTTTTACATAAGGGACATTGAACGAGCATCTTCTTTTGAACTTGAGGTTTTTGAAAAGAAAGTATGGTGCCCCAGGGACTTAGGGAAGGATTGTGACTGTTCAAAACACAATGCCTTCCTGTGTTCACCTTTGGATGGAGAGATACCAAACTGCCCCGTGTAGGGTCTACCTTCAAGACATAATCTACCCTTAGACTACGTACAGGCAAATAAACTGCAGTAACAGAACATTAAGGGTGATACCATGATCACCTGCTTTATGGAGTATGTCCCCAATTAGCTTTTAGCTGCAGCCTTTACTCCTTGCCCAGGCACCAGAAAGGAGAATATACAGTGATGTCACAAAGGGGGAAAGACTTTGTTAAGCTTTGCTGAAAGTTTAGCAAATGCCCACTGAGCATGACCAGAAGTGGCCTTATGGCTTTTATTAGTTTATAATGGAAAAATGTATTGTTCCATACCTCAAAAAAGGAGGATGGATTTTGCTTGAACCTCAAAAAAATCACCTTCCGGCAGAGAAATGCTATGAAGTACTAGAATGGTAATACCTAGAAAGGTATTTCTTAGAAAAAAAATGTCCACTATTTTAGATTCTTGTGGATTCACAATATTTCTGTGATATTCAAAAGGTGAAAAAATTGTCTATTTTCCAATTAAAACCTTTGCAATGAGGAAAATGGAAAAGGTTCCAGTGTGAGGGTGATAGGAAAACAAAGAAGATTGTGGTAGTTGTGAGTTTTTGTCTATTTCTTTTCACTTAGTTTTGACTTGGTGCCTTTTTTTCAAAACTCCAATTTAAAATCTATTTTATTAGGGAAGAGTGGGCATTGATTTAACAAAGAACTTGCAATCACAATTAGAAATATATTAAACTCAGTATGAGCCTAATCGAATACAAGAAATAAAGGCTTTCCCCTCGACTAAGTGGTGTTTGTGTGCGTGTATGGTGAGCAAATACACCAAAAAAAAAGTTAAGAATATTAAGGTTGCAAAGTACTCAGAAGTTAAGAAATACCAGAATTAAGGATGCCTGGGCAACTTTAATTCAGCTCTCATGTGCATGTGCATTGTGGTTATCTTTAATCACGTGATCATAAACTATTCTTCCCAGAACCTCTGCCTCATAGAGTGGACAGGATGGATGGTGCTCAATTAATGAACAAGTGTTCAATATTTTGTTTTAATCTTCATTGTTCAATGTGTGGTTCCAGGCCTTATTGACTGCACACAATTCAAACCCTGCTCTGAAGACAGAAGTATTAATTTCCTCCTGGGCTTTTCTGTGGCACTCATCACTATAGAGTGTTTGTTTAATCTTTGCAAAAGTTGGGTAAGGTGAGTGGATGGTATTATCCTCATTTTACAGAGAGGGAGCTAAAGCACAGTCAAAAGTGTCTGCTAATTTAGGATGCCCAATCTGAGACTTCTAGGGCCTTTTTTTTCCCCCTAGTGTTCTTAGCATTACCTATGCTCAAAGCACAGCTCCTATTAACTTCAGTTGCAGTTGTGAGTACTAAGAACTTCTGCAAGCCAGGATTTCTAGTCAGGCCCTCAGAAAATGAGGAACAGACACTTAGTGACTACCTGGCATCACACAGGAACTCTGTGGCAAATTAAGAGAGTAAATTCCACATCTCCAGGGCAACAGTCATGTCTTACCAATGAGACCCTCTTTCTCTTCCTGCAGTGCCCTACCTCATTCACTAAAAACCTTCCAACTTATATAACAAATAAGCCAGGGTGTCTTGCAAACAGCAGCCACCCTCCTTGCATGACCCTGCTTCATCCCCTGAGCTGAATGAGACAGGGAAAAACAGTATGTGATCATTTAATTAAAGACTGTATCATGACGCTTATACATAGGGGTGCTGAATTAGGGTTGCAAGGGCATCCTTAATTCTGGCTTTTCCTAACTTTTTACGTGGCAACCTTCATGTTCTTTTAACAAAATGTGTGTGTGTGTGTGTGTGTGTGTGTGTGTGTGTGCGCACACGTGTGCTATTTCCTAGGGTTTTTTTAAATCAAACAAATTCTATCATGTGGAACCATTTTGACATCCATCCAGGTCATAAGCAAAGTTGGAACATTTGGATCCACCACCCTGACCTCTGTCATTTGAGCTCACGGAAAGCAATAGTAGGTTGTCATCCTCTATTTGGACCACCACAAGAGCAGGATAAAGCCACACTTCGCTAGTGGGTTCTTCCTACTGTTTCCTAGTCTCCTTGTCCAGTCTGTCTTATTCTCCCACCTACCCCCGAGCTCCTTGTCTGATCTGTGCCCCTTCTCCCCCCATTTCCACCTCCCAGTCCTAGTCCCAGTCTCCTTGGCTGACCAGTACCGGTCTGCCCCATGACTCCCATACAAGTCTCACCTGGCTCCTTGTTCCAATCTACTCCTTTCCTTTCCTTCAGTCTGGCTGTTGTCCCCTGTGTATTTGAGTCAGGCAGGTTCCTCCTTCGTGCTGGGGGCGGGAGGGGAAAGGGGGCAGGACATGGGTCATTGCGAGCAAAGGAGAGTCAGGCTCCCTGTTCTCAGTTCTGGTGCCCAGCCCAGAGCAGGCAGGAACTACAATTACAGGAAAAGTTCAGCTTTGAAAAGTTCAGCTCTGTGGCAATGACATCTGTGCAGTTTGGTCAGCAGCCCTAGCAGCTGTGAGAAGATACAGCATGCTCCAGGAGGATGGAATCTTTTAACTACTAAACTCTAATAAATCTCTACTGAGCATGTGCACAATGTGATTTTTCAAAACCTTATAACTTGGCCAAATGTGAGTAGATTTTTCACAGGGATGGCAAAAGACAAATCCCTGACACAAAGGCTACTTCTCAAAGACGAGGAAGTCAGATTTCTTTTTAACATTGTTTCATTAGCCACATTCTTGGAAACAGCTGACCCATTTTGGGTGAAACTTTCCAGAGTAGAAAATGTCAGCCCCTAATGGTTAAAGATTGACAAAATTATAAGCAATTGAAAAGGGGTCTTATACTGGGAAGTGCCAGGTAGCCTTAAGAGGTGTGTTACCAATCCTGCCTATAATAAAAAAGAAGTTAACAGCTTAATTTAAAGCGAAAGAGAGAACCCAGAACAAATGAAATCGAAATAAAAGTTAGGAATAGATGGAATAGCTCTAAAGAAGGTCTAAAAAGAATGTGCACATTCTAGTGCTGGTGTTTTATTTGTACCAGTGACTTCTCAAAGCTTTCAACGTCAGTGCTTACTAGCAGCAGAGTCTGCTTTAAAACAATTAAATAAAAGACAGAAGATAATCAGTGATTTCCCTTAAGAATTCTATTTTCTAGAACTTCTCTCTTGCTTAGCTTTGCTCTTAATTTTAAACGTCTCTGAAAATATTTTCCCATGTGTGAATTTAAGCTTCGATAGACACTTTTTGAGTTCTGCTCGGATTTACAGACATGTCAAATTGTCAATAAAGCTTATTAGCCACACTATCTCCATTGACACACTCAGTTGGTGAGCTGTTTATTGCTCCAGACCATATTCCTCTAATCCATACAAACTCATTTTTCGCTTCCTTGTAGCTAAGGATTACAAGCCCTCTGAGTTTATGAGGCTGGTATCTAGATGAAGGACTGGAAATTTTATGTCTTTCCTCCACCCACCAAAACACAAGTTGGGCTAGTGTAATAAAGGATTTCAATTAGGATCAAAACCTCCAAATGACACAGTGAGCGCTGGCATGTTGAGGATAGGCAGTGTACAGTACATCCCAGGACCAGCTACAATTGTGCTATATAAAGACCAGCTAATTCCAAAAACTGCTCAAACCTTAGAATTGAACACAGATTGAAGAACCTCAGAATTTTTATTTTTCTTCTCTTTCCCTCAAGAGCCCAACCCTTCTGCCCTTTCTTTGTCATCTTAAATGGAGGAGAAATAGAGAGAATGAACTGAAAGCCCACTTGTCCTCCAAACAGTATTTTAAAACCTTGAGTCTAAAACAAGTACTCTTTACTCAGACAAAACTCCCACTGATCTGGTTGGAGGGAAATTTTTCAACTATTCAGATACCTTTTGGGGTTGTAAATTAATTGTATTGACTCAAAAAAGGGACTTAGGTGTCATTGTGGACAGCTCAATGAAAACCTCTGATTAAAACAGTGGTTAAAAAGGCCAACAAGACGGTAGGAGGAATGAGGACTGGAGTGAAGAATACTATGGAAAATATTACATTGCCACTATATAAATCAACATGCATCCTGACCTGAATTAGTATATGTAGTACAGACCAGGTTGGCCTCATCTCAAAAAGGATCTTGCAGAATTAAAGAAGGTCATTGAAGGGCAGCAAGAATGATTAGGGGCATAGAAAAACTCTCCTGAAGGGAGACTTAAAAGACTGGGATTGTTTACTTCACAGAGGAGGTTAATAAAAAGGGACATGCTAAAAGTATATAAAATAAGAATGGCGTGGAGAAGGTAGATTGGGAGTTTCTGTTCTCTCCGCCTCATGACACAAGATCAAGGGGACATTCAACTAAATGGGAAGGTGGCAAATTCAAAACTGATAAAATAAAATACTGTTTCAGACAATGTGTCATTAGACTGTCATTGCCACAGAACATCACTGAGGCCAGGAATTTAGCAATATTCAAAGGGGGACTGGATATTTACATGGATAGCAAAGGTAAGCAGAGTCTGAATGAGCTCTCACCTGACCTCTAGTGATGAGCTGGGAAGAGGACTTCAGGAGCCAACCTTGTGTGCATGGGTGCCTAGGTGTTCAGCATGATGTGGCTGCTTTACCCAAATGATCATTTTTGGCTGGTGTTGAATCAGAAGTCACTTTGTTATTGGGGGCAGGGGTTCTAAAAGGTTGTTATCCTTGTTGTGTGAATCAAGGGCAGCAGAACTGTGCTTGACATACCTTGATTCAGGGACTCACCCTCAACTAAACTTCACTCACCAGGCAGTGGACATGGGTGCCAAAGCCCAGTGAGTTGAGAGAGTGTGGGTACTTGTACCTGGTGGTGTGGCCCCCTGAGAGCTGTGTTAAAAGGTGGGACTTCAAGATATCCCAGAGGGGCAGAGCAGGCAGGCAGCGAGCAGCCATCAGGGCAGCCAGTAGAACAGAGCTGTGAGCAGCCAGCAGGGCGGCTGGTGGAGTGGACCTGATGCTGGAGCAAGTGCCTGGGCAGTGGAGCGAATAAGGTGCCCACCCTCCAGGGTGGGAGGTGAACTCACACAAGGGAACCTCTGAACTCTGGGTCTTCACTGACGAAGGACAACAACTGAGAGTGGGGTGTGATGAAGGGATAGGCATGTTAAAGGAACCTTTGGTTGCTGGACTTAAGAACCTGAGGCAAAAAGACACTGCCCAACGAACTCTGGGGTGGGAGTTTGGCTCATGGGTTTATGCTTATGAACCCTGCTTGCAACATTTTCCCAGATTAATGCTAAGTTACATTCGCCCTTTCTATTAAAAGTTTCTTTTCTACACTCGGACTCTGTGCTTGCGAGAGGGGAAGTATTGCCTCTTACAGGAACCCAGAGGGTTGTCCCAGGTTACTGGGTGGGAGCTCAAGCCGATTCTGTGTAGTATTGTTGAAAAGGAACCCCTAGATATTGAACCCGCCCTTGTTGCTGCCGACTCTGACTGGCAGAAGGGTTACACAAGGGTATCAGAATTATAATAAGTAACGCTAACAAAAAGTGTGGAAAGAAAACAAAACTTCATGCTTCATGGTTTAAAACAGACTATAACTATTAGTAATTAGGATAAGACCTCCATGAGGGGCAGATTATCACTCTTCTGCCTACTGCAGGGGCTCTTCTATCTTTCTCTGAAGAATCCGGTACTGGGCACTGCCAGAGGTAGGATACTGGACCAGATGGATCTCAGGTCTGACCCAGTACGGCAATTCTTATGTTCTGTGTTCTCATTTATAGCAATGCTTTATATTTTGAAGAATAATTCTTCTTAGATTTTCTTTTAGTTCTTAACCAGCCATTGGTTGGATTCCAAATCAGGTTATCATCTATAGAATAACTATAGTCATAGAAGGATGGTACAAGATTATGAAAATCAACAACAGATTGGCACTTAACTCCCAAAAGCCCCTGTGAAAATTTCAACCTGTATGACCAGCAGGTAGGGGTGCTGTGGAGAGGGGTGTGTGTACGTATATCTCAGGGTAAATTCACACTGAAGCTGGCAATATAATTTCCAGCTCACATGGATGTAGCTACGCTAGCTCTGATCAAGTTACCATGCTAAAAAATAAATAGAAGCGTAGCTAAGATGGCACAAGCATCTTTCTGCACAAGCATGTGTGGACGGGCTCATGCTTGGGGTGGCTAGACCCTCCTGCCACTTACATCTGCACAGCTACGCTTCTGTTTTTAGCATGCTGGCTCTACAATGGTTATGTCTCCTTGAGCTGGCAATTACACCTCCCGCTCCAATGGAGACAAACCCTACACTAAAACTGGTCTGATTTTATCCAGGCCACCAGATAAAGTGATCAGAAATAAATTTGGAAGCATATTTTAAAACGTCTTAAAAATAACATTTATCATTTCTGAACATAATGCTGGGAGTGGCCATCTTGCTGAACGAATAATAGCAGCAGTAGATAGGGCTAATTCCTACATGCCTGCACTCCTGAGCTTTAGGGATTCCAATGAAATGAGCCCTGTGATTATAACCACTCCCAGTTTTGGTATCACAAAGCCCCTAACCTCCTGCCCCTTCTGTGTTTTTCCATCTCTAGTGTCTCAAAGTTGTAATTCCAGCTGAAATAGCCCAGTCACATGTGATTCCTCCTGCAGCTCCTACTCCACACTCTCTGCTTGTCACAGGCACCAGGGGTGTGTTCAAGGAAAACAGGTGTGACTAGGACATCCCAATGTCCTCGCCATCCTTGGCTGATACAATGGAACCTTGGGGACATAAGCAGCCAGTGTAAGTTAACTTATTTTTCTGACTGTTCAGATTGGTATTGGGAGTCCATCCCATAGAAATTAGCCCAGGATCAAAAGATAGCAAAGGTGGCTTAAAGCTCCCTTGTATTTGTCACTGTCAGAGATTCCCCAAGTTCCACCTGATTACCTTCACAAAGCATTATAAGACACACCTCTTTCTCTGGGCTTATTGATAAGTACTAGTTCCATTTCCTCTGTTGTTTGGTCTAGTGGCAGTGTCATCCCATTGAAAATTTTGTTGCTGAGCTGGGTCAAGGAGTGATAGCTTCTCATACTATACATAGAAGAATGGTTTTGCTTTTAACCAAGCCATACACAGTGCATGCAGATACTGCGGTGCCATGTAAATATTTATAACAACTAAATGAAACACTGATATGCGTAAACTACAGCTCAGTATGAAAAAATTTGCAAGTAAAATATCAGCATACAGTTACTCTTATAAAAATGAAATTCTTTTGTGCCTAGCAAGATAAAATTATAATGAACTAATATGGTTTGAATATACAGTGAATTGCAGCTTCTTTGTAGAAAATATTTCATAAGTACAGGAGCAATGATGATCTTTTACTCAGAAAAATCCCATCAAGAACTATTACAACAAAGCAAAGCTAGCCTGAACTTCAGACTACAAAAGACAAAGGTCATGATGCTTAGGAAGTTAAGGCACCATTAATGCGCAGTATAACTGTAGATGTGCAGGTGAAAGAGTCTCTGACCTAGATTTTGTGTGATAGAGAGAGGCACTTGTTCCAATACATTCTCAAATATGAGGGCTAGGGGGAGATTTGTGAAAGTAGCAACTATCTGGAAGAAATTGTCCATTCATGATTATAAAGGCTAACACTCTGCCATTAACTGGTTAGCAATTTGAGATCTTTAATTTAGATTAGAACCTCAATTGCTTTTGGACTGACTAGAATAGACAAGGAATAAATTCCAAAATCATGTATAAACACATTGTATCCCTGGATATGAGCCCAGCTTTTAATATGTTTGAAATTCAAACATGGCTGTTTATTTATATTGCCCCATATTTACTGTGTTACTAATAAAGGGTTTTCTCAAGTGTCTACTGTGGCGTATCAGTTGTTTCACTAATAACTGATCAAGAATTAATAGTTTCCATACACAGAGCTGATCAGTAATCTATGGGACCATATGGATTATTAAGACAAATATAAGGCTGATGGCATTCAAAGTGCAGAAACAGAACTCAAGTATGTAATTTATTATTAATTATTACTATTAAATAATAGTATCGTTGCACACAATTGCTGGAAGTTCTGAACTCCCGGTTCCACACTTTAGTATGCCCGCTATCTCCTCACACAAGCACCTCTGTTCCCCCTCTCATGGTGCCTCTTACACCTGCAATGTCCTCCCTGATTCTGTATGTAGCCAAGTTTCCTCCTCTTCTGAAAATTCTACTTGAAAACCATGTTGTTTCCACAATCCTTCCTATTCCCACTCCAGTGATCTAAAATCTGACTCAAGTAAAATAAAATTGGAAATAATGTACAAAAGCTAATAGCCTCAGAACCTTCTCTTATTGCATTATGTTGAGCACCGGCCCCTGTCCTGCAAACATTTACATATGAGTGGACCCGTTGAGTTCAGTGGAATTACTCATATGTGGAAAGTTATTCACGTGCTTTGTGTGCGTGCAGGATCGGGGCCAGAAATAGTAAGCTCACCAATCTCACTTTGTTAAATTAACAACAACAGTAATAAAAATAGCACCAGGGTGGTGGTGGTGGGTAATCTGGTGCTTATGAAAATGAAGACATGAATATATTGAACAGAGACCAGCATAGTGTGGGAACAAATTTTTCATGTACAAACTTCCCACCACATGTGAAAGGCAGTATTATGGGTAGGCCACTGTGAAAGGTGCCACATCCATTAAGGACAGCCACTCTTCTCACTGACACGGTGATGCCATCTTCTAACTACCTTCTCTGTCCCACTTCAATCCTTCAGCTGCATCAATACACAGGGTTCACCCTGGCCAGTCCTCCCTTCGGCTGGCTCTCTAAGCCTGTGAATCCTCCAATCACTGGCAGCAATCCCTTGGCATGATGTCTTCCAGCATGTGCTTGCCCATTCTCCTTCAACCACACACTTATACTCCCAGCACATTCCAGCCTACTCCTTCTGGCAGCTTTCTGTTCTCATACATTACAGTTTAAGTCACAACCCTGTAGTTCGCCTTTTTCTACTTTTGTATATAAAGATTCACATGCGTTATAATGGACTCAGTCACCGTTTTGCCATGAGCGCCAAGCAAAGGACAATCCATGGTTGCCCTGTCTCTGGACCAGACCAGAAGGCAGCTAGTGACTCTGAGTAGCTGCGCTAGCCAGCGTGGAGAGAGGGGTGATGCAGCCAAGGCTCTGTCCAGTTGCATCAGGGCAAGGGCTGTAGCAGCCTCACTAAGGGTTCTCTCTTTCCCATTCTGTGCAGTTTGGGATTAACGTAAAGGGGTGCTAAACACAAGCCAAGCTGCCCTCTGAACCTATGTCAGCAGCTAGAAATATGCAGTTTCCCACTTAGCTGAGTGCAACTATTGGCTTTGGGACTCAGGTGCAAACTTAGTATCTTTTGTGCTGGTCACTCTAGTACCTCCTGTAACGGAACATGGTAAACATTGGAAAGGATTTTGGGGTACATCTGGAACTAAACGTGATCACTCAATGACTGAGAGGGGGAGAGAGAAGGTGTAAAAAACACAGGTAAGTAGCTGGAAGGTCACTGAGTCAAGAGGGAATAATGGATGACAGGACCAAACATGGGGTGGATTGGAACACTGAATCTCTTCTCTGTCCAGGACACCAGTTCAACTGGAAATAGCCTTGATTTCAGTCCGAACCTGTAGCACTCCTGCCATTCGGAATGCTGGCACTCCCTTGAGCAGGGACTTCCAATTATACCAAATTACACAGTGATTGTAGAGCATCAGGCTAAATGCATTATGGCTGCGATGCGCTATATATTAGAATCATAAAAACCTTTGGAAGCTGATTAATAGATTATCAAATTATTAACAGAAGAACTATATAAATGGGGAGGCATTTTTCATTTCCAAAAGCAAGCCTTCTGGGGGGAAAGAACAGTACTACGAATTAGTTTATGTACTAAGAATGAGAGTCATCTTGCTGCTTTAGAATGTACTGGTAACTAGTGTGGTGCACTGATTTCTTTCCTTCCTCATTTTTCACGTCCACTAAATTAGAGCTGCTGAGCTGCTCTACTTTTATCAGGCTTTTTAGACATGTGCTGTTCGGGGTTTTAAACACTGAGAATGACATCATTTGCTAGTGTAAATCAGCCTAACTCCATTGACTTCAATAGAGCTAGGTTGATTTATACCAGCTATGAATCTGGCCCTGACTCTGCATAGACACTCCCATAGAGTCCCGGAAGATACTGGGCCACATTCATCTCCGATGTAATGCCATTGACTTCACTGGGATGAATTTGGCTCATACTCCCGTGTCAGCAGCAAGACAGAATCCCAACAGTGTGTGTGTGGTAGGAAGGTTTTTAAATGTTAAGGCTGTCATTTGAAAGGAGCAAGTCAGTAGGTGTCTGGTATGTGCCAATCACAAGAAGCGGTCTCATTGCTTCTGGTGTGTGGTGAAGCAGCACACGGATAATTATAAGCCAACTTCAAAAAGAACTGTGGTACTTGTCAAGGGCATAATTTCAGTGACGCCCTTCCTCGCTAACATCTGACAGGAACGTAAATGCATTTCTGAGTGCTCTAAGCAGCAAAAACTGATGACATGTCCAAAGTTTCCTTTATTTCAATGTATAACTCCTGGGGGGAAAATGCCCACCCTTTTAACCTTTTTAACCTTGCAGTGCCCAACTGACTTAGCAGCCTAAGTCTCATTTTCAACGGGATTTAGGCACTTACATGTCTAAGTCTCACTGAAAGGCAATGGGACTTAGGCTCCTAAGTCAGTTAGGCACTGCAATGTTGTGAATAGCAATGCCTAAATACCTTTAAGATCTGGGCCTAAGTGACTGACATAATTAAAAGTACAAACAAACTAAGACAGACTCTCACCCAGAACAGATTCAGCCACCACGAATTAGTGGTGAAAGCTAAGAGGCAAAGAGCGCAATGCAAAACCAGAGTGTGACAGAGGAGAGATTGAGAGAGAGGCACTTTCTGCTCTAATTTCTGAAATACAAGGGTGTGTGAGAAAAAACAGTATTTGAGAAGCAGTGAGGTCTAATGGATAGGGCACTCAACTGGAAGTTGGGTGACCTGGATTCTATTCTTGGCTCTATGCTGACCTGCTGTGTGATTTCACCTCTGTTTCTCCACCTGTCCTTTGCCTGTCTTCTCTATTTTTTTTCTGGGGGCGGGGGGAGCAGAGACTCTTTTACTCTGTGTAGGTATGCCATCGAGCACAATGGGGCTCCGTTGCACTAGACACTACCATAGTACAGTTATAAGTAATAATAATTAATGAAGCTATCCTTGATCTTTCTGTAGGCTGCCTCCCACTCGTGTGCTGTACAGCCACTGCAGTTCTGATTTTCTCATTCCATAACAATGAGCCAGGATTTCCCATGGAAAGTGCTTTTTATGACCCTCATTTTCAGAAATGTACTTGGACTTTTGCGTGTGCCTGACTTGCAAGCATGCAATGGCCAGTAAGCATTCACAGAGTCACATGCACATAGGTATGTATGCATTCAAATCTCCAACTTGCACGCGTGCCGTCGGTATTGAGCTCCCCAAAGTGTGGCTAATTTTTTTGAAAATGTGGACGTATCTGCTCCTCTGTGCCCCATTTTAGATCTCTTCCAAATACATCCATACACACAAGCACAAGGAAACAAACACAAAAATCTGTATAAACTAATCAAGTCATTGCTCCTGCAGGCTGGAAAAAAAGAGAGAGACAGAGACAGTTATTGTTATCTCTATTTTTAAACACTTGGAAGGCACTCAGAGACTATGATGTTGAGGGCCATATAAGTACCTACACAGATAGATTTGCTGCAGGAGCATCAGGCGTGAGGATTTTTTTCTGTCCCATATGTTCCAGCTAGCTGGCTTTCTGCTAAGGATATTTGAGGGGGCCTTGAAAGGAAGAATGGTAGAAATTTATTTCAAAAGGTTTAAAATTTCAAGTAGAGTCTGGGGAATTGAAGTAGTTCTTGTATGTTTTTTATTCCCTTGAGGACTTCTGAGTTTGGTGTGCTTGTCTGGGAACATTTCATCAGATGAAAAAGGAATCTTTCTGTTCCAGTGTGTCAGGTTTGGGGTTCTTGGGGTTTTTTTTAAACAGCGTCATTAAAAGTCACATTAGATAAATCCCCACACACTTTATATACAATGCTGTATTCTTAGTGTTAGGGGATGTATTTATTTGGTGGAGTCACTGCAATCCATGATAAATGATACTAGAACTGAAAACTTCCTGTGCAGAGAGAGAACTCTGACCAGACTATACAGTCAGTGCTGTGCTGATTTTCTTGATGCAACTTTTAATAAGGTACTGGTTAAGAAAACATGTGGAATTGAGAGTTCTCTTTATTATTTGATGAAATATTCAGCTGCAACGTAGCAATAAAAAGCAAAACGACACTAGACACATCAAAGAAGAAAGAAACAAGAGCAGTAGCTTCTCTCCCAGATGCTATATCAATTTTTTAAATCATAGATTTTTTTCATATTTTTTCTTAATATTCCCTCAGACAGTCCTCTCCAAAAAAACCCACATAATCATTTTGTGTATGTGTGTATAATTTCAGAAGGTGTGAATTGTATTTCATGCACACGGCAAAAGTTGTGTTAATACCAAATAAACAATATATACGCAATTGTTTTTGGTTTGAAAGTTTTGGAGAAGATTCTTGACTGCTGATTTCTCCCTCTGGGTAACTAAGCACACAGTGCTCCTCTGATCAGAAACTGTACCTAGCCTTGAGCCTCAGAAGTGGAAACTCACCTAGGAGAGGAAATGCAATGCATGTGTAACCCCCTCACACATGGAAGATGTGAGAACAGCCTAAGAGTCCTAGTATAAAGGACAAGATTGGCTATACCTAAGATATGCTGGCTGAGGTGAGGAGATAGGAAGGAGGAAGTCAGTGGGAGACACTGAACATTCAAGTTGGGGGATCAGATCTGATGACTAAAGGAGTAACAGTCATGGGGAGGACATAAATCTGTAAAGACCTGTTTGGTTTGGCACCTGGTTACCTGCATGACTGGCTCTCCTCCTAAATGCTGTCTCAGCAGAGAAGTCACCTGGAGTGTTGTTTCTACCATCCCTAGATATGAATGGCTGGTGGCTCAGTATAGGGCCTTCAACTTTGGATCTTGCTTCCCACATTGGTCTGAAAGAGACTGAGTTTGTTGACCATTAGAGCATGGTGCAGGGCCCACCTGTACTCTCAGTGTGCGACTGTTAGGAATGATATACGAAATGTATGGTTAAGTTGACTATGGCAGGGATTTAGATACTTTTTTATGCACACTTAGTTAAGGTGTATTATTGTAACTGATGTCCACGTGCCTATGAATGTTCTTGAGAGGGGTATTTTTGCAATTTTAAGAGGTGGGGCTTGGACATGAGGCCAAGTTCTGTGCTGACTGACACGTCATGCATCCCAGCTGACATCAGCTGGGCTGTAAAGGGTATAAGATGGTGCAGAGTTTGACTGCTGGAATCTGTGGATCAGAAGTGGAAAGGAGGAGGAAGGTATGTGTTACTGATTTGGACATCACATTCTGGAAAACACCACTTCTAAGGAGAGGACACTGGTAAAATACAATGATGAAAACAGTTGAGGACATTTGTACTGCACGGTCACTTCCCCCTGCCACTCCACTTATAACCCAGGAAGTTCAATATTAACTAGTTTCAGACACTGCCACCTTACCTAACTCATTACTGTTGCCATGGGGTAAAATACCAGAGATAGCCTCAGTCTGGAAAGGATTTTTTTACATTGATTCAGCAAATGCCTGCCAGACCTTTTTTTACATGAGCAGCATTAGAGAGAAGGTCAAAATAAACAATGCTGTAGTATATAATGCAGTGTGATAGCTCAGTCACTAACCTCCCTTGTGACAAAAGGATATGACAGCTATAGCTAAGCAGATACTACAAAACATATTCCATGAATATTCAATTTGAATATGTAAACAAATTAGCTTCAGAGGTGTTCCCTTCCCTTTTGAGTTCATTTTCCACAAATAACAAGGTTACTTGCAGGACTGCGCCCAGAAATAATAAATGGTGAGTGTGTATTGGAAAATGTTCGTGGGAAGTGAATTTTGAGTTCCTAAACACAAGTATTTACCCCATTAATGCCTACGGGCCCCAGCCAGGGATTCTGGTGCCATTGTGCTCTGCATTGCACACAAGTGAATGCAAACATGATTGATTAGTCTTCTGGACACAGCAATTCTGTAGTTGTCTCTGGTTCTCAAGCTCTCCTATGTTGTGCAAGATCTCCCTAAGTCCTTGTTTGGACAAAGCTGTTACAGAATGGACTGCTGACTACAGTGCATGAGAATAGCTGGTTGGAGAGTTATGATGGATATCTCCATGCCTATTAATAATTCACACAATGATGAGAAGCACAGCGTGATGACTTCTTTGCATGTGTTGTAAATATGGCATACAAGCATGCATATTTCAGTGAGTTCAAACTGTGTTATTTCAGATGTGAAAGAAGAAATATAGATAAAGACTGAAACAGAGGTGATGAAATGCAAAATAACCCATACCTTGAGTTCATTAAGCAAAACTTCAGTTGTGGCCATGGCATATCGTAACCCTTGGGGACTATGAGATACAGACCACAGTTCCACTAGTATCTCTATGGACACACTCTGAAGCAGAGACCATACATCAAATGAGTAGGTACTTGAGACAGGAACAGAAAGTTGGAAAGAAGAATGGCATTTGTTAAATGATCACCCTAGCCCCGCAGGATGGGTCAACTCTACCTGCCAAAAGAGTTAATGCAAAACTGTCCAACTTTTCTCTTGACTCAGCAGCTTCAGAAAGCTGTCATAATCGTCACATGAAAATACATACAATTTGCAAAAAGAAAAGGAGTACTTGTGGCACCTTAGAGACTAACCAATTTATTTGAGCATGAGCTTTTGTGAGCTACAGCTCACTTCATCGGATCCACGGTATGCATCCGATGAAGTGAGCTGTAGCTCACGAAAGCTCATGCTCAAATAAATTGGTTAGTCTCTAAGGTGCCACAAGTACTCCTTTTCTTTTTGCAAAGACAGACTAACAGGGCTGTTACTCTGAAACCTACATACAATTTGTAATTGTAGTTATTCATAATGTTTGATGGAAGGAAGTAAGTAGTACTTCTTTGGCTACTATTTTCCACTAGAATAGAAAGGACATTTAAAAACACACTAGACCAGATTCACCAACGTTGGTAAACAAAATGTAACTTACACCTCCCTGCACTAAACTGGCTCCATGCGCTCAGGTCAGGTTCATACCATGAGAGGGCAAGTGGTGATACCGTTTCTGTCTTCCACCATGGGGGAGCAGCTTTAAGTTATGGCAGGGGTGTGGTAGCAGCTCTGCTAATAGAGACTGCTGAAGGGATACCATGAATCAGTAAATCTCCTGCCAACTGCTCCAATCTCCTGCTCCTTTCTTAGCCAGTGCCTCCCACTGACTGGGCTGTGCCTGGCCCTCTGTACATGTTCCAGTTGAAGCTAGTAGTTTGGGCTGCTTTGAACCTTCCCACTGCTGGGGGTGTATGCATGAGTTTACAACAATTGAAGCTGGTGTAAACCAAAGCTTAATCTGTCTGATGCCTCAGAGAGCACTGCCACAGTCCAGTTAAACATTGCTTTCTTGCTGGTGTCCTCAGTTTATCATCTCTTGTTTCCCTCTTTCTATGGGCAGACTGGGGACCTTGTTCAAACAGTGGCAGATGTGCTGAATAATGAGGACATCAAACATGCTGAATTCACAGGGAGCTGTGTTTAAGATAATATGCTAGTTCAAGTCCTGCAGTGAAGACAGATATAAATTTAGGGCAAAAATTTTAAACATGAGTGAATACATTTTTAGGTCCTTAAATTCATATTTAGGCATCTAAACTAATGTGGCCTGGTTTACGGAGATGCTGAGCGCTACCAACTCTCTCTGAAATCTGTGGGGAGATGCACCTGCTTTCCGTGCCTGTGCAAACCTGGCCATTTTTATTTAGGTGCCTATAGGGTTTAAAGGCTAGCTTTAGGAATCTATATTTGAAAAGATTACTAATGACAAAATATCAGTAAAACAGAAATGATTTTTTTCAATTTTCTGTGTAAATAGCACAAGCAACCTTGTCTCCTAAGATCATTAATTTATTGTGTCATTTTCCTAATAATAATTTTATTCTTCCCCACTCTTGGATAACAAGCTGACATACTGTAGCTTCTTAATAGCACTATTGTAAATATTGGCCAAAAAGGCTACTGGGGCCTTGTCTAGAGACCACTGAAGTCAATGTGAGTCTTTCCATGGGCTTTGGATCAGGCCATGATGGTATCACAATGGTAAAATGTCAGTCTTCAGCATGACTTGATCATACCTGTAGAAGAACACTAAGCCAGGCCACGGCTATTTACAATTGTCAGGTGAGATAAATGTCTTTAAGGATCTAATTCTGCTGCCACTGAGGTCAGTGTGACTTTTGCCATTGAGCTCCAGCTGGGTGGTATTATTATTTAATATTTCTATTATAGTAGGATTCAGAGGCCCCAAACCAGGTGGGGGGCCCATTGTGTTAACTGCTGTACATACACAAGAGGAGGACATGGTGTTGTGTGTTATACAGAGAATTGTCATCTTGAAATGTTCTGCAGAGAAATCCTGTCCTGTTTTGCACAGGTAGCCTGGGAGAAGAGGCCTTTTGCTCCACACCCTTCCCCGCTGAACCCACAGAGCAGCGTGATAGAGTACTAAAGAGAGCAGCAGAAGGGGAGTCCTGCTAGTACACCATGATCCCACAGGGGTCTAGTCAGGTCCCCAGTTTGTTAGGAATATGATTTGTGCACATGCTCTCCCTCTGCTACAAGCCATCCTACTCTGCACTGTCAAAATAGTTCTTGGAACTAGTCCGCACTGCTCCATTCCATCCCTCCCCAAATCTATACAGCTCACGCCAGTGTTAGGTGCTGGGAGGGGATCTACTGCCTTTTCTGAAGCCCACTTTCTGCTGTTGCTCTTCTTCAAGAACCAAGCAACAGGGCTACCACAAAGCAGGCCCAGATGAGTGAATTTGGGGCTGTAACTATATTGCTCAGGTGATAAAGGAGTCTTCCCACTGGGAGATTGGAACATGAGAAGTCTCAGCTGTGGAAGTCAAAATTAGACGTTGCTACCAAGATAGGGTTGCCATCTAGTGGCGATCAAACAAGAACATACTATCATGAGTATTTACCAAGATGTCCACTACTATAAAAAGGAGTCTTTAACACAGATTTCATTTCATTGTCTGAGTTGTGCGGAGAGCAATGCCACACGTGTCTTCAAGGAGAGAGAATGAAAACACAATGGTTCTTATGGTTGTTGTAGAGTTTTGCACAGTTTCCGTTCATTGAAAAATGAGCTCCTTGTGACTGAACATAGAAGCAAAGTCTGTTGTTCCAGTGCCGGAGTGATGTGTTGCACGAGTGTTATACATTTGTACAAAATGAAGTTAATAGGACTGCAAGTGTCCCAATAGCTTTGCTTATAAAAAGTTGGTCGGTAAGGATGCATGAGCTTGCAGTAAGAGACCAGACGGGCCTGAAATACCTCCAGATTTAGTATTGTATTTCTATCAGTAGAAAAAAAAGGAAATGGATAGATAGAGGAAGCTGATAGAAACAAAGCTCTCTGCTTTGGTCATAGCTTTCTGGCTGCAAACAACAGGAAAATGAGGTTTAATGCTGGGGATGGGGGTAGTGCTTAAACATTTAAAGGGACAGGACATCACACTTAGTACCTGTGGATCCAATAAAAATACCTCTAAGAAAATCAAACTTGCGTAGAACTCAAAAAAGGTGTTTGCTAATCAAATAAATTAACCTTCAAAAAGAGCAGCTAGAACCAAACTAAATCTTGTCCCATCACCATGCCACTGCAATCAGTATGTAAAGTATGAAGAATAAGAAAATGAAAGGAAAGCAGAGCAAAGAAATGGGCTTATTTGTCCCACAAAATGCCCTTTCTTTATTGGAAACTGTGATGGGGAGTAAAGGGGTTAATGTGGGCCTGAGAGGCCAGTTATGTTACCTGGCTACCTCTGGAGGGAGAGGCAGGCTTCACTGATCATGAAGCCCAGCAAGACAGGAGTAGGCTGGTTAGTATAAAGCCAGGAAGTTGAGAGCAAAAGAGGGCTGCAGGGAAGGAGTCTGGAGTCACTCTCTGGGAACAGGGAGGTGGTGAGGAGAATTCTAGGTCTGAAGGAAGGGTCAACCCAGAGAAGTTAAGTGGAGGAAGCCCAGGGAAACAGCAGCAAGGAGTGGGCTTATGTAGATCTTGGCTGCCAGTTATAGGGTCCCTGGGCTGCAACTCAATGCAAAGTGGTACAGGATCTGGATTTGGAACAGAAGATTGCCTGAGATGGCATATGGACAGCTTGTCTGGTGGGACCTTTGTTATCCCAGAAGGAGAGGAGTGGAACTATATAGTGACCTGACCAGAGGGCCAAGTAACAAAGAGAGCGCGCCCCATGTCACAGAGAGAGAGAAGGGTCACAGACTCAGTGAGAGTAACCAACAAAAGGGGACACGAGATGGGGCACGAGCTAATTCACTGTCCTAGCCACAAGGAGGCACACCTGTTTCATATAAACCTTTCTAAGCATATGACACATCAGCAAATAGAACAGCAACAACATGCATATTGTTGAATATTTATGCTATGGGCCCAAAATTCATTTCCCACAAACACTGCATGAACAACACTTTATCCGCACCAGTGTCTGCAAACAGGGATCTGAACATGAATCAAAATTCCACTTCTAATTCATCAGAATGCTTGAAAGTAATTATTTCTACGGTTCACCCAGTGCTAGTCTCCAGTAGCTCTTCCTGATCCTCTTACCAGTTAGATCATTGGCTGGTGGAGGAAGAAGGGCAACAACCTAAGTTCCCTCTAAGGTGCGCAGCCGTGCAGCAAGCTATAAAGGGCAGTGCAGGCACGCAGCCACAGAGGGCTGGAGAGGAGAGAAGTAGAGGGGTGGGTGAGGAGGGGAGCAAGCTGGGGCATGCAGGGCTACCGTGGGCCTCTCCCCCGGCCCCAGAGCTCCTGCTGCCCGGAAGAAGAACCTCTTCCCCGGAGCTGCTGCCGGCAGAGAGAGGGCTGGGGGGAGTCCTCTGGCCCCAGCACCAGGGCAGCCTGCCTGCACCCCAAACTCCTCATCCCCAGCCCCACCCCAGAGCCCGCACCCCCAGCAAGAGCCCCCTCCAACACTCCAACCCTCTGCCCCAGCGCTGAGTCACCTCCTGAACCCCTCGGCCCCAACCCCACCACACATCACCTCCATATTAGTGCACATATCAAAATTCATTCTGCACATGCATGGGAAAAAATAGCAGGAACGTTGGCAATGACTGGTGTTTAAACGCCACTTTTTGAGCTGTTTTCTTAGCACGACTCTGCAGCTGGGCAGCCTTCGATAAAGAGAAGGGGTTTCTTCCTTTAAAATGGAAAGCATCATGTCGACACTCGGGAGAGCATCAGCAGAGATACTGGGTGGCAGCACCAGCAATGGAAACATGCTTAGGATGTTGACATTTTCCAGACTTCCAGCCGAAATACATTAAGGAGGCTGTATAGCGTGTCTAGGTACGTGTACAATATACACACAGCTTCCAAAGGAATAATTCCCATTTGCTTAATTAACTAGGAGTACCTGCAAGACATAGTTCATGGAACAAGATCTAAAGTTGGGGTCCAACTTTCCTTTTCATACATTTGCTGCCTCATGTTTTGTTTAAAATTCCAAACGGGAAATCAGATTGTCCCTGACCCTCATGCAAGTGTGTGGGGTTGAGATGGCACAAAGGACCTTCACTCATCTCCCCAGGAGCCCCTGAACTTTGTTTCATAGACAGGACACTCTTTGTTATCATTACATTACATAAAAAATCTAACTGACACCAAATTTGCTTACATTGTACATAATATATAGTCAATACCATACATAAAAATGTCTCGTTTAACTAAAGATCTTATTTACCTTTGAACAAACCCTGCAGTCCTTATTCAGACAAAATTCCTGTTGAATCAAAGGACAGCAGGATTTGAGTCTTTGAGTCTGTATTAGTTTAGGAGATTGGACAGTTTTATTCATGATGAAACACAAAGAAAACAATCTCAGTTCACAATGTGCTGAAACAGTAAAGAAAAAGACCTCTCCAATAACCTTACCAATAACTAAAATATTTTCTCTGACGTCCTTTTAGTTAACTTGAGGACATGAATGACTTTGCTGTGTGTGCAAACTTGGGCAATGAAACAAAATCTGTGCCTAATGAGTCGACGTGTTAAAAAACCCTAGCAAAATATGTATTTCTCTTTCTTCTTTAATTTTTGTTTAACTGCATAGTTTTAGAATATTTGGAACCTAGGGTACTGATTTCATTTCACTATAACTTTATATAAACAACACTGCTGGGAAAGTCATCTATCCTTAATAGCAAAGTAAAACAGAAATAACATCTCAGGATGAGTTAATCTCAAGAGGTGCAGAGGTTCACTTCAGAATAACAAAATTGACAGGCATATCCAAACCTTATCTGAACAATCCAAATCTCTCAACACTGGGGAAAAATGGGCTTGAAATCTTGTGAGAACAGGCTTGTTCATACCTTTTTTTCAATTCTTCCTTCCTTCAGTTAGTCCACAAAGTGGATGAGGTAATATCTTTTATTGGACCAACTTCTGTTGGTGAAAGAGACACGCTTTTGAGCTTACACAGAGCTGCAGGAACAGTTGCTCTTTTGATTAGGCAACGAAATTGAAATGAACAATTTATTTGGTAAGTTTGGTCCTTTTCCTGTTCATGAATTATCCACAAGCTGACAGTGGCCCCATTTCTCAGCTGCATTAAAGCAAGGCTTGGTTAAAAAAAATCTTCAAAAGTGTTTATTGATGGATGGTTGGGGTTTTAAATAAGCAAAATTTTTGCTTTCTGCAGAAAATTGAGTTTTCAGCCATAAACTTTCAGGGGGTTGTTTGGTTGGTGGGGTTTTTGTTTGTTTATTTGTTTGTTTTGTTTTATGAAAAGTCAGGTTTTCCACAGGAAAAAAAGAAAAACATTTCCCAACCACCTCTACTTATAGCAGCTTTGTGCTTGTGATGGGGTGTAAATCCCTTTTTGGCACTGAAAGGGGTAAGGAGAGCTGGATATTCAATTAGTGCAGCTGGAGTGGGGACCAGGCCCAATTAAATAGGAGTCTTAGCTGGATGCGGAGCTGGGTGGTTACTATAAAGAGAGGAAGCCCAGAGTAGGAGGGGACTGCAAGAAGAGACAGACAGAATTCTGCAGTCCTGCTTGTAGCACTAGAGAATGGAGAGACTGGTAGGCTGAAAGAAAAGGCCTGGGGAGAGTCTGTAGAGAAAAATCAACATTTTTTAAGATTACCTCCACAACTGAAGGCTAAATTAAGCAGCACAAAAAGACACTTTATTTAGGCCTATACTCCCAACTTAGTTATTCTCATACTGGAAGATATCTGGAAATGAAAAACAAACACAAATACAAGTCTGGTTTTCGAAAATGAAAAGAAAAAGAGATTTTGTTGTTGCAAACTGCCTCCCGAGATCCCCGAAACTGTTATGTTGTAAACTTCCTGATCAACCCCTGCAGTCTGAAGTAGAAAGCCAAGAACTGCATCTCAGTTCAGCAAGCATGAATCTGTTGTTGTGTCATGATTAAGTCAGGAAAACTATTAGTGCAGTACCACTGAAATTTTACCTGTAGTAGTAGCTGATGATATTTCCAGAGAAACTTTGCTTGAAACCAGCACAGCTGAAGACCCTGAAGATAAGCCACAAACCAACTAAGCAAAAGATCCCACAGATGATCTTAAAACAAAAACCCAAAGACCCTGTAGGTGATCAGGTCAAAGCAATCTTCCTGATGAAACAGGATAAAAGTCACGTTCAAGAATCAGTTTTATCAACTGAGCAACTGCGTATGCTGATATGGACTGGTCCTTGACACCCCACTAACAGTGATATGCCAAATGAACAGTTTAATTTTTTTTCCTACAATCCACCATTTTCCTTTTCATTTTACAGAATGAAAAATGCAATGCATGAAGATTTGCATATCAAGTGGCTAGCATGATTAAACATGGATCAAGGCTTAAAAACTGTGGTCTTTATTTTTCCAGAAAACCATGTTCAACTTGTTTAAAAATGATTGTAAATGCTGGAGTGAACAGAATTTCTTATTTCAGATTCTGCATACTGTCCCTGTGTCGAGTGTTCGAGGATCCAGAAACTCAAAAATCAACTTAGATAACAGGTTTTAACTATTGGAAGAATACACTAAAGTTAATGTCTGTTCATGGAGGACCAGGCAACATACTCAGTCACCTGTGATAGCTCTACAGCTCATGAAGGGTCATAGTATCAATGCATGTTTTGATAAAGAAGCATATGAAAATATCAGGAAATGGTATGTACTAAAAATATTGCTTGACACAATCAAAGCTTTAGCTATTTTGGGTCTCCCCTTCCACAGCCACAGTGAAGTGCTGGAGCGTAATAATTGTGGTATTTACTCCCCAGATGTAATACAACTTTTTTCCCAACATATTAGTGACGCCAAGAGAATCAAATACTTGAACACAACAATTACTGATGAACTTAACTCTTTTAACATCAAAAGCCAGGAGGCACATACTTAATAACTGCAAATCAGCTGTTTTTCACTGTCATTGTAGATGCAACCCTGGATATTAGCTACGTTGATCGAATGGCCATTTAGCTTCACTTTGTTAGTATTGTTTATATCGAAGGAAAAAAGTAGATATAAAAGAGCATTTTCTAAGCTTTGGGGCAGTAAGCGAGACAGGCACTGCATCCTTGTTTGACTAGTTAAGTAATGTTTTATTCTGGAAGTATGGATTAGACTCCAAATACCTGGCTGGACAGGGTTACGATGGGGCCAGTACAATGAACTGGAGCTTGTGGAGGATTCCAAACAAAAATGAGAGAGTTTCTTTCAGGAAAGGGAGACAAAGTGTATGCAACATACCAGGCCCAGCTCTAGGTTTTTTGCTGCCCCAAGCTCCGAGAGTGCAACTGCCCAAGGAAGAAGAAAAAAAAAAAGGGTGGCCGGAATGCTGCGCCTTGAAATGTGCCGCCCCCAGCCTGTGCTTGGTTTGCTGGTGCCTAGAGCCAGCCCTGCAACATACATCCATTGCCCACCACATCACTTTAACCTAGTTTTGGTGCGTGCTGATGAAGATAAGGCTAGTTTGGACTGGAAGGTTGTCTTTTCAACTTTGCAGGAAATATATAAATATTTTGCAAAATCTTCCTGTCAGTGGGAAAAACTAATGCTTAAATCTAAAAATAATTTTTATCTTCAAATTCTTGCTCAAGAGAGCAGTTTTTCAAAGAGAAGAGGAACTTGATGATTCATTTTAGACCCTTGAAGAACTTGACAGCATTGATGCAGCAGATGAAATTGAACAGGCTTCTGAAGAATGAAGGAGACTGTGATGGGGTGTATTCCCCACACTGGCCCTAAGAGGGTAAATCAGGCTAGGTAGGCCTAATTAAACAGCAAGTAGGGGAGAGATGTAGGCTACAAGAAGGCCACTAATTAGAAGCAGAGTCAACTGGGCAGGAACAGGAGGGCCTGTATAAAGCCCAGGAGCTGCAAGTAGCAAAGGGGGGGGAGCTGCAGGGAAGGAGTCTGCAGTCATTCCCTGAGTGGAGGGAGAGTGGGCTGTGTGACAGTCTAGATCATTACGTTCACCACTTTTACAAGACCATGATACATTTTGTACTAAGTATACCTTGTGAGGTATCATTTGAAAAGTCATAACATGCTCAACATTATTGTCCTGCTAAAATGTGTATCAACACTGTATGTGAAGTTATAAGATTCCATTATGTATCATTGCTGTGACATGCTCCAAGTTTAAGAAAAGTAGGCCCAAACCAGTTTCATAGAAACAAAGCACAGACTGACACCAAGCCAGATGTTAAAAGACTGTCATTTGCTTATGCGGCCATTCTCTGACGGGGGAAGGTGTGAATAAGAAATCTACATACCATCACAAGGATGGTTCAGACATCATGTCCACAAGAGCCTGTTTGACGCCTGCACCGCAAACTGGAGGTAATCCTCAAAGAAGGGAGAGTGGTATAAGAATGAGAGACAGTAGCCTCCAATTCACCTTGCTCTCCCCTCATCTCTACTCATGGCAGCCACAATGCTTGAAAGACAAAGAAAGCATCATTGAACTGGCTCTAAGGCTTTTCAGCCAGTACAGACTGCTGTAAAACATATGGTGAAACAAGGCCTTTTTGCTTTCAAGTTCACTTAGCTTGTCAAGTTAGGTATTAGCTTGCATTTTACTCTTTTATTTCTTTTGTAACCAGTCCTGACTTTTATGCATCATTACTTGTAATCACTTAAAATCTTTCTGTAGTTAATAAACTTATTGTTTTATCTTAACCAGTGTGGGGGAAACTCCATTTGGGGTAACAAGGCTGGTGCATTGATGAAATGACAGGCTTTATGTGAGCTTGCATTGTTCAGTTGTGTGCTGGGCAGTACAAGACACACATTTCTTGGGGACAAGACTGGGACTGGGATTTTGCTGGTCTCACCCTGTCGGTAATGCTGGCAAAACATTCATGTAACATATCTGGGAGTGATTTTGCATGCTAGAGGATGTGTATTAACTGGCCAAGAGTGGCTGTTCACCAGTAAAGCAGTGTAAAATGCATCCAAGGTTGGAGAACTGAGAAGACATAGCTATTCCGCAGTCCAGATTGTACCCTAGGTAATGTCACACTGGCAAACCCAAAAAGGGTGGGGAGCCAGTTGTGTAGGAAGAAACCAGGGAAACAGCAGCAAGGGCTAAGACAGTACCGGCCTTGGCTTCATATTATAGGGTCCCGGGGCTGGAACCCAGTGGAGAGGGTGAGTCTGGGTTCTCCTACCAGCCACTCGGTAGTGGCACAGGGCGTTGAACTGGACAGCATGTCAGCTGGACAGCAGGTCTGGAAGGACTGCAATTTCCCCAGAAGGGGAGGAAATTAGTGACCTAGCCGGAGAGCCAAGCCACAAACCGGAAGCTGCTGCTCTGAGAGTGCAGACAGAGAGAAGAAGATGGATATAGAGATTGCTGAGGAGAGCACAGCACTTGGCAGAGCTAATCCCCAGGACAGCCAGGAGGAGGCACCACGAGGGTTGAGGGAACCCCGTCACAGAGACCTTTACATCTAAAAGGCACTCTGCAAGACTGAATGGGCAGCTCAAATGAAAGCCACTGAGGTAATGATAGTAAATTTTCAGAGTACAACTGAATGCCTAGAAGATGAAATTGTCACTGAACACAGGAGTAATGAGAACATTATGGAGCAAATGCAACTTGTCCTTCATGGATTGGCTGTTCTATCTCAATCAGTTTTGGTGGCATAGGATCTTAGTTATCAAGGCTGTAGCCTCTGGAATCCTTCAGTCAAAGAAAATTGACAAGTTCCATGTCCTCTGGACATTTGAAAGCACAGTGAATGAGCTCAGAAAATGCAAATCTGAAGGAAATTATAAAAGAATCTCAGAACAGGTGGGAAACAATGTGTTTTGAAAATGCAAAATATTCAAGCCACAGGAAGAGACATGTATATCTCATAGACGATGAATTTGTGCACAATTCTGTTAGAAGCAAAGGAAATAGTGTGAGGTCTTAAATAATATGATCAGGGAACTAAAATCTTGATGTTGGTGAATTTGACAGCTACTCCATTTGGTTTCCTCCGTCCCCGACAACTTCAAAATATAACTTTAGAGGAGTTAAAGGAGGAAGTCCTTAAACTCATGGGAAAACTAATTTTTCTTTAGACTTGGTTCATGAGATTATGAATTATTTTACAAAGGAGATGGGAGTTCAGTTTGTCACTTGGAGTCCAGAGCTACTTGAATATCATAGTGTCAAATTCTCTTGATGATGTTTTACCAGTAATGGAAATGTTGCATTGACTCTCTCATTACACCAGCTGGAGTGGTCAGTATTGAACATGCAATGAGCACAATAAGACATGTCAAAAACTACATGCGTTCAACACTATCACAGACATGGCTTATTGACCTTGTTCTCCTTGCAATTGAGAAAGACGAGACACAAGGTTGGAGCTGGACAGCATTATAGTACAATTTGCCAAGGAAAAGCATTGCCAGGGTGCAAGGTTCCAGTAACTGGAAATACGTAAGCCAGCACAAGTTGGGTGAGATACCACTTTTGTTCAGGCCTGTGATTTGTTTTATGGGGTTTTTTTAAACTGTTTATGTTTAAAAAAGCCTAAAGTGATGTGGCAAGGTGGGTGAGATAATAGCTTTTATTGAACCAACTTCTGTTGGTGAGAGAGACAAGCTTTCAAAACTACACACAGCTCATCTTCAGGTCATGTGACATGATGTCACGTAACCATTGGGCCACATGCTGCATATTTGCTGACCAGGCTCTGTCCCTTAAATCTGCCTCTGGAAGAAGCCCATACAGATATCAGGGGGTGTGTCTGAATAGACCTTGCCTGCTCACTACTGAGTCTCTGGGTTGGAACCCAGAGGAAAGAGGGCCTAGGCTCACCTGCCAGTCACACAGGAAAGTGGCATGGAGACCCTTGATACAAGGGGATAAGGACTTTTGAAAGCCCTGAGACAACAGGGTATAAGAAATATGGAGACCAGAGAGGACCTAAAGACCTGATGTAAAAACACTGGATTTTTGTTTCTTGGACTCTGTTATCCTGGGAAAGGTGGGACTATAAGTGACTTGCCTGGAGACCTGAGTCACAAGAAAAGGAAGACCACCACAGGGCTGGACTGGCTGTCGGCAGGGAGTGACAGATGAGGAAAGCTTACTATGCAATGCCCTGCTACAAGGGGGCAAGCCAGCAGTGAGTCAACTCTTGTACAGCATTCAAATGGCAAGAACCCATCCCTTCTTGCCTCCTCTTCAGTGTCCAGCTCCCCAGAGGGGCATGAGAACCCGCAATTACATGCTCCCCAAAATAAAGTCACATAAAGACTATTGTTGATATGAGCAGCCCTGGCACAGCTGGCTTGTCTTTACCCATCTTGCTCAGACATATAGCAGACACTGATGACCCAGTCCATAATATTGAATTACCACTAATTTCCTTGTCCATGATGCCAAATATTTTGGTACTTGATTCTGTTTTCACTTGTACCAGTTTATACCCATATAACCCATTGACATCAGTAGAGTTACTCCTGTTTGACACTACTGTAAGTTCAAAATCAGGGCTCTGGTGCTCACACTGAAATGCTAAAAACATAAATATGAAGACAGCAATGACAAGTTTTCAAAGTGATGCAAAGGGAAAGGCTGATGTATGTCAATATTGTAAATGAAACATTTTGATACAAGAAAACAACTTGGCTTGATATTCTCCAAAATGAAATAAAATCTAGGCTTACCATTCTCACCAGATGTCTTGTCTTTTCCATTTGTTGCTCCAGTACCTTGTCTCTGAGAGAAAAATAAAAAAGATATTATATGAATTCCCTGGGTTTGCAGTCTTCCATTTGAATTGCTATTAAAGCCTGGTTCCTCTTGAGTGCCTTACATTTGTGAAGTCATTCACCCCAGTGCAAAGTGGATTTGAAATGCTACAAAAAAAATTGGAAAACATCCAGTGGAGGGGAACAAAAATGATTAGGGGTCTGGAACACATGACTTATGAGGAGAGGCTGAGGGAACTGGGATTGTTTAGTCTGCGGAAGAGAAGAATGAGGGGGGATTTGATAGCTGCTTTCAACTACCTGAAAGGGGATTCCAAAGAGGATGGATCTAGACTGTTCTCAGTGGTAGCAGACGACAGAACAAGGAGTAATAGTCTCAAGTTGCAGTGGGGGAGGTTTAGGTTGGATATTAGGAAAAACTTTTTCACTAGGAGGATGGTGAAACACTGGAATGCGTTACCTAGGGAGGTGGTGGAATCTCCTTCCTTAGAAGTTTTTAAGGTCAGGCTTGACAAAGCCCTGGCTGGGATGATTTAGTTGAGGATTGGTCCTGCTTTGAGCAGGGGGTTGAACTAGATGACCTCCTGAGGTCCTTTCCAACCCTGATATTCTATGATTCTATGAAAATCAGATGGGTGTGTTTTACACCAGCTGTGCAGAAAGGCAAATCACCACACAAGGTCCAAGGGAGTGGAGAATAAGGACCTATGTTTGGAGGGACGACTCCCCTATCCCTCCTGGTTTAATCCCCTATGGAGATGGAACATTTCCCTCTGGTTTAAATTCAGTCAAAAGTAGCAGAGACTATGAGAGTCTAGTGACCATGTGTGAAAGTCATTTCAAAATGCATTTGATAGCTTTGCCTTCTATGCCATATGCATACTTTGAGCTGAAGGAAGTATATTGTCTTCCAGCTAATGGCAGTGGATTCAGGAGGAAAGGGAAAAATCAATCTTACCTTAACAGGGGCATTGAAACTCTTGTAAACAAGCAGTAGGCACTGCCATCAACCCCCCTGCAAAGTATTCGGCCTTAATTTAGTCCAGTCAAAGTGGTCCTATCTTTTAAAAAAAATGTGCACCATGCTGGTATTATTATTAACTCTCGGAGTCTTTGTGTTCTTCTACACTCTTTAATGATGCCAGCATGGTGTGCAACACAAGGGATAGCTTTTTAATAACATGATCAAAGTATGGAAGAATACACAGCTGGAAGTAGTTATTGTAGATATTGTCACAAATTAGTAGAACATAGCCCTGGGAGAGTAATAGCACAAATTCTCCCTGTACACAGCAGAATCAATAAAATCAACAAAATAAATGAATCACAAATTATGTTGGAGATCACAACACTGTCTTTTCATATCTACACAAGCCCTGAACCGTAGACCATATTTTAAGAGACAAAAGCAAAGGCTTCTATTCAACATGTCACTTTTGGCCAGTTTTACTATTTATGACTTCTGGAATTTCCCCAGGATTTTCTAAGGCAAACACCAGTTATCATCAGAGGATAGAGGCATTACATAAGATATTCACGATAAAATGAATATAAGTGCAAAACCATAATGATTATACAGTAAAATAGGATAAACAGTTTTGTTGCTAGCATGCGTAGGAGGAAACATAGTTTATGAATGCTTGGGGCCATATTAATTTTTAACTCAGTGGTTCTGCAGAATATCAAAGGCACATTATTAAATGTGTCTCCAAAATCAATGTCACTACTCATTTGTCTGAAGAGGAGGGAAAAGGGTTACAGAATATGCCAAATATTATAAGATAGGAACAGGTTTACTTTTCTGCCACTGATATTTTTTACAGAATTCTCAGTGCAGTACACAAAATATCTAGTTAATGTGGCATTTAAAACAGTGCTAATTTAATCCCCTATATGTAGAAAATAGGGTCAGAAGTGAATTTTCAGGCAGGAGTGGGGTTTTTTTGAGACTTAAATTAGAACTATAACATGAACCTTTTCAATTTATTCTTCAGCTCTAAAAAGCTTCAAGGCTTTAATTTTGCCTCTGATCTTAAATTCTTTTCCTATCTTGTATTTTACTAACCTTTGCTATTATACTGTACCACTTGGCATTGCTATGGTTAGGGATTGTGGTCAGGTGTTAATAAACACGTGGGGGGAAAGGCTTTTTTTAATCACTGGGGCATAGAAATTTCCTTTGAGCTGAAATTTGGCTGATTGAAGTCTCAGCCTGAAAACCATTTTTTTAATATTTTGTAAAAGTATTTCCCCTTATTTGAGTTTAATATATATTTAACAAATTAAAGGTATTACTTTCTGTCCGGTTTGGGGTACCACACTTTAAGAAAGATGTGAACATATTGGAGAGAGTCCAGAGAAGAGCAATAAAAATGATAATAGGTTTAGAAAAAAACCTCACCTATGAGGAAAGGTTAAAAGAAACTGACTGGGACCTGCTAACAGTTTTCAAACTTTTTAAGGGCTGTTATAAAGAAGACGGGGATCAATTATTCTCCAAGGCCGCTGGATGTAGGACAAGAAGTAATGGGCTTATTCTGCAGCAAAGGAAATGTAGGTTAGCTATTAGGAAAACTTTCTAATTATAAGGGTAGTTAAGCTGTGGAAAAGGCTTCCAAGGAAGGTTGTGGAATCCCCCACTGTGGAGGATTTTAAGAACAGGATGGACAAAAACATGTCAGTGATGGTGTAGGTTTACTGGTCCTGCACCAGTGCAGAGGGCTGGACTAGATAACCTCTTAAGGTTCTGTCCAGCCCTACATTTCTATGATTTTACAGTGCATTACAAGAGAAATCCAGTTTTTAAGCCTTGCTTACAGTATCTCCATTTGGGTACTCCAGTTGGTATCTAGGCACCTAAAATATGTATTTGGGTACTTAACTGCAGAACTGGGACCTATCTGAGGCACACAGGTTTGAAAATGGGACCCCATATGTGAGCTTGTTGGGTTTTTTTGTTTGTTTAACTGATTATTGGATTCGTAGACAGGCATACTGTTATGCAATTAGACAAAGGAAGAGGGCATGCAACTTCAAAGAAAGAGCTGCCAGTGGGGGGAAAAAGGGAAGGGAAGAAAGGCAGAAGTGAAGGACAGGAAGTGTTCAGTGGGTAAAGAACAGGTCAAGTGGAAGCGTGATACAGGCATTTATAGTGTATAATTGGCCATTCATCCCTGTCAACATCTTCCAAATTTTGAGACTTTGGTGATTTTATTTGTCCAAAATTCTATTTTTGATGAGAAACTCTGAAAAAAAATTGGATTGAAAATGCTTGTGTGTTTTGACCAACTATAGAACTGGTCAAAATTTGTGAACATTAAACATAAAATAGTTGGAATTTCACAATTTTTTAAAACAATTTTTGGATGTGTGTAAACTGCTGTGATTTTTAAAGGGTAGGAAGAGAAAATAAACTGTTCTTGTTTTCAAAATTAAAATCAGAAGCAATGGGAGTAGATTTGATTGCACTGAGGACAAAAAACAGTCATTTTTCATTGGCACTTAGTAAAGAGGAAATATGTTATAAGAATGTTGTAAGTAGGTGCAGTGAAATTTGTCCATGTGCACAGAGGCAGAGCAAAGTTTATGCACCACATAGGTCTCGTCTAAACCCTATTTCACTGCTAGATTACAAGCTTCACTAGCAGCAAAGAAGTTATACACAAATAATATAGGCTATGCCTTCAGTGCAAAAAAAAAAAAAAAAAAGCTAACTCATGTTAGCTAACCCTTGTTAGCTAACACAGGTTAAAATATTTGTGAATACACAGCAGCTCAGCTCTTAACTGCTCAGATTAGCAGCTATAGGAGCCTATGGTTGAAACTGAGCTGCACACTCATTTAAAAGCCGAGTTGCCATGTCTTCAGTGCTATCTTAACCCCTGTTAGCAGAACTGAGAGCGAGAGAATGCATGCTGATGTGATGTGGCATAATGGCAATAGCCTCATGAGTTTGGAATGTCATTATTCATAGTGGTCAAAACCATGAGAGAGTTATATAGGTCGTGCCAAATTGGTACCCATAAAGCCTTTATACCACACCATTATGTATTCCGTATCAACCTCATATTTTACAGAAAAACTATTGCACAAATGTCTTCTGTCTATTTACTATTTTTCATCTCTCTGTCTGTAAAGTCAGTTGCCTTGGTTACCTAGTGTCCAACTGCACAGACCCGAGAGGAAGAGACAATATATAACTCATACATTTTTAAAACTTCTAAAAATTGTATAAAAATAGCTTTTCCATGCATAAAAATGTTACTCCTTTAAAGTCTAATATCTGTGGACCTTCCATGGCTTCCAAGCAAGGAAAGCTTGGGATTTCCCATTTCTACTCCTGAACGGTCATGAGATACCAGACCTTAAACTTTCCCCTTGTCTGTCCAGGACTAAGTATTTCTTGTTCAGCTCCTCAGAAAAATGTAATTTTGGAGGGAAATTTTTACATTTAAGTGGCAAATGAAGTATTTCTCTTGCAAGCTGATTTGTAAACATTGGTGTCTTTTTGAAGCTGCTCAGAAGTTTGGAATGTTAGAATAAGCCTTGGTGAAGGTGGATTAGGAATTGGGCAGGTAAGATCAAAGTACATGATAAATGCAATTTAGCACATGACTATTGCTACTATATGCTACAGTATAAATTTAATATAGTGCTTTTTTAAAATCTTGTAATCAAAATGCCCCATATTCTATCACATTGTCTTTAATTTGTACAATGTATTTATGGTAAAGTATAAGAGAGAAGTCTGAAATAAAAACCCAGATCTGACTACCCTGACCCAAAAATCAGGATCCAGATCTTCAGCATGACCTCCTTCTCTGTTACATATATAATCTACACACACACATTCCTGCACTCCCTGACTCTGGAAAGTTTTCAAATACTCTAAATTTTTCTGAAATTTTTCTGGAGAAAATATTGCATCTTATTGGTAGATCAAAATCCTTTCAAGTGCCATTTTAAAATGACTCTAATGAACTCAATGGGAGTTTAGCCATTGATTTTAGTGGAGTCAGCATTTCACCCATGGCTTATAAGTCCAGAGAACACAAGTATATTGTTGGAATAGTAGCCATTGGACTCAAACAGCCAGCAGACAGGAAAAACAGAAATACCTAATATACAACTAAGGAGAGATAGAGCCAAGAAATTATGAGTTGGAGCCAGCAGATACATCCTGGAGAATTTAGGGTGTCAAATACATTTGTGTATGAAAGTTGGAAGATTAAATTTTTCCTGAATGCAGGGTTCTTGTTTTCTATGTTTGGCCATGCTAGCCTACGTTCAGAAGTTTACCTGTAATTGTAGCAGTCAGTACTTCCATATGTAGGTAGAAAGTTTGTTAATTTTTTCTTCTACTTACCAGATCTTTGTCTTTTCCAAGGATTATTAGAAGGTCATAATGATGTACACTATCTTCCCCCACAAAAAAAATCTTTTAAGAAGGGGAACACTGATGCTGGTGCCCCAGCTACAGACAGAAGGACCTTCTGCTTAATGAAGATAGTAAGGAACACCTGACTTTTAAAAGATGATGCTAGAATTTATTTTAATACACCTGCTTCTGGACCATGTACTAGAGAGGATGAGGGAGAACTGGGAGACAGAGAGCCATTACTGGCTGCTAGCTGATAACACACACCTATGTGCTTTCTCTCCTTTCTCCTCTGAAAACCCCTTGCTGAAAAAAACATGGGTGTTGCCTCCCCAAAACCTGGCTGCCATGTGGCCAGCTGGCATATACAAAATTAAATCCCTCCAAGCCAAATCAGCTCATCTGTATGTCTGGCAAATCAGCTCATCTGCAGAACATGTATTATGTTACTATTTTAGGATTAGCTGGAGGTCAGGGATCCTTTAGAGAATCTCTAACATAGTTAAGAAACCTTTCTTCTTCTCGTTGCTCTACTTTCACCTCCTCTTCATGTTTCTCTGCTTGTTTCCATGCTAGGGAAGTGGTGCTGAATATTAATGAAACAAAATTGTCTGTCCCCATCCGTCTTTTGGGGATAATTTTATCAAATGCAGACCTCCCTCCCCCCAGCCAACACTGGATATAAATGCAAGGTGAGTCAAGCTATCCAATTATTGATGTCTTACATATGGATGTAAAAAAAGTCATAGGCAATGGTGCCTGAGCACCTTACAGCAAGAGAAATACTTGAATATGCAGCTACTTGGGTAGACAGATGTGTCTGAGCTGTATTCAGCACAACCCAGGGGGAGGGGACATATGCCACTGTATGCCACCTTTGTAGCTCCTAGATTCTGGGACTAACCAGAAATGACTCCAGTCTCTGACACAGGATGGAGAGGCACAAAGGCTGTTCTAGCTTATACCTGGCTGATCACTGCTCCACGATCTCCTTTGTCCTGGCAATGGCCCCATGTCAGCTATGTATGCCAGCTTGTCACCATCTCCTGACACACTGGGAATTCACAAGTAATCAGTGGAGCCGATTTGCTGCCCGTTTTGTGCTATTAGAACAGTGTAAAATAGCACACCAGAATCTGGCCCTCAGTAACAGCATCTATCTGTCAAAATAAAAATGAGCTTTGGACATTTTGGCAGTTCCTCTCAGTATCTACATGGTCATGTAGTATGCTATTTAACCATCCCTTGATTGTACTAAGCTAGGACAGTCATTTTGATTGGGAATCTCCTATTAGCTTTATGAGTGAGAGTGCTGCAGGTGGGCTACAATGAACTGACCTGACCCAAACCGCAATGGCTGAAAAATTGCATTGCCAGTGGTAATGATTTGTATGCACTTCTATAACCACCAACCATATACACACGTGATGAGATTTCAATGACAGATGCAATATTTTTCAATAACCAACAGAACTGACAGGGAGACATAGAGCAGACCTGCCTTTTAGATACAGTGGACCTGCTTCTTCTCCTGATTCTGCACCTTATGCAGCCACTTACACCTGTGTAAAATGAGTGCAAAGTAGGTCTAAAACATTACCAAATCAGAGGGTAGCTTCTTACACCTTTTTTGCGCTAGTGTACATGTCTATAAAGGGTGCATGGGAGTGGGGAATCAGGCCACTTAAACCTCATTGGAAAAATAGCCCACCCAACATCCATAGGCTGAATACTTTAGTCTACAAACAAGCAAAACGCCCATGAAGTTAATATAGACCCTATACTTAACTGATTAACTGGCAGATATAGCTTTTAAAAATTGGCAGTTTAGGTCATATTACCACTGAAAATATGTCCTTCTTAATTTATTTTTACAATGGTGTAATGAGAAATAGCTATTTTTGGACATCTCAGATGGGATGAGCAGTCAACCTGTGGAACTCTTTGACAGAGGATGCTGTGAAGACCAAGAGTATAACAGGATTCAAAAAAGAACTAGATAAATGCATGGGGGATAGGTCCATCAATGCCTGGATGGGCAGGGATGGTGTCCCTAGCCTCTGTTTGCCAGAAGCTGGGAATGGGCGACGGAGATGGATCACTTGATGATTACCTGTTCTGTTCATTCCCTCTGGGGCACCTGGCACTGGCCACTGTCAGAAGACAAGATACTAGGCTAGATGGACCTTTGGTCTGACCCACTATGGTTGTTCTTATGTCTCTTAATAGTTTACAATGGCAAAGATTTGCAACAGAATTCCACAAATTGTATAAAGTATAGAACAGCTTTATTCAGGGTAAGAGAAATATAATAGTCATGTTTTAAGTCTTGTAAAAGTACAGAGGGAAAAAGCTTTCTTTCTCATCCTCTTTTACCATTGCAATCCTGGAATTTACAAACCAGCACAGCTAGAAATTGCTAATTTTGTATTCAAATTCAGTGTAATTTTCTCAACAAAGAATATTTACACCAACAGCAAATGTACTTGACATAATTATCACAAACTGTATCCTGTCTAATATTTGGTTTATTAGCATATTTTGAATTAAAACATTATTAAGCAGATATTTCTCCAAAGACATTATAATCACATATTTTTCTGAGGGGGCAGGAATTAATGGAATCTTTGCAGTTATTTTGAAAGCAGCTGCAAGAATGTGCTGTATTTCCCTAAATCCTGTTAATTACTGTGCAGTCCTTAAGAAGATATCTTCCATTATTCTGGTGGAGGCTGAGGGTTTGATCCTGCAAGATTTATTTATGTAGCAACCTTTACTCAGGCATGCAATTGTATTGACTTTAATAACATTACTTGCAAGAGTAAGAGAAGTAGGACCAAGCCCTTGGTGTGCTAATGTGAAATTCCTTTAAGCAACATATTAGATTTTGTTTAGCAAAGGGCAAACATTGTTCAGTTGGCCAAAGAACAAGCCTCACCACACTGCTTGCCAAAAAAAAATTACTTCCACTCCAATCTACAATAATACAGCCTGTACCTAATTAAAGCTGAAAAAAGATGTCCAGGTGGCCCAAGAGAAATGCTCTAAATTTTTTAATTGATAAATCTGATTGACAGAAATGAAAAAAAAATGGCAAACCTCTTAAACAAAAGGGTATCTTCCTCTTACCACTATTTCTTATCCTAGATTTAAGACCATCAATACATATCTCCTGACCTGCAAAATGTACATAGACTGGCCCAGACTCCAAAGTCTGGATTCAGGTCCAGAGCTTTCTGTCTTCCCTGGAGAGAGGAAACTCCACAAGGAGTTCCCCTTAAACAACTCTCTAAGAAGTCAGGATTATGCACCGAAATGCCCCTAGGGACCTCTGTTTGGAGGAGAGGGATGTCCTGGCTGTATTCATTATTCTGAATAGTATCTGTGGAGTTGGTGGGGAGATTAGATGCCCTCTGCCTTGTCATATCTGAACACATCTCCACTCATTCCTTCACACTTTCTTCTTCCAGGGAAAGCCCTCTTTAGTGTCCCAGGACGCAGAGGGACAGTGTCATATGGGCTGCTGAAGCCCAACCAAACACAAAGAAGGGATAATATCTGTCTGATGAGGGCCTTTCCATTGCTGGATCTCAGGGGTGTAATCTAGCACTCAGTTTTTATTCAGTCATCACTCAGGCATACACTCACTGACTACAGTGAGAGTTTTCTTCTAGGGGGAATTGAGTAATTTGGCTCAAGGAGCTGAGGAAAAAGCTGAGTACGCTAAGTCCCTCTACTTCTGACTACCAAGAAATGCCAAATGTGTGAAACCAACCAGCTTTTCTTCCTTTTTGTAATTTTCTAAAGATCAAAACTCTGTACAGCATAGTGGGCACTCACCACTGCTACTCCACAGCGATGGGAATAAGACTGTGTACCTGCTTCTAAGAAAAGGAAGCAGAGCTGAGGAGGAAATAGGAATTTCAGTCCGGTAAGAAATTCTGATATTTTGATGTTTGAAGCAGGACAAAAAGTTGAAATATTGAAACTTTATGGAGAATGACAGGGTCTGAAAAATTTTGATTCAGAAATGGCAAAGCATTCCATTTTGGCACTTTTGATTGAAACTAAACCTTGTGATACTCCGAAATCAAAATATGTTATTTCAGTTTGTTGAATGGAACCAAAACATTTCATTTTGAGTCAGTTAAACATTAAACTGCATCTCCCTATGGGTGGTACATTGACTCAGGGTGTTGTCGTTTGGATGTCTGATGGCCCATTCTTCCCTATGGGCTGGACTCCCTGGCCAGACTACATCGCCCAAGTCAAGTCAACAAACCAAAACATTTTGATTCACGTCAAACCAACTGCTTTGGTTTTCCCAAGGGGCAATATAAAAAATTCTGTGGAAATTTTTGATTTTGCAGAAACTATATTTTCAGTTGAAAGATCATTTTAGAGGGAAGGCTCTTCAATAGGAAAATACCACACCTCTGTTAAATGCCTGGAGACAAGACTATTCAGCTTTTGATGGTATTGACTGTAATGTCCAGCGTGGAGTGGATCAGGGACCTGAAGCAGTTGGATGATAGCATGCAGAAGCTGATATTTGGAGTTAGATTATAGGTTCTGATATTACCCAACTATTAGGCCCCACAAATTGGAATAGTATCCTAATCCAAGTATAAGTATCAGACTTTTTGCTCGTGCCTAGTCTGAATGAATACTGGTGGGTTTTTGTAACAAATGTTTGCTTCATATTTCATTTTCCAAACCCCCAGGAAATCCAGAAGAATTTAATTTGCTAGGAAACAAACCCAGCTGTAATTTAGTTTAAGGCTGTCTTCAAGGGACAGCAGAGTTATTAATGGCAGAAGTTTGCACCAACAAATTGCGCTGTATCGGAACATATTGATCCTAACGTTATTAAGACAGACTTATCTCCTTCACACGCCTGAAGAGTGAAAGTGTTTTTTTCAATTGTGCACTAAAAACAAATTTGTCTTCTCCTTCTCCCTGGACTCCCTACATATTACAATAGAGACAGAAATAAAACAAAAAGGCATTACTGTACATTTCAATAACTTTTGGTATATATTGCATTAGCAACTAGCAACTGACCAGTCAAAGTCTGAACAGATGATATTTGAAGAAAGTTTCAGATTGTCATACAATGCAGCTTCCTGTTTTCATAGAAGGACAAAACCCTCAGGACAAGTTATTCGATATCCAGTACAGCTCCAAGGAGAAGCAGCAAAAGTGGCTATATTTCATCTTTGCTACTCTTGATGTTCAGGCCGCCCGTTCAGTCACAAGGAGCAATTTAGAGCAGCCTCAGGGCTTGTCTAGATTATGCCAGCTGCAGTGACTTCACAGGGGCTACTCCACAAACTGGGGATTGAGGGTGAGTGCACTGCATGCAGACCCCTTGTCCTTGGCCATGATCCTTATGCTGGCAGCTGCATGGAGAGATGACGTAGAGCTGTTATTGCTGTCTCTATGCCACTGGAAGATTCCCCTATGCAAGGAGAATCTTCAGCTGTCCACTTGGATGGCTTTAAATTTGCTTTGAGACACTGGAGGGGCACAAATCAGATATAAGTGGACAAAGAAACTGCCCCTTATTGTTCAAATATGTATTGAAATTGAGCTGGTAAGACTTTGGAGAGCTTGAAGTTATGTACAAATCAGAGCAAAGCCCTGTTGTCTGGCTTGGCTCTGTGAGCCTAAACTGAAGCCAAGCTATTGGAAGTGACCCTACTGCATTGGAAAGAAAACAGACAGGGTGATATGTAAGGTTACAGTGACTACCAGGAAGTAGTGTCAAGCATTTTCACACACTCGGCTCTTTCTCATTCATAGACACAAAGCTGAAGAAAAGCCAAGAAACTAGTACCAGGCACTAAACCTTACATTCTCTGTGTGCCTCTGGGTCCCAAAACTCACTGGGTCTCATTCTCTGCTGCTTGTATCTAGTGTAGTCATGTGCACCTGTGCAAAGTGGATTTAAAATGCTACCAAATTGTCATGATATCATTGTATACCTACGCTGCACAGGTGCAAATGACTGCTGATTGTGAAAGGCAGCCAAAAAACAGTCCTATTATGTTTCTCCTTAAAAATAAATATATGTATTTAATAAGTTCATTGTTGCTTTGAATGTGCAAAATTTCACAATTTCAGAATTTCACAAGGAAAGCACAATAACCAAGTATGATGAAAGTTCACTATTTCTTGTTGCTTAGATCCACTTCTATGTTCCATCTATTTCTAAAATTTTGTAGACAGCTGGCGGTGGGGAAGCCTACATGGAAAACCCCCAAAGAGTACTGCCAGAATGCATATTATTTTCAATATACATTATTTTTGCAATTTTGAATCTTTAAGCCCAGATCCTCAGTTGATGCGAGCTGACATTGCGCCATTGTCTTCCGTGCATCTACACCAGTTTACACCAGCTGAGGATCTGGCTGAAAAGCCCACATCCAAGATTCAAACATGTCTAAACTTTTACATGAAACAAAAAGAAATGTTCAACCCTCAAACTCAGTGAAATGATGGTAGAGTGCCTCACACAATCTTACTGAAGAGGATAATTCAAACTTGCTTGCCTATTAGTACTGTCACCTGGATTGCAAAGCTGATTGGATGAACAAAAGGAAGAATAGTAATAAACAGTCAAGTATTGAATTGGAGGGACATTGGCTGGCATTTGGCTGCCCTAGCTTAACTGCAGCATGTGTACTCATAGAATCATAGAATATCAGGGTTGGAAGGGACCTCAGGAAGTCATCTAGTCCAACCCCCTGCTCAGAGCAGGACCAATCCCCCATTTTTGCCCCGATCCCTAAATGGCCCCCTCAAGGATTGAACTCACAACCCTGGGTTTAGCAGGCCAATGCTCAAACCACTGAGCTATCCCTCCCCCTGCATACTCCTGCATATGCATTTCAAATTGTGCTATGTATCCAATGTATTTGCTCTTCTTTTTCTCTCCTTGACTGTATATCTCAGTGTCTCAGTCCTCCCTCTTCCCCTCATGTTTTTCTATTGTGTATAACTTTTCCAACTTTCCTTCTCTCTCCTTCCACCTCCCTCCTCCCTGTTATGGCCTTGAAATCCAATAAGCCAGTCCCAGCGTTTAAGTTTACTAAAGATTTTATTTGACTAACAAACAATGAGAAAATAAAGTCACTCTTACATGTGCACACATGCATGAAGTTTATAGTGTGGGAGAGTTTCAACCAGTAAGGCTTCTTTGTTAAACTCTGCATCCAGAACACTCCAGGCCTTAAACGCGAAGCAGGATTTAGCCCCTGGGGGGGTCTAGAGGTCTATTAAATTGTAGAACACTTTTTCCATGAGGTGTAGCTAAGACCCATTACTTGAGACATTTAAACCTAGACTGGAAAAAGCACTGGAACTAAACTGTAGGGAGCAATTCTGCACCAGCAGGGGTAGGAACTAGCTAACTTATTTTGTTTTTCTATCTCTAATTCCTGTGATTGGCAGAATTAACTTTTGAGAAAAATATTAAAAGAAATAAATATCCCAGATCCTCAGCTGGTGTAAATTGGCTGTGTCATGTTTCACCAGGTGAGGATCTAGCCCATACACATAGCTTGACCGAACCAGAACTATGAGGAGATATGATAACCATTTTCAAGTGTTATCTATGAAGCATACAGACATCAAGTGTGGAGATGAGTTGTGATCTAAGAGCCTGTCATTAGACAAAACATTTGCAGTTGTAACTGTTCTGTGGCTGCATAGCTTTGAGCCTTTTCCATAGATGCTGCCATCCATTTTCCTGCCTCAGCAGGGAGGTGGCCTACATGATCTAATAGGTCTTTTCCATCTCTATGATAAAGAGAAATCAGAACAGAAAGTCATTTTGCATTGGAAGTGGGGTCAGCAACACTGGATCTCAATTTTAGGTACATTTCAGAGTGGCAGCCATGTTAGTCTGTATCCGCAAAAAGAACAGGAGTACTTGTGGCACCCTAGAGACTAACAAATTTATTTGAGCATGAGCTCTAATATGCTCTATATGCCATCATATGCCAGCAATGCCCCTCTGCCATGTACATTGGCCAAACCGGACAGTCTCTACGCAAAAGAATAAATGGACACAAATCTGACATCAGGAATCATAACATTCAAAAACCGGTAGGAGAACACTTCAGCCTCTCTGGCCACTCAGTAAAAGACTTAAGGGTGGCAATTCTGCAACAGAAAAGCTTCAGAAACAGACTCCAACGAGAAACTGCTGAGCTTGAATTAATATGCAAACTAGATACCATTAACTTGGGTTTGAATAGAGACTGGGAGTGGCTGGGTCATTACACATTGAATCTATTTCCCCATGTTAAGTATCCCCACACCTTCTTGTCAACTGTCTAAATGGGCCATCTTGATTATCACTACAAAAGTTTTTTTCTCCCGCTGGTAATAGCTCATCTTAATTAATTAGCCTCTTACAGTTTGTATGGCAACTTCCACCTTCTCTGTATGTATATGTATATATATATCTCTCTTCTTACTATATGTTCCATTCTATGCATCCGATGAAGTGGGCTGTAGCCCACGAAAGCTTATGCTCTAATAAATTTGTTAGTCTCTAAGGTGCCACAAGTACGCCTGTTAATTTTAGGTAAGGTTCAACATCTATGTCAAGCAAATGTGTGGACACATGTCGTTTGAGTTTTAACTTAAGTAGCATGTTTTTTTAATTTTATTGCCAATCAACGTCAAGAGAAGTGGAGAGGAAGATCAGTAGAATACTGTCAGATAAGGGGCTGCAGGTTTTCCATCTTCATTAGAACATCCTGGACATTGTAGCCAGTATAAGGAAATAGGGTTATGGGGGCTCAGAGTGATGTGACAGCTCTGTAGCAACAAAGATAGTAGAAAGAAAAAGACAGTCTCACACATACATACACAGTTGGATGCTTCTGTCTCCCAGTTTTCTCATCTGGAAGGAAAATGCCCCCCTTCCCCTTCCTGTGTTACGGACCTGGGTCTGTTCTCTATCTTTTGTCACCCACTCTGGTTAAAGTGGTATTACAGGTTCTTCTTTAGAGCAGGGGTTCTTAACCTTTTTCTTTCTGAGGCTCCCCCAACATGCTATAAAAATTCCCTGGCCCATCTGTGCCACAACAACGTTTTCTGGCCCTCCCCCCGGCTTCAGCCTTGCTGTGGTGGGGCCTGGGCCTCAGCCCCACTGCAGCTTGGCACTTGGGCTTCGGTGGCGAGGCTCTGGCTTCGGCTTTCTGCCCTGGGCCCCAGAGAGCCTAACAGCAGCCCTGCTTGACAGATCCTCCTGAAAGCTGCTCATAAACCCCCCAGGGGGTGCAGACCCCCAGTTGAGAACCGCTGCTTTAGAGCTTACAGTTATAGACCATAGTTAGAGTCCACTTGTTCTCCTGGCCATCATAATAGCGGAACAAGAAAGCCAGGCAAATGGTGGTACAGAAACCAAATACATTTTATTCAAATCAGTAAGCAAATGACTGGTGACTTTTCCCTATGATAAAAAGACTGACCCTGATCCCATTGAAGTCAGTGGGATTTTTGCCATAGGTTTCTGTGAGATCTGGATCAGGCCCAAGATTTAGAAACTGTTGGGAGAAAAAGAACTGCTCTTGTAAATAGATCTGGTTGGGATTTTTTTTATAAGATGTTTTTCCATCAGAAAATGCCAGTTAGTCAAAACTGACACTGTTTGCGGAAACAGATCAATGTCACCAAAGTTGTCATCTAGAAGGTTTCTCAGGCCCAGGATAGAATTTCTGGATTTGACAGGAAAGTGAGAGATACTAAGATAGTATGGGGGAGGGGACTCACCCAGGTGGTGAGAGCCCAAGCTCTGCCTGATTCAAAATAGGGGCTTGAAGCTGGGTTTCCTATATACCAGGTGAGGGTCCTAACTACTGAGCTATTGTGTGCTTAGTTGCTCGCTCTCAAAGGGCTCCATTTCACTCCAATGCAGAACAAACATAAAATTTCAAAACCTCATAATTCTTTTACTAAATGGAATGCTTGTTTTCCAGAAACTTGACTACAAAATAACGTGTCTTCATGACAATTAATCAGTTTCCAACATTGTAACCTACTAATCCTCATCAGACTCAGGCATGGAGGGAATCTGTTTATTTTTTTTCCCTTTAGAGTTGCACCCGTTTGTAGTTATTCTCTCACAAGCAAATGGAAAGATATAAAACCCAGCAATAAATCTCTAATTAGTGAAATGTAGTCAATAGTAATACACTGATATGGTGTTGAAATGTGCAGAAATTACACACCTGGCAGGAAGATTCCTGCTTTTCTTTTTAAACAACATGGTCACCAGTCTCTCAAACTTAAGCAGAACTTGACTTCCAATTTTCTAACTTTTAAGGGATATTTTAAGAGTTGCCTGAGCATGTTCTGATGCCATGCTGAAGAGGAAAGTAGGCAAACTGACAGGTCTAACACATACTGTTCTCCCTTTTCCCTCCCCTTTTGAGCTGCAGTTTGCCATCCAGCTAATAAATGGGTGTAAATTAAAATTAAAAAGTTATCTTCCTGTGCTTTCCTTCCCCCGCATCCCCAATCTATGCAAGCTGCAGAATTCCGCCCTATATTATCGCTGCAGTTTGCATAAATATTTATGTTCTCCTGATTTTGGCTACAGACAATTGGCTGCACTGAGGTAGGTGGGGGGGGGGGGAGAAATGAAGAATAAGTTGCAGAAGGCAGTCCCCAAAGAATTTTAGCTGCTCAGCCAGATTTCCTCCTGGATCTTCACACAGTGCAAGGCAGCTAGTTCAATCATTAAAAGGGAAGGGTGCAGCTTGTACTCCCTCTCCCCATGTACACCCAGCTTTGCTAGGCATTGTGGAGGGGTTAAGATATCATGGCCCTGCCCTTTCAGTTCCTTCAGGGAGGTTAGTTTCCACTCTAGTGTTTGTATTCCATGCCTGGATTATGCTTGGAGCTGGGAAAATAATGGATTTTTTTAGTTTGCTGGCAATGCCATAAAACTGGGGGAGGGGATCATTTTAGATCTAACTGAAAAAAAAATCATTTTGGGTTAAACTAAATGTTTTCTTTCAACAAAATTTAAACATTGTGTTTTGATTTTAATCACCGTAAGCTTTTAATTTTTTAAAAATAAAATTAAAGGACTTTTTGAAACAAAAAGTTGTTTTGAACCAAAAAAAATCAAAACATTTTGTTTAGAAAATGTCAAAATGAAATGGTGTTTTTTTTCTGGATTGTGTGTGTGTGTTGTTGTGAAGGGGAGAAGGAGGAGGTTGACCAAAACAATTTGGCAAAACAGACACAAATTCACAACACACTTTAGTGTGACCAAATCTGCATTTTTCACAAAATCATTTTGGCTGAAAAATTTTACCCAGCTCTAACTATGCTGTTGCAAGCGTATCAGAGAAGGAAGGCTCCTTGTACCTGAGCTATCTCAACTTCTGTACCTGGACAGGGCCAGCCTCAGTCTGGTCCTTTATATGTCTTTTAAAAAATCATCAAGACAAATCCTGGCGAAAGCTGTTTCCAAGCTGCCATACCTATTTCAGCTATCGCTTCATCACAGAAACAGCTGCAGGGCTGAATGACAGTGCTCATGTTTTGGGGGACTGCAACATCTTGGTGAAACACTGGAATGCGTTACCTAGGGAGGTGGTAGAATCTCCTTCCTTAGAGGTTTTTAAGGTCAGGCTTGACAAAGCCCTGGCTGGGATGATTTAACTGGGAATTGGTCCTGCTTCGAGCAGGGGGTTGGACTAGATGACCTTCAGGGGTCCCTTCCAACCCTGAGATTCTGTGATTCTGTGATTCTGTGATCTTGCATGACCTTTAATGGGAGACTTCTGCTCATGCCTAGGTCTGGATCTCAGATTCCTAACGATAGCCTCACATTTAATACTGGAGACAAATGTGCCCAGGACTGTTGTAAAAACCGTGTGATGAACTGTCTCCAGTGAACCCTCATACCATAAGAAAATGTCGGCGTGACCAGACGTCACCCATGAAGTGTCACATAATTAAATGTCTGTGATGAGATGCTGTGATTTCACTGATGTGTGTCAAGTTTATGCCAGATTTGAGTCTAAAGGCTCAGTGGTAGAGCTGTTCAGAACTCTTAGGTGTGAATAATTTATCTGATGTATTTTGGCATTTTTTCTGTGAATAATTTATTCACAATTTTTTGTCATTAGTTGACCAGCTCTATTTAATGGCAAGAAGCTAGAAAACTCTAAGGAAATCAGTCTGAAATTCTTGGGCCTGACCAAAAACCCATTGGAGACAACTGACAAGCTCCCATTGATTCAAGGATCAGGCCCTTATTGAACAATTATTTTGGGACAGATTTACAAAGATATTTAGGTGCCTAAAGATGCAAATAGGTGCCCAGTGGGATTCTCAAAAGTGCCTAAGCAGGTTAGGTGCTGAACTCCCATGGAAATCAATGGGGCTTAGACACCTATCCTGCTCAGGTACTTTTGAAAAATCCCACCTCCAGGGCCGGAGTTCCCATTAGGCACACTAGGCATGTGCCTAGGGACACCGGTATTCTAGGAGCCCTACAAATCCAAATTTTGTTGTTCCTGGGTCCTGGCAGGGAGCGGGGCCGGCTGAGGGGCAGACAGCCCCACGCAGCCCTGCTGGAGGGCTCCTTGCTCAGCCTGGCTGACAGCGTCACTCCCAGCAGGGCTGGTGAGTGCCGCCGGGGGGCAAGACTTGGGAGAATAGATCTCTGGGGGAAATTGTGGGCGGGTTCTGTGCAGAGGGAGTGGAGGACGCTGGGCAGTGGGGGGATTGTGTGGGCCACTGGGAAGTTGTGGGGGGGGGGTCTGTGCAGGGGGCACTGGGCAGTGGGGGTGTCTGTGGGAAGAGGGGCACTGGGTGGTGGGGCACCTAACGTTAAAAGTGGCAGGGTACCCCTGCCACCTGCACGGTGCTCTGCCGCCACAGGTGATGGTGGTGGTGGCGGGGCTCCGAGCCCCTGTGCCTAGGGGCGCCCAAAGTGTAAATCCGGTCCTCCCCACCTCAACACCTCTCTGTATCTTTAGGCATCTAAATACCTGGCTCTGTGTGACTAGTAACTCGATTTTTTTTCCCCTATACACACATAGAGATAGACCCCAAATGAGGACTTGACTCAGCAGCGCAATGCCAAACTTTGGGCACCCTGCTGCCTGGTGGAATCCTAAGCCCCAAATGAGATGCCCAGGCTCCCAACACAATGTATGAGGAGAGTTAGGCACCTCTGGGTGAAATGCACAAAAGCTGAGCAGGGAGCTGCCTAAGCTAGCCAATACAAAATGCTTCTGACTGGTGTGTGGGCTAAGCCCCACCACGCGATGGTGCCTATCGCTGCTTAGGATTCACAGCTATGAACCTGCTCTTGGAGTTAGTCGCTTACGCCAGGTCAGACCTTTCACACACACAGAAAACCTGAGGAGGCAGCACTGGAGCCCCCTTTATGTGCCAGTGGTTTGAGCAGGCACCCAGGCTGTGGGAGATGGGTTTAAATCCCAACCCTGCCCGCTATGGAGCAGGGACTTGAACCCAGGTCTTCCACAGGAGTACCCTAAACAGTGCCCTATGGCAAGCTCAAGCCCTCCTGGGGAAGTGGTTCCACTCTGGATGACACTTAAATATTCATTGGGCCAGAGAGAGCAAGCACAAGTGTTTCCATATCCCAGTGGTTAAGACACTCCCCTGGCGTATGTGGGAGTCTGGTTCCAGTCTCTGCTTAGCTCTATAGGTAAGTATTTCCATACAGAGAGGAGCAGTGTCAAGAGGCAAGACTGAGAGAGCCCTGCCCTGGATCCCAGTGGTTAGGACTCTCCCTTTAGGACAGGGGTGGGCAAACTATGGATCGGGGGCCGCATCCAGCCCTCTAGATGTTTTAATCTGGCCCTTAAGCTCCTGCAGGGGTGTGGGGTCTGGGGCTTGCCCCACTCCGTGTGGCTCCTAGAAACAGCGGCATGTCCTCCCTCCAGCTCATACATGTAGGGGCAGCCAGGGGGCTCTGCATGCTGCCCCCGCTCCAAGCGCCACCCCAGCAGCTCCCATTGGCCGGGAACTGCAGCCAATTGGAGCTACATGGGTGGCGCCTGTGGACAGGGCAGCACACAGAGTTGCCTGGCTGCGTCTCCACATGGAAGCCAGAGGAGGGACATGGCTGCTGCTTCTGGGAGCTGCTTCAGGTAAGTGCCGCCTTGAGCCTGCACCCCTGACCACCTCCCACGCCACATCCCCCTTCTCCAGCCCTGATCACCCTCCAAACCCCTCAATCCCAGCCCAGAGCACGATCTTGCACCCCAACCCCTCATCCCCAGCCCCACCCCAGAACCCGCACCCCCAGCCAGAGCCCTCACCCCCTCCTGCACCCCAACCCCGAATTTCATGAGCATTCATGGCCCGCCATACAATTTCCATACCCAGATGTAGTCCTCGGGCCAAAAAGTTTGCCCACCCCTGCTCCAGAAGGTGGGAGACCTCCATTCAAATCCCCGCTCCCCATCAGGCAGAGTGGGGATTGTGAACCCCAGTCTCACACATCCTGGGTGAATGTCAAGACCAATGAGTATTAATGGGGGCACAACCACTGTTTCCTGTGTTTTTGTGGGGCCCAGTCCAGTAGATGTACTCACAGGGTATGTCTACACTACACTGGCTTGGGCTAAGGGGCTGTTTAATTGCAGTGTAGACGTTTGGGCTCAGGCTGCAGCCTAAGTTCTGGGAACCTCACACCTTGCAGGGTCCTGGAGCCTGGGATCCAGCCTGTGCACGAATGTCTGTACAACAATTAAACAGCTCCTTAGCCTGAACCCCACAAGCCTGAGTCAGCTGGCACGGGCCAGCTGTGGGTGTCTAACTGCAGTGTAGTCATACCCGGCCTAAGATGACCTGTGAGCAAGCGAGATAGGTGGGGGAAGGCCTAGTTTGTGAATCCTTTTGGTTCTTAGGCATGAGCTAGGTACCGGGCTACAGTACCTAGGCAGCTGTGTGCATGTTCAGTGGTGGAAATTTAGACAGCAGCTGTGCAGGCATGTTGAGGATCTAAATTTTGCATTTAGGCACCTTTAGGTGCCTAAATACTTTTGTGGATCCAGCCCTTAGTGTCATAAACAAATTTGCAGGTGTCAATACTCCACAGTAAAGTCTTGTTGCTTTTTTCTTTAAAAACTCTATCTCTTCCCCCAAAAACAATGTTAAATGTAGAGACATTTAAATATGGCATGATTATATTGATGACTATTTTATGCTCTTCAGCTTATTTCAGGAATTGATTTGTAATCATGTGGCCAGAAAGGGGAAACAAAACAGATGACTTTTGTGCAGCAGTAATATGAAAAATAAAACAAGGTGCAGCAAATGGGGTTTGAAGGGTCTCGTTTTTGTTCAGTTCAGGAGTCTCTAAGCCTGCATTCTAAGCTCCAGTAACAGTGTGACAATGATTAGCATAAAAAAATACAATCGCTGGACCATCCTCACCATCCTCCCTGCTTTCCCTCTCCCACTTCTGGATATTTGATAGCCATATTTGAGTCTGGCTTTTCAGTCATATTATCCTCTGATTTCATGGTGGATAACAAAAGGATCTGGTGCAAATATATATCTTAAACATTTCCAGTTCAGACAAAATCCATCAGAAGCCACATCAGGAGTCTAAACATTGCACACTCAGACAACTAAAGTGATTGTCTTCTGCCAGTCTTTCTTTTCGCCTAGGTTCTTTTAACCAGAGCCCTTCTAATTAAGATAACCTGGTTTGCTCCATTTGTTTTTCTGTCCTGAGAGGGTAATAATCAACTAAAGAATAGTTAAAGGCATTCTTCCTGAGTGCAGTTTGTGAAATAGGTTCTCCAAGTCTTACCATTTTCTGTATGACAATGACAGCAGCTCTGTCCCTCGAAGCATCAATGATAGAGTTAAAAATTGTTAAATAGACACTCGGCAGGGGCTTGAGAAATGTACTGGGAAGGAAAGCAGTATCCTCTGTGATGGGGACTTGCTAGAAGTGCTATTTTGTGTGGGACAGGGAAGTATATTAATAAAAATATGGGATCCCAGTTGTTGTATAGATGTGATGACTTTGATGCTCATGGGAACTCTTCGCTTATTGATTACAGAAAGGAGAGGTTACGTCAAAGAGGGGAACTTAATGTAAACTATTGTACTGTGAACTTCTGTACGAACAGCTGCTGAAACGGCAACGTAATACAAAACTGCGTTGGCATGATACAGATGTAGACAATAATAATCAACCTGTCATCGTTTTACATTAGGAAAAGTTAACATTTTACCAGAATAATGATGCCATAGCAGACAAAGTATTTCTGTTAATGCATGTGACAAAGGGATACTTTGTATATAAAAGCTACAATATGAACGGTATCCAGTTTATTCAAATGTAGACATCCAATCAGCAGATGAAAGGCTGTGGGGTTACTGATGCCTTATCTCAGGATTCTATGCACATTACACATAGCAGGAACACATCATGAGGATTCCCCATTTGTTAGCCTGTTCAGGTATGCATAATGTGAATGGAAATATGCCTGCCGTGTGACCCTTTTGCAAAGACCACTATACTACGTCTCTTCTTATGTCTCCTCATTGTGTTTATATCACAAGTCAGTCATTTAAGATATGGTGGAAAACATAGCAATAGCCGTAGGCAGAAACATACTTTGTATGGTTGTTAATTTTACCCTGGCTGCCAAGAAAGGAACACCCATCTGTCAAAAAGACAGTGATAAAAAAGAAGCCTCCAAAAATAAGTGCTAAGACATAATTACAACTAACTCAATTGATTTGGGATGAGGTAAAGAGCAGAACTATAGAAATCAGGGTTCTACTAGCTGAACTTGCCTGACATTTGGAATGAATATGCTTTTTAAAATAAAAATATTGGCTTGTCACTGCCAAACTCTTTCACTGCAAATAGAGTAAGTGTAGTGACTGAATTTTCAGGTTTCTTTTTCGAAATACACAAAGGTCCTTTCATGCTTGATGTTATTTGCATTTTTCCTTTGCTGGTTATAAGGACAAGTGTAGATGTAATCCTTCCTAGGACAATAGCTACCCAGTTCGTAGCACTGGCAAACTACAAACAAGGCATTTTTCAAATGAGGTTTATACTTTAATATCTAACTTTTACACCACTGACCTCTCAGCTCACTTCTTCTACATTGAACAAAAACATAAAATGAAACCTTAAAAGATGATAAAGCTTGTCTTATTTTATATCTCCAAAGTATCATGCACACCTATGGAGCTTTTCTTAGTAATAGATAACAAGAATTAATAATAGTCGTTGTTAGAAACTGATGTATTTCACATTTCACAGCCAGAAATCAGACCTTTCATATGTCTGCAGGCTATGCTACAAGGTACTGTGTAATCTCATTCTGTTTTTAATTAAGTAAAAAAATAAGAACTACCTGATCATTTCCAAACAATCTTATTTATAAAAGTATAATATTTAGCTCTGGGTGCTTTACATATTCAAACAAAGCATTATATAATCCTGTTAACTACATGTATTCATTGATGTACTCAATTATGAATGTCTTCATTTCTCAAACTTTTCATTCCATCGTTGATTTAAATTGACTTTAAAAAAACTCATCTCATTTTTCTTAAGCTGTATTTCCCCCTGTTACTGGTGTTATTCCTGCTTCAGATTCCTACATCTCTCTCTCCCCAGATAATAGGTTTATCCACTCACCTCACTCATATTTGTTTTGAAATGACAGCTCACAGATTTCCACTTCCTCACAACAGGGAGACTGTACAAAAGCTCTTTCCACTGTTCCTGGCTTTTCTCTTAAAAAGGGCTGCCCAGTGGCATCATGCCGCTAGTAAACCAATAAGATGCATTCACCTGCTGAACTCCTCAGCATGCATCCGAGAGCACAAAGGGCCACCTAGTGGTACAAACTGAAAAGCAGATTCAAACTCCAGGTTGGGTTGTTCCAACTAATGGAATATTCATAGTTCAGGATCATTGATAAGGGGGAAATATGTGATGAGAACTGAAAAAATAGTGAGTGTGAAATGTTTCTTTGAATTGTAAGATGCAACTATGTCACCTAGTGACAAATGAAAATATTCAAAAACGTATCATCTGTAACAAAAGGAGCGAAGAGACAGCAAACCAGTTTATAAATCAATATTCCTGAAAACAAGGGTGTCTGTGCTGTCCCATATTTGTATATGCATATATTCATTACCATCTCATACTTCCTGCACATATCCAGCTTCTCTGTGTGTGTCTGTGTGTGTTTCTTGGAAGAATGAATTAGGCACCTGCCTCACTGCACGCAAAGTGGTTAGTGGTGGTGCCCATCTTACAACTTTTATAGCCCAATGGTTAGAACACTTATATGGGATGTGGGAGACCTAGGGTCAGTTTCCCCCCTCTGACTGAGCAGGAGAAAGGATTTGAAGAGGAGTCTCCTACAGCTCTCAGGAAAGTGCTCTAACCACTGAGCTATGCGATATTCTGATGTGGGGCTCCCACAAGCTGTCCTGTTGAAACTTTTCCACTGTGGATAAGTAATTAAAAAGTCATTGGAGCAGGGAGCTAGATATTGGGTCTCTCACATAAGTGTCCTAACCACCAGGCTACACAAGCCATTCTCACCCTCTTTCTGGCCCAATGACTCTCTAAGTATTTATCCAGTGTGCTCGAACCACTGGACTAAATACTGTAAGTTAGATATCACCAAAACATCCTCCTCCTATCAGATTTTGAATGGGACCTCACAGGCATGTGGGGGACCTAACAGGCATTGAATGGAACCTAACAGGCATGTGGGGCCTGTCTGGTAGGAAGCCTCTGACCATGCCTACTGGATTACAGTAGGCATGGTCAGAGGCTTCCTACCAGACAGGCCCCACATGCCTGTTAGGCAGCCAAGCCAAACAACTATCTTCCCCCGGTTTGTGGCTCATGCTTGAAGACAGGCACGCAGATGTGGCAGCAGTGTGCATGCTCAGAGGCAGAAATATAGGCAGTGAGGGAATGTGGGCACCTACAGGGTTCGGTGGGAGTTTTGTGGATCACAGTGGAGCCTAAAACTGGGACTTAGTTGCCTACATATTTTTGTGGCCTCTGGGCCTTACTCCTTTTTATTCCCATTAACCCTGTAAGCCCAACACAGCTAAGAGAGCATGAGCTGGATTCTGTTCCATTTTGTCCATCATCAATAGTAGAGTTCACTAACTTCCAATGGCTTTCACTTGTGCAACAGTGTGAAGACAGTTATATTATGCACGTGTGACTAGGAGCTAATTGGAAGACAAGGAGTTGCACATGTGTAACTAAAGGGCTCACTGGTCTGCAGCACTTTTATAGCTAGTGATGATATGTAAGTTGGCTGGAATCTTGATTGATTTTCAGAACCCAGGAGGAATTTGCAGGGCTAGTAACTGAGTGCATTTGAACTGGAAGTCACTGAGAGACAATAGCTATTAAATTCCAAGTACTGTTTTTTATAGTCACTTTTCAGCGTAGATCTGTATTTTAATGGTAACTGAAAAACAAGACAGAAGAGTTATCCAAACCCAGCACAATATTTCAGATTGGCACATATGCAGAAAACTTTCTTCTTTGCGTTTTTATGCTTTCTTGCTAAATAAACTCAAGAGCAGCTGAACCAATTTTGCTCAAACTTTCTTTAAGAAAAAAATCACTTTAGGGCTGAAACCAAGCATGGGAACTTCGGATAGGAAGGCTTTTGTTTGACGAAGGTATGTATCTCAGAAAAGGGAAGGGGTATAGAATGGAATATGGAGCTCAGCCTTAATTAGCCTGTGCATGCTATAATTATAGGCTTTAATTAATTCCTTAATAGTGATAGGTTTAACACACAAATCCCCAATCACTGTATGTTTTGAGACTGGTCATTCACACTTACCTGGTAGCTTACTCAATTAAAACATGAAAAATATAAAACTAAACCAAATTTCAAAGGTCTGAATGGTTTAAAATATAAAATAAACTTTAATCACTTGGGTCCTTAGTTGCAGTTTAACCTCTGGGCTCATGCAAGGGAAATGAGTCAATGGTTACAGCAGAGTCCCACAGTTGTCAATGTCACAAAAGAATCAGACGTAATTTAGAAAAATTGACAGTCTTACATCAGGAGACATGTGGGATAGAGCTTACTGTGTAATATGAATCATCTCTCCTTCCTAAAAAAAACCCCCAAAATATAAAACTCTGTTTCTAGGTCAGCCTAGAAAATAGTGATGCTGGTAACGAGAAGATGTCTGCTCTCTGATAACCTGTGTGTCCCTCAGCAATGTCCAGCTTCAGTCATTATAAATCCCCTAGACCTTTAGAATCATAAATAATGCTTCCTTGTCTCCACTCTGACTGGTTGCTTATTGCAGAAGAGAGTATTTGAAAATACCCAGCATTCAAATATTACCTGGCACTTACCCATGGCAGCTAACTTTTTAATTAAAAGGTAAAAGGCATATTAATTATCAGTTAAGAATATTCAATCTCTGTTCAGGCAAAGGAATTAATGGGTTTAAAAAGATGCTTGGCAGTTATTCTTTGAAGTTTGGGAAGAGGATGAAATTAAAAGTATACCCCTTTCCCTACTTCATTTTACTGATACAGGGAAAGTTAAGGACAAAATCTTCATGCTCAGTGTTTGTTTCTTTCTACTCCGGATTTTAAAAAAAAAGCATCATTTTGTCAACATGTAGAAATGAAGAATTTCTCCTCAGCCTTACCTCAGAACCTTCACTGCGTAACTGCTCATGAAAGTGTGTTTTCGAAGAAGACATTTAGGACAAGATCATCATGATTGTCCCCTGATTGTTGGTGCACAAGAGAGGAAGAGGATGCAAATGTGTCTCTTTCCCTACCACATACACCCTGTGCAAAGCACAGCCATCCAGGAGAGTCTCAGCAGTCAGGGAGTTGAAGAACATTGTCGAGTGGCCACTATTCACCTCTCCATAGAGGGAAAGGATCAGAATCCTTTTTTCTCCCCACCCCTGACAAGCTGATTTGGCCAGGAACAAGGGAAGGGGATGCTGCGTTATTATGGTGGCACAGTAGTTGCATACCCCCTGGACAGTCTCATGTCCTTAATGTGGTGGCTGTAATTATTATCATTCTTCCTCCTCATCTCAATAAAGGGGAAGAAATGAGTCTTGGTCTGGTTACTGTTCTGCTTGCTCTTCGTCTTCAGATGGGCAGTGGCTTCAGAAGAGCTGCTGCTGCCCATACTGTAGAGCTCCTCTGTTTTGTCTGATGCTGTTCACGGGACAAAAATAGAAAGGCAAGGCACAAGAACCTTGCCGTTCTATTCGTCCTGGGAAGTACCTTGGATATTTGGTGCTGTATACATAATAATTACATACAAAAAAACTACATTAAATGAATGTTAAGATTGCAAAGCCAAATACTCTAAAATTAGGAAATCCCATAATTATGCCTGGGCAACCTTAATTTCCCCCCACCCCCTTGTGTGTATGTATTATAATAGTCTTTAATTACATGATGGTATACTATTTTCCCGTGGGACCCCTGTGCCTGGGGATGAATCAGCACACTGCAGGAAGACAGAAGATGGTCAAGGAAGTTTCTAACCCCCGTGGTTGTGGGGAACATGACCTGGGTGCACCGTAAAGGCTCAGACACCAGAAAGGAAAAAGAAGAACATGACATTTATTTAATTTATTTATTTGTTTATTTTAAAGCTTCTGACTTTTTGAGGCCTGACTCATGATCTGAATGCTTGGGATTGGAAAGCCTGGAAACTGGTATTCTCTTTCACTTCATCCTCTCTGGGACCTGTACAGCTTATCAGGGGAGTGTAGCCACTGAGACATCAGGCTATTTGAAAAAAAGCACAGCGCTTTTATAATCTGCACCAATAAGTTTGAGATGAATTAGTCTGGGTCTGCTCAGGCTTCTAGAATTAGCTATTCCATAGCAGACGTACTCAGAGGCCCATCACAAGCATAGCCATGCTAGCATTACATCATCTCATTAGCATGGCCACTCCCATATGTGTAACCTAATATCTCTCTTCACAAGGAGGAATCCTGGGGAAAGGGAGACCAGGGAGCCAGGAGAGGGTGGTCAACAGGAAGCTGGTATATTTACTAGCACAAAGGAAACAAGGCCTGAAATGATATAGTACCAGCAGAATAGCTCCTCTTGGAGAGTATAATTTTTTAATATTAAAATATTTTAATTACATTTTTTTAAAAAATTAGAAAGCAGACCAGAAAATAAAAGCAGCCCCCATCTGACTAATGGAAATTCCTGGTTCTTCACAAAGACCACCTCACTTGCCCCACAAGTACTTTTGTTTTCCTCAAGCATTATGTTATAATGATTTATAATGGCAATAATGCTGTCTAGTTTGGGTATTTCTGTTCATTTAATGATGACATTGTGGTTTTAGAGTCCATGACCTTACCTTGGGCCCTGATTTCCCACAGCCTGAGCTAGACTATCCTCTCCCTGTGACCCATTAGTACTTTTTAAAAGATATTAAGAAAATAATACTTGTAACAGATTAATGTTACCCACACGCCTCCTGAGTGTGATGTTCTGTCCCATCTAGTGGCAAAGAGAGAGAGATGAGTCTGCTGTCAGCCTTAGCTAAGAGTCATATGGCTTTTAGCTCATGCAGTAGAGGTTCATGCACTAAGCTCCAAAGGCCCCAAGTCCAATCTTGCCTGCCGACGACCAGGATCTGTCGGTGTTACATTAACACAAACCATGAATTATGTATGTGTATATGACAGAGACATAGTTCCCTATTTTGAATCATTGCAATGAAACCATTTACAGTATTTTGCATATTCTGGGAAGCGCTAACCTATTTGTTCCCATCCAAACCTGTAGTAGTTCAAATTATCAGACACATAGATGAAAATAATTTGTTGGGGAAGAGTCAACATGGTTTTTGTAAAGGGAAATCATGCCTCACCAATCTACTAGAATTTTTCAACAAGCAGGTGGACAAGGGTGATCCAGGGGATATAGTGTACTTAGATTTTCAGAAAGCCTTTGACAAGGTCCCTCACCAAAGGCTCTTAAACAAAGTAAACTGTCATGGGATAAGAGGGAAGGTCCTCTCATGGATCAGTAACTGGTTAAAAGACAGGAAACAAAGGGTAGGAATAAATAGTCAGTTTTCAGAATGGAGAGAGGTAAATAGTGGTTTCCCCCAAGGGTCTGTACTGGGACCAGTCCTATTTAACATATTGATAAATGATCTAGAAAAAAGGATAAATAGTGAGGTGGCAAAATTTGCAGATAATACAAACCTACTCAAGATAGTTAAGTCCAAAGCAGACTGCGAAGAGTTACAAAGGGATCTCACAAAACTGGGTGTTTAGGCAACAAAATAGCAGATGAAATTCAATTTTGATAAATGCAAAGTAATGCACATTGGAAAACATAATCCCAAGTACACCTCTACCCCGATATAACGTGGTCCTCGGGAACCAAAAAATCTTACCATCTTATAGGTGAGAGCGTGTTACATCGGGGTTGGGAGAGGAACTGCTCCCTGCCCCAGCTCACCTCCGCCTCCTTCCATGAGCACTCCACCGCCGCTCCGATTCTCCCTCCCAGGCTTGCCGTGCCAATCAGCTGTTTGAGCGGGAAGCCTGGAAGGAAGGGGGCGCGGAAAGCGGAGTGGCGGTGGCGTGCTCAGGGGAGGAAGCGGAGGTGAGCTGGGGCTGGGAGTGGTTCCTCTGCGCCCCCCCCTCCCGGTTACTTGCTGCGGCCCCTCCGCCCCAGCTCACCTCCGCTCCGCCTCCTCCCACGAGCGCACCGCAGCTCTGCTTCTCCTCCCTCCCAGGCTTGCCATACCAATCCAGAGCTGCAGCGCGCTCGTGGGAGGAGGCGGAGAGGAGGTGAGCTGGGGCGGGGGGGCCGCAGCAAGTAAATGGGGGGGTGCAGAACCGCTTGCGGTAACACGAATTTGGATATAATGAGGTAAAGCAGCCCCACTCTCCGGAGCACTGCTTTACCATGCTATATCCGTATTCACGTTATATTGGACCTCATTATATCGGGGTAGAGGTGTATACATATAAAATGATGAGGTCTAAATTAGCTGTTACCACTCAAAAAAGAGATCTTGGAGTCATTGCGGATAGTTCTCTGAAAACGTCCACTCAATGTGCAGCAGCAGTCAAAAAAGCAAACAGAATGTTGGGAATCATTAAGAAAGGGATAAAGAATAAGACAGAAAATATCATATTGCCTCTATATTAATCCATGGTATGCCCACATCTTGAATACTGAGTGCAGATGTGGCCGTCCCATCTCAAAAAAGATATATTGGAATTGGAAAAGGTTCAGAAAAGGGCAACAAAAATTATTAGGAGTATGGAATAGCTTCCACATGAGAAGAGACTAATAAGACTGGGACTTTTCAGCTTGGAAAAGAGACGACTAAGGGTGGATATGATAGAAGTCTATAAAATCATGACTGGTGTGGAGAAAGTAAATAAGGAAGTGTTATTTACTTCTTCTCATACCACAAGGACTAGGGGTCACCAAATGAAATTAATAGGCAGCAGGTTTAAAACAACCAAAAGGATTTCTTCACACAACACACAGTCAACCTGTGGAACTCTTTGCTAGAGGATGTTGTTGAAGGCCAACACTATAACAGGATTCAAAAAATAATTAGATAAATTCATGGAGGGTCGGTCCATCAATGGCTATTTTTCAAGATGGGCAGGGATGGTGTCCCTAGCCTCTGTTTGCTGGAGGCTGGGAGTGGGTGGCAGGGTTTTGATCACTTGATGATTGCCTGGCCTGTTCATTTCCTCTGGAGTACCTGGCGTTGGCCGCTGTCGGAAGACAGGATACCGGGATAGATGGATCTTTGGTCTGACCCAGTATGTCCGTTCGTATATTCTTAGTCTCCCACTGACTATAATGGGAGCAGAGAAATGCCAGCAGTAATTCCCTCTGAAAATCCTATCCCTTAAATCCAGAGTCATTGGATGTAATTTGTACCATAAAGCCTTATGTGATATATGACACTATAATCTGGTTGAACCAACAATTCAACATTCATAGAAATAATCGTAAAATGTCAGATAAATTTAGCTCGGAGCAGAGTAGAAATTCTTTTTTAGAACAAACTTTGCAGGTTAATGAAATATGGATCATGGTTGGCTAACAAATAGTTTTATTCTCAAATGTAAAACTAATTAACCCTGATTTGTATGTGTTTTTATTTTTCAAGTAGTAAGTAAGCTCATCTATTATAAATTACTAGGAAGAGTTCCTGAAGGTCAGAGGAATTTAATCCTAGCCTCTCTTAAATATTTAGTTTACCGTCTCTTTGTATTTAAAGTTTCAGAAGCTAAAACTTTAATGGTGTTATGAAATAGTACACAGATGATTTCACCTGATATGCAGGATGAGTGTTGGATAACATACATTTGATTCATGTAAGGCCAGTAATTTGCAGGCTGCTCTTTTAGAGCACATCACTATGAATAAAATAGGAATTGCTAATGAGCATTAATTTATCCCTTTTGTATTGTGTTTTACAGGTGGGTTGTTACATAATACCAAAAAATGGCTGTAGAGTGGAGCCTTGACTTCGGATTAGACCACAAAAGTTATCTTAGTCCGGCCTTTCAAATTAGATTGTAGAGAGCATCACACCAATGATTCTTGTCCAGAGACAGGGTATATTATATTTTTATTAGTATTTACCCAGTCTATGAATTTATTATAGCATTGTCATATCGCATTCAATTAGGGATGTGACCACACCTTTCCATAGACTTGAGGTGAGTGTATCCCCCTCCTCTATCCTTCATCTGTTTGTGTTGTTAAATTGCAAGCCCTCCAGGTCAGGGATTTTCTCCTTTCTGTGTTCGTACATGGCCCAGCAAAATAGGTTCCAGCCTTTGGTTGCTATCATAATATAAATAACTACTACTGCTAATAATTATACTAAGAGTAAGAAATTTCCCAAACCTCAGACCAAACTCACATGCTTTTCTGTCTGTAAAAGTTAAGGTAAATATCTCCCTCTCTGAAGCTGCAACCCAAACAGGCCTGCTATTTTTGCAGAAATCCATTGTAGTATCTCAGCAGGTCTAGCAGACGTTATTGAACTGCCAGCTTCCCATTAGTCTCAGGAATTCTGGAACTTCCTCATGTTGGGGTTGTCCTACATGCGCACACTCATGTATAGAATCAGACTGAGATAAGCCCGGCTAGCAGGCTATACCAGCCTTTCTCTGCAGGGGCAGGTTTACACTACGAGGCACAATCGACCTACGTTATGCAATGCCAGCTACATGAATAACGTAGCTGGAGTCGACGTAGCTTAGGCTGACCTTTTGCGGTGTCTACACAGTGCTGGGTCGATGGGCGAAACTCTCCCGTCAACTTATGTTATGCTTCTCATTCCGGTGGAGTACTGGAGTCAACGGGAGAGCAATTGGCGGTCGATTTAGCGGGTCTTCACTAGACCCGCTAAATTGACTACCGATGCATCCATCGCCACGCGTCAGTCCTTCAGTAAGTGGAGACAAGCCCCTGGTAGCCAGTGGGATCTCTGAGAAACATTGTGTCTCAACAAGTCATAATGTCTCTTAAGCTTTGAGGTGTGCAGGAGAAGTGCAGCTGCTATACCACTCTTGGAGAGGGTGCAGCACTGCCTCTGCATCTGGCAAGCTCTGGCTTGGCCCTGGCTGTGGGAACAAGTCCTGTGCAGCGTCCCCTGTACAGGTCCAGGTCCAATCTGAACCGTATTGTCGGGGAGTGGCTACTAACTACTTTGGAATAGAGCTGTGCAAAAAATTTATAGTGAACCCGAACTGACTTGAACTGAGCCTGGGTTTGAGGTTCTTCTGTATTTTGTGAACCTTATGGCTAGGAATTTCACACAATTAGGAAAATTTGCAGACATCTTCCCCTCAGCCAGCTTCCCTCAACTTTTTCATTTCTCTCCCTATCACCACCACCTCCCTGCAAGACCTGGGACACTTCTGGTGTCTCCTCTCTCTTCTAGCTGCCTCCTTTTGGGTCCATTTCTGAAGTCTTTGGGAAGGGGGAGAATGGTCACCAGATTCCAAAAGACTTCTGAGGAGGAAAGGGCCAGGAAGCAGCCTGATCCTTGCTACACTTAGACCTTGTCTACACTGGTGGTGGCGTGTAAGGTATATGCAGCTCCCCACTGTGGCAAAAAGCAAGCTGTGTCCATACTCCAGTGTGTAGCTAATTGCAGGAGTGAAAGGCTCTGGCAGGGGGGATGCGGCAGGACACTACAGTACTAAAAATAGCCATGTAGACGGGGGAGGCACAGCTTCAGCATGCAGAAAGCCATGTAGGATATATTCCCTAAGGTGTTGGCATGTCTTTACTCACCTAAGCAGTGCCTCACCATCTACACTGCTATTTATACCTGTGCTGGGGTGGGTGGAGTGTATGTACTCTACACCAGTTGTTCTCAAAGCTGGTCTGCCGCTTGTTCAGGGAAAACCCCTGGCGGGCCGGGCCGGTTTGTTTACCTGCCGTGTCCGCAGATTCAGCTGATCGCGGCTCCCACTGGCCACGATTTGCCGCTCCAGGCCAATGCAGGCTGTGGAAAGTGGCACAGGCGAGGAACATGCTGGCCGCCACTTCCTGCAGCCCCCATTGGCCTGGAGCGGCAAACCACAGCCAGTGGGAGCTGCGATCGGCCGAACCTGCAGACACGGCAGGTAAACAAACCGGTCCGGCGTGCCAGGGGCTTTCCCTGAACAAGCGGCAGACCGGCTTTGAGAACCACTGCTCTACACATCACCATAAGTACTGAGAATTAGATGATATTACACATAGTTTCAAGCAATTGGGTGACACCTAGTATTACCTAGTTAGGTCAAGTATTTAATTATGCTAACCATAATTATGCTTCTAGTTCTGCATTTGTTTTCAATTTGACATTGATTTAATGATACCAAATTTAAATTCCTATAAAATATCAAAATACTATTACTAATATATATATATATATATATATATATATATATATATATATATATATATATATATATATACACACTGTATAATGGACCATGCTCAAATAAGGAAAGCAAATTATGAGCAGAGAACTCAATTGCAGAACATGGAAAAAAGCAACTTTTATACCCTAAAGCATATTTGATTTGTAAAATAATGGGCCAGAATCTCATCTCAGCTACTCTGGAGTACATCTGGAATAACTCTGTTGGACAAAGTGGCCTCAGTGGAGTTATTCTGGCTTTAGAGCAGCAAAACAAAGATGAGAATTTGCCCCAAAACTGCTGCTGTCATTTTATTCTGTGAAGTCATATGCCTTTATCTCCCCCCAAAACTGTGGCACTATTTTTGTGCATTTCCAAAAGCTTTGTTAAAATGTTTTTCTTATTTTTGACTAATATTACAGAAACTGATGTGCAGGTATATAAACAACCAGAATCTACCCCATCCCCCTAATAAATGTATTCTACTATATATGCTCCTAATTTTAAAAAATACATGACTGATCAGAGTATAAAGTAACCATTGTGTCCTTTTGAGTATTTTTATTATAAATTACCTTGGCAGTAATGCACGCTCAGACTGTTGGGAAAAGTCGTTCTCTTAGCACTGAAATGCCAGTTCTAAGCCCGGGGAAGGAGTCATTAGCTGAGGTAATGAAACTAAAAGAATGATAATAGATTTATTACTTAAATTGTTGATTATGCCAATTGACATTTCAGTCAGATCTTTAAACCATCATAAAGTTCGCTTGCTCCTTGACAGGGAAAAAATTATATCCCAGTGCTAGCAATTATATTTATTTGAGAACTGTGTTTGCAAAGCAGAAAACAGAGCTAGAGGAGCAAGCTGAGTTCAGTGAACTATTACCTCTGAGCTCTGCAGCTCCAGCTGACTCTCTGTGCGAAACTGCAGCTTATGATACCATATATGCATAGAAGGGGGAAATATAGTAAGTGCACTTTAGGACCTTTCATATAAATTGCTATAATTGTAGCCACTTTAGTCATTGCTTTGGATTATCACTGGCAGTGACCCACCAGCATGTGAGAAGAGTGCTGCAGAGCAAGAGAACTATAAAGAGGATGGAAGTCTAAATGTATTACCTTTCAGATGCAGTTATTCTAGCTCCATTATAAAAACCGTTCATTGTGTAAAACAAGAGTGGAAAAGTATGCTTGGTGTCTGTTAAGCAATTCTTATCCAGCTGTAAAATTAACAAATACAAGCAGGTGCATATCTCAGTAGTGTAACATTGGTAATTGTAGCTCCTGGGATCTTCTTACAGTTTCTGTTCTAGGGCACCCCTAACGACCTCAGAATGCATCTGCTGTTAATTCTATCTTCCTTCACCCCGTGGAAAGGGATCAACTGATGAATTTAAGGAGTCTAAGGTTTATTAATTATGAAGTTGCTGAGTGTAGTGGTAGAAGAGGGTGGGAAAAAACTGAGTCTGGTGGACAACCTATCAATACCCATTAGAAGTTCTTCATTAATTATTTCTGACTGAGCTCATTGTGATAAATGAACAGCCTCTGCAAAGCAGGGCAAAACTTGTCAGCAGCCTGGTCAATGAGGGTCAAGTGATATAGATTTAATTACTCATGCTTATTATTTCTGTATCCCCACATTGCTGTGTGCAGCACTTTGCAGCCCTGTAGGAAGACCAGATGCCTGCTCCGAGTGCTTACACTCTGACAGATAACATACTGAGAAGGGCCAATAGACCAAGACTGGAGGGAAAGAGGAGAAGCATCAACAAACAAGGGATAAGGGAACACTGCTCTAGAAAAGGGCATTTTTATAAGGACCCACATGCTTATGGATGCATAGTTCCGAGAAAGGCTCAAGGAGCCTGATCAGCAGAAGGACATAATTGCAGTCCCTGTCCTTCCTGGAGCGCAGAGACTGCTTCCTGCAAGCATCCCTAGGAAACACACTATATTAAGCTGGGAACTAGTGGGCCATGATTCTTCTACCCCTTCTGCATTGACCCAAAAGAACTGGCCCAGTGCAGCAGAGGAGGCTTGTTGCAACCCGGAAAGGTATAGCATCAGGCCTGTGCTACCACTGTGTTCTGGAGAACTCCAGGAGGAATTCTTGAGGCAGAATTGCACAAAGGTTATGCAGCTCCACACCACATCAGTTTGGGGCTGTGCTTAAATAGCATGAAAAGCCTAAATGAATTCAATTTCCATATGCTGATAGGAGCTCTTTGTAGATATATGCAACCGCGGGTAAAACTTTAAAAGATGGATCCAGATCATTAGTTTATGGGATTTCCAAAAAGCAAGCTTTAAACCTGTTACAAAAACTGACCTTTTCATTATCTTCCTTGGGACTTGAAAATTCTATGCACCCATTCACCAGTCGCTGTTTTATGAAGCAAATGCCAGTTATATGCGTCTAATAGTTACTCAGAAAGAGCCGGATCCAAAGTCCACTGAAGTAAATTGAAAGAAATTCATTGACGTTAATGAGATTTGAATCAAGTCCAAAATCTGGGTTCGTGTTCATGAAACAAAAATCATTCTGTGGAATCGCCACAACCACCAGCTGAATCTACCCCATGTCTGAATTAAATGCAACGAAATTTTGTATTTCAGTTACTTATTTCTTCCTCCACCCTCCCTTCCATAACCTCCACTTCCTGTGGTATGGTTGTGAGTAATAAATGTAAATAATCTTTATATGTTTGAAAGCATTGAAAAGTGTCAATCTTGGGTGCTGTCTATTTTGGCCCAATCTTGTAATATCTGTAAATTCAACTAGCTTATATCTATTTAAATTATTTTTCAGTATGAACAGTTTTACTCAGTGTGGTAGATTTTCAAAGGTACAAATGGCTCTTATGCATGTGCCTGATTTTGAAAGTCTACCTGATGTGACTAGATCTATACCAGCCTTTGAGCTACATCCTGCTGCTCTTATTCACTCTAAACTTCCACTGAAGTCAATAAAGGTTTGTGTGAACAAAAGGAGCAGGATCTGGCCCTTTGCTATGTCCTGAAATGAGTATGAGATTATAAATTCTTCTCACATTGAGTTTACATAATGCAACATGGAGTGTCATACACTTTTAAGGCTTCTAAAGGCAAAATGTATTCAGTGAACTCTGTGTTATGTTTAAATTACTGAGGTTGCTCAGTACATTATGTTCAGGTGATATTTTTCCTATGGCTTTCACTCAAACATTTGTTGCCTTGGCAACTAAGTGCTGTGGTAAAGCACTGTCTCACCCTTTCAACTCTCCTGCAACAATTCAACTGGAGCCTCAATACCCTAAAGCTCTTCATCAGGTGTTACTCTTACAAAGACAAGGTGTATGTGTATAAAGACCTTCACTAGCTGAATTCTGTTTAAACTATGCATTTGATCATCAAGTACCATACACCCCATTTCATAAATGTTTGAGACTAAGTATAACTGAAAGCTCTATGCCATCTTATTAGCGGGGGAATAAATATTTAGTCAATAAGGTGAATACTTTTTGTGGGTAATGCTGAGTGTTTGCATCTGTTACTTCTACCCAGACCACTCAAATGTGAGATGCTTTCTTGTTGTAAAGAGAAACCGCTGCATGAAGTCAAGGCTATTTTTAAATAGCTAGGACTAGGTGGGTTCAGGTAGCTTATTCCTAGTACCCTGTGAAATACAAAACTGAAGGAGACAACTTTAAGAAACCTTACTCTGGAATGAAATACTGTATGTCCATGAAGTACTTCTTTCCAGGCCTACGCGTAACGAATTCAAATCAGAACACTTAATAATGGAATATGGAGTGGTTTTACTATATCAGGCAGTAGTAGTGTTTGTGAACAACATAATAAATAGATATGGGCAGAATAAGAAAACATCACTGAAGTCTTAATCATAAAATCAACTTCTACATGTATAAGAGATCTGTGTCTCCATAAAGTGCCTCAAATGCTACATGTTTTACACTTTTTGAGGGATAAAAATCCTCACTGGATAGTATACAACTTGCAAGAGAGCCTAAAAGAGTAAAAGTTAAGGATCACACTCAGTTTATGTGAGATGTCTGAGAAAAATACATTTGGTAAGAAAATCTACCAGTGTTAGAGGGGCCAGATGCCCATTTTTTTACCGGAAAGTCCGGTCAAAAAAGGGACTTGACAGTGTCCAGTCAGCTCTACTGACCGAACACCCAAAGTCCGGTTACTGTGGGCGGGGGAGATAGGGAGGCGCTGAGTCATCACCCACACCAGCCCCTACTCAGCTGAGCTGTCTTCTACCTGCGTCGGGCAGCTGCAGCTCCCAGCCCCAGCAAAGCAGGCGAGTCCCTCCTGACCCAGGTGGAGGGGTGGGAAGGGAAAAGCAGCAAGCAATGCGGGGAGAAGAGAAGAGGAGTGGATGGGGGGAGCCTTGGGGAAAGAGGCAGGGCCTCGGGGGGGAAGGGGCAGGGCAAGGGAGGTTCCAGCACTCCTGCTGGAGTGTCCAGTTTTTAATTACCACCAAGTTGGCAGCTCCACCCAATGTCCCTGAGAATTTTCATTTTACCAGTTAATACTTTTAAAGGATATTGTTGGCATAAATGAACCTTATACTAATGCTATGTAAGAACCTACCATAGCTGAATGATTGAACTATAGATTCTGACAACAAAGAAAACAGATGCAGTCTATCAGTGCACATTTTGTGATTGCACTACACAGTTCTGAAAAAGTCCATTTTTTTAGTTTGTGACATTTACAATACCATGTAAACATCATGTTATGTAGGCATAATGTATATCGCTGTGCCCTGTCTTCTATTATAGAATGAAAAGAAAACTGAAGAATCTGATGCTGGGGATGGCTGTGTTTTTAGGGCTGGCACTCAGTGAAATCAATGAAAGGGTTCCTTTGTATCACTCATTTGCTGCAAATGGAGAGGCTCTTGTAACTCTGGGGCTGGGGAAGCCCTTGGCAGACATGGGCTGATTCTTGTTCCCCTCTCTCTGCAGACCTCAGTGCAGGGTAGGCATGTTGAGGTGGCGAGGGGAGTGATTGGAGCACACTGTGCTCTGTCCCCTACTGGCAAATGGTCCATAGGGTTCCCATAGTCAGATGCTGGAGTTTAGAACAGCACCTCAGGCTGAGTTAATCCACACCCATGATAAGAGCCAGGCAGAGAATGAGGGAGCCATAATTGGCTGTCTAACAGCACCTCCTCTCTGATGTGTCCAGAAGAAACAACACAACAGACCAGTTGGTCCTATATAGATTAATAGATTCTAAGGTCAGAAGGGACCCTTGCAATCATCTAGTCCAGTGGTTCTCAACTCTGGTCCACCGCTTCTTCAGGGAAAGCCGCTGGTGGGCCGAACTGGTTTGTTTACCTGTCGCATCCACAGGTTCGGCCGATTGCAGCTCCCACTGGCCGCAGTTCGCCGCTCCAGGCCAATGGAGGCTGCAGAAAGCGGCACGGGCCAAGGGATTAGACTAGACTAGAACCACTGATCTAGTCTGACCGCCTCTATGGCCCAGGCCACAGAACTTCCCCAAAATACCATGCACCATACATCAAGTAAAAACTTGAACTTCCTTGGAGGAAAGGCACCATATAATTGTGAAAATATTCTTAGTCTTATATCTTGTAGTAGAACAATAGAATCCATGTTTTTCACTATTGTGCATAGCAGTGCACTCTTTGGTTAATACAGTAGATTACAGATTAGTAGGAAAAAAGGTAAAAATACAGTTTGAAAGTCCTTACATTATGATATAAAAAGCATTTATACTTCAGCCATTCCCTGCTGTCCACACTGTAGGTCACAGTAGTAGGGTTTTTAAAAAACTGTAACTGAATTAAAAGCATTTTTAAACAATAGTACTAGAGATGACCTTCTCCTTCCCTTTGTCCCATCATCTGGGGTTGAGTCATCCTGCAAATATCCACAATCTTTGTCTGCCTGAGGCAGCACTAAGGTCCACCCGCTTACCATCTTCTTTGATGCAGTCTATCCATCTCTTCTTCAACTTTTCTCTGAGTCTCTCTCCTACCACCCTCTCCTGCCAGGCTAGCTTCACCAGGTCTTCTTCATTCATCCTTTGTGTGTGTGTAAACTAGTGAAGTCGCACTTCCTGGATTTTGTCAGCCACATCATGGACTTCGACTTTCCCTTTGTGTAACTCTCTTTACTGAGTGAAGACATCTCACCTCTAGGTGTTGCAGCTGCTGTCTCTTTATTCTCCGTGCTTCTGTACCATATAGCATGGTGGGACACATCATAGTTGGGATTTCAGTCTCAGTAGCACGTGCTTCCCATACACAACACCTGAGATATTATTTCGCACTCTTCCAGCACTCCCCAGTCTGGACTGTATCTCATGCTCAAGGTCTCCGTCTTCTGTAACCCAGCCACCAAGGTACTTGAACTGATCAGTCTGGTTTAGTCGTACTCCATTAATCTCTATATCCAGTTTCCCTGTGGTGCCTCTACTGACCCACATGACCTCAATCTAAGTCATGTTCATTTTCATCCCAGGGCTGTTTAGCTGGTCATACCACTGATTTATTATTTCTTCTACATCTTCTTTTGAGGATGCCCTTACTGCTATGTCATCTGCATACAGCAGCTTCTCACTTTGTTTCCATTGGGATCTTCCTGCTGATTTGGTCTATCAATATGATAAACAGAAGTGGATTGGGGGCCAACCCCTGATGCAGTCCGACTTTTACTTCAAAGGGGCTTGTTATTCCAAAGCATGTTTGGATCACTGTTTTAAGTGATCAATACAGGGCATTCACCATAGTTATTAAATCCTCACTCCAGATTGCCTCAGCACTGGTGTGAGCCTCCTTCGGTCAGCTTTATCATATGCCTTTTCTAGGTCTATAAATGCTCACAAACTTTTATCCTTGTGGTACTCTAACCATTTCTCTATCACTTGCCAAATTAAAAACGTGGCATCTGTGGTTCCTCATCCTTTCCTAAAGCTGAACTGTTCTTGTTCAAGAAGGGGTTCCACCATTCTCCTAATCCTAGAATCCAAGATCATTCCCCCTATTTGGCATTGGTGAGGCCTCATCTGTAGTACTGTGTCCAGTTTTGGGCCCCACACTAGAAGAAGGATGTGGAAAAATTGGAAAACGTCCAGCAGAGGGCAACAAAAATGATTAGGGGCTGGAGCACATGACTTATGAGAAGAGGCTGAGGGAACTGGGATTATTTAGTCTACAGAAGAGAAGAATGAGGGGGGAATTTGATAGCTACTTTCAACTACCTGAAAGGGGGTTCCAAAGAGGATGGATCTAAACTGTTCTCAGTGGTAGCAGATGACAGAACAAGGAGTAATGGTCTCAAGTTGCAATGGGGGAGGTTTAGGTTGGATATTAAGAAAAACTTTTTCACTAGGAGGGTGGTGAAGCACTGGAATGCGTTACCTAGGGAGGTGGTGGAATCTCCTTCCTTCGAAGTTTTTAAGGTCAGGCTTGACAAAGCCCTGGCTGGGATGATTTAGTTGGGGATTGGTCTTGCTTTGAGCAGGGGATTGGACTAGATGACCTCCTGAGGTCTCTTCCAACCCTGATATTCTATGATTCTATGTATTCCAGTATCTTTATAGATGAGATAGTAACTTTATACCATGATAGTTTCTGCATTCATGGATGCCTTCTTTCTTATGTATTGGGACCAACACAGACTTGAACTACAGTTGACCAAAAAGTGTAATTTCCATCCTGCATGAGATCTGGAAATTTGGTTTTGTCCCAGATTGGAGTTGAAAAGTCAAAATCTTGGAATTTGGTAGAAAATGAAAACATTCCAAAAATATTTTATTTCAACCTCAAAATGTTTCTTTTCAGCTTTTATGTTACATAATAATATAATATTCAAAATGATAAAGATGAAACATTTTGACCTTATTGAAATGAAACATTTTGATAATTGCCATTGAAATTGTCTACCATACAGCTGTTTTCCCATGAAATATTTCTGTTTTGTCATATCTACATTTTCTAGTGGAGAACCTGAACTGGTCTAATGTCATAATTTCTATTCCACGGGAACTTCTGATGTTTCAAAATTTCCTTTCACTGGAACAAAAAATCAAAATTTCCTGTGAGCTGAAAATTCTGAACATTATTGTTTCAGAAATATCAAAATGACCATATCAAAGTGCTTTTTTGAGTGTTTTATATATTATATTAAGGTAATATAAAAGTCTAAACATTACAGTTGAAATGAGGTTCTTCTACCTTATCAAAACAAAATGTCTGATAATTTTTCATCAAATCAGCATTTTCTGTTCTGTTTGAAATTTTTCAGCCAGCTCTAACTGGATGTGTCAAAATATGAATTGGCCTCAGCATTTGATCTGACTGATAGTAAAATGTTACTAATAATGCAGAATCTGGATTCAGTAGTCACAATGTAATGAAATCGAAAATACTCAGTGCAAAACAAGATTTTCCCACAATTCAGGATCTGGATTTATTCTCTTTGTTGCATAGAATATCATTGTAGAGATAACTGTGGTGTCATCATTTCTTTCCAACAGTCAAAAGAACTGGTCCTTATGTAATATCAATATATAAATTACAGGATAACTTAGAAAGTTATGAGTATATGGCAGCTAGAGCTGGTTAGAAAATGGTTTTTTCCATGGAAAATTTTAACTTTTTGGTGAAAAATCATAAACTGAAAAGTTTCCGCTGAAAATTGAAAAAGTTTCAGCCCATAATTTTTGGCTGAAAACCAAAACTTTCTACTTGGTAATGACATTTCAGTGCCTCATGTGAGGTGTAGTTCAGGTGCATCATGCCCCCATTCTCCTCTATAGGCCAAGCTCTGATGTTAGACTACATCATCCATGATGCACCACAGTCTCCCATCTTGATGAGCCACTGTGATGCATCATGAGAGAATCTGGCCAGAGTAAGCCAAGAGAGATGTCTGGCTGGAGAACTCAGCATAGAACTCAGAGAAATAACATATCCAAACTTCAGCTCTCATGAGGCATTGCCACATGAATTCTGAATCAACATTTTTCATTTTTCAGCTGACATATTCTGGTTTTTCAATCAAAAACAGATTTTTTCATGCTTTTATGTGTTTGCTTTTTTGACAAAGAGTTGAATTTTTCTTTAGAAAACAGTCACATTTTGCAAAAAAATTTTAGTCGACAACCTAATTTTTAGTATAAATCAGTTTTGATTGAAAATCCTCAACCAGCCCTATTGAAAATCTAAGCTCATATTAGGAAATAAGAAATGGAAAAGTTTTGTTGATGATGGAGCTTGAGAGGATTGGAAAGTATAAATTAAGTAATATAAAAGCGACATTACACTAACCAGCAGTAGATTTTGCTGTTCCGGACTAATAAATCTCCAGCTTATATAGCCACTGGTCTTTCAGTTGGATCGAGGTGAGCAAACCTTTGTGCCCACTTGGAGCCTTACTGATTTCCATGGGACTCCACTGAATGGCCCCTTGCCTTTGGGAAATCCCCTGGGAGTCAGTGGAGCTCTACAGGGTGCACCTGCCTGGATCCTACTACAGGATCAGAGCCATGATTTGTATACAGAATTTTATTGAAAATGTGTATGTTAAAGTCAAGATTGTTAGTGTCTCTTGGTAAAAATTGTTCATTATATGAAAAATAAATAAATCTATGTTTCTGTTTTCAAATATAAGTGAAATTATGATGACCTTTCTATGTTGCAGGAAGTCATCCAAAGGTATAAATTTCAGTGATACAGGAACCTCAAAGAGCAGTAATTCCTATACAAGTGTCACATTTCTGATTTTCCTTGGGTTGACTGGATAATCAGTAGGTCTTCGAGGTGATACTCTGTTCTGCTGCACCTTATAAGGTACCTATGGATAATTAACAAACAATTACATATTAGATTATATCAGAATGAAATCCATCAAGTGTCCCACTCAAAACCCAAGTATAAAGTAAAACAGGATTGGGAAGAAAGAAAACACTTATGTAAGTTTCACATGTGACACACTAATTGTAGGACTGACAATTCTGGCATTTGTTAATTAATCATTTGAAGTCTGAAAGCTGCTAGTACACCCTTGTAACCTGTACCCCTTTCAGCAAAAGACTGTTGGAATACCTCTTCTCTGATCTTTTTTACTGAAGCTATCCAACAAGCTGAAATACAAGTAGGACTTCTGGCATTGTTCTCTTAATACTAAAATTAAAAATATTAAACATGTCAACCAAAGGGAAGCAATATTTTAGCGGTAGGTTGCCTGACTTTGAAGTGTTGATTTAGGGTGGGATTTTAAAAAGGCATTGGCCTACCTCTGCTCCCATCATAGGCAATGGGAATTTTACAATTGATCGCAGTGGGGCCAGTGTTAGGTCTACGCTGAGCACTTTTGGAAATCCTCCCCTAGAAGATTTGTGGTTAGTATAACGACTTACATCCTTAATTACATATGAGTCTGTGCAAAATATTATATGAAAGAGAAAAGACAAGGTAGAATAAGATTCAAAATCCTCAGCTACTGCAACCAAGAAATATATACTTCAGATTGTTAAACCTCAAAAAAATACAGAGGTTTAAGAAAAATAGTTACTTACTAAGGAGATCCATGGACAAGAAATTACTGCAAAATTACAATTGTGCAACTTCACAAATGTAGTTTCACAATTGTAAACCAGCAGGGAATTATAGCCAACAACCCAGGTCCTCGACTATGGCTGAGGAGCATACAGTGCAAATCAGGACAGGTGGGACAAAAAAAAGTTGGCTTTGGGCTCCCCAAACCTGGGACAATCTGTGTGTCAGTATAGTCCCCAGTGTGACTAGCAATGATTGACTCATAATAGGCCTGACTGTAAGTCCACTGAAGTCAATGGGAGTCTCTCCATTCACTTCAGTGGGGCTTTGGATCATACCCAGGATGAGAAAGCTGGATCTCAGCTACTGAATAGTCTTCCTGTGGTTTGCTTGAGACTAAAGTGTAAGTGCATGAAATCTGTGTTCTCTTGGTATTCTGCCTGTATTTAACATCTTAAATAATGCATCTGGTACATATGAATTATTTAATAGGTCATAGAAGTAAATGGTAGGTAACAAATGTGGACAATATTGCTCCAGTATATAGCTTCGGATTTAATGGCTCCCAACACCTCAGAGAAAACCACAGGATAAATATAATTATTCCAGGAACATGTCATAAGACAGCTGTCTTCTGTTTCAAACATAAGTCTGTTTCTTTTTTCTTCTGCATCACTGAAACATAAGTAAGTTGCCAAATTTACCCATGTTATTAACTATTTATTTCAACGGAGAGTGAGCAGTACTTTCAGAAGTGACCAGGTGGCCCATCTCTCCTTATGAGACCCTCTCAGGGACCTTTCTGCTGGTCCCTGCTGATCTTAGCCTCTTGCAATTTAGCAACAGTCTGAGGACTTTGCCTATCTCCCTCACCAGAGTCATTGCTCACTTGTAATTTCCAGAGCACAGGGGATCTTTCCTTTGGTCTGTGGTATCTATGAGGAGAATAGCAGATAGCAATTGTTCAGGTTATGGCCAAACAATATTGGGCATTTCTTGACACTTCAGTTATAGGTATGGTCATTGTGTCAGACCATCTGAGACAAGTCACATAAATAAAAGTGCAGGATCGCTACCTGCAGAAAAATGTACAGATTTATAAAAGAAATGGTGCAGATATCAGCTGAAAAAATCAGAAGGCAAATGTTATGTTTGTGGAAAGCAGCCACCTGCTTCTCGGATATTCTGGACTGCCCATCTAACATAAATCATATTGAAAAGATTAAACTAAAGGTAGGGAGGTTCGGTCTGTTTGTTTGTTTTGTTGCACTTAATAACCATGAAGTCTCAAATAGAGACACAACAGAAATGCATAGTTCAGAACTGGCTCTGAACTTTCCCAACATATGGGATTTTTTAAAATCTGATGTTTAGCAAAGTGTAGATCCATGACATTTCCATAGATGTGTTGCACCAAAATATTTCATGGTGTTCGACTTTATTAAAAAAGTCAATTGCACCAAATACTACTGTAGTGTTATTGTAAGATATAGAGTTTGGGACCATTACTAGACAATGCCATAGTAGGGTCAGTTTTGCTAGTGGTGGTGGTTGTTTCAATAAGGGTGAACTGACAGAGGCAGTCTTGAATAATGTTATGGCCAGATTGCCCTGGTACTAGGGCTCATAGATAGGGAAGGGGAAGGGGAGTCTTCTATTGCCTTGGAAATCCCATCCAAAGGTATGGACAATTGCAGTTCCCCCCTCTCCACCCAGAAAGGGCTGGGGCAGTATGTGCACTCCCACTGCAGGCACGATAGAAAGGGATTATGCCCCTAAACGTACAACAGGCCTGCTTCACTATTGCCCTGCATCTTGTCTATACATTTACACCAGTTCCAAGTGAATGAAAAGTGTGTATAAAAGGCTATCACCCTGCTCTGGTTGTTTTACACCCACACTGCACTGGTATAAATGCCTACACAAGGTGCAGTGAATTAGGCCCAGTGTCTGAGAGATCCCTCTGCAGCCATGCAGCTCTACTCAGACTGTGGCTAATTGATACCATCTAGCCCCTGGCAATTTAGCTTTCCCTAATGAAGATTCTAAAAGATCAGATGCATTATACGGTTTCATACGTGAAATTCAAATACTTAGGAGCACAATAGTAACTTCTTGATTTCAATCATTGTGTTATGGATGCCACGCCCTCAGCTTGGTTTGATTCCAAGCTTTTTCTTCTTTGGAATAATTCAGCACATATGTGTTTCCAGTCTTTACAGGATCCCTCTCGGACCTCATGAAGATTAATGGCTTCATTGTCAATTATATCTAATGTGCTGCGGGGGGGAGGGAAGAAGTAGCAACAGTGAGGCATGATTCATTTATTGAAGTATCTGATGCTGTGTTATCAATGTTCTTAGATGGTCACAATGATCCCCTCTGCCATATATGAAGCAAAATGGAAGGATTCCTTCTTCATAGCTTTAAATCTCCCTGCAGTCATAGCATGAAATTCTTTATCCGTTGACAATTGTCAGTAAAAAGCTTAAAACCTCACATGCTGATTTATCAACTGCCCTCAAGGTTATTGAAAGCATAAAGCCTTTCTTATCACATTGGCTTGGTTGGGAGGAACTGGATACCCAATCAATCTTTCTGTCTATTACAGCTCTTCAGCCACACAAAAGGAAGTAGTAGTTCATGGATGAAGCTAAGGATAAAACTGGTGCATGCAGCAGCTCACTCCAGGGTTGAATTCTTTCACTGTGTTTCTTTAATCAGTGAAAGAAAGATTTCAGCGAGTACAAACACAGTGTAGTCACTTTTAATTCCTATATGACATCAAGTAGATGAATGATGTGTACACATCTGCTATTATGAAACAGAGGTTTGAACTTCAAATTGATTTGACAGGTGGCAGCTCCTCAGACGCGGATGCTATGGAAATGTGAGATGAGCTGAAGGCCCTGCCTATTGTTACCCAGCCAAAACTCCACCTCCGACGGCATTAGAACAAATTGCTGAAATTAATATAGTAGGCGTGTTTCCAAGCATGTCTGTTTGCTCGACGCACTCTACTGTACTAACAGCTGGAGCCACTGGGCAGCACACAGCTTAGGGGCCCGGTCCCTGCTCAAGCAAAACTCTGCCTGCAATCAGTGGGAGTTTAACCTGCAGGTTCAGGCCCTTGTTATGGGTTAGCTTACAGTGAGAGGAGTTTGTGTGCTTATATGGGTGATGTATCTTTAAAGAGCCTGACTCTCTTACTGGGGGACCTTTTTAGAAGCTCTTCCAATCAGGTGCATTCCAGAGGTGAGACTGAGTGTCAGCCAGCTGGTAGGTATGGGGACATCTCCTGTTTGTTTTAGGCTTCAGGGTTGCTTACCCCCATTTGTTTCTTTGAATTCCAAATTTTATTTTAGTTATTTATTTCAATGGATAAATCAGCAAATAAGCACCCATCCTAAAGCCTGGATACCCTAACAATAATTCAAATGCACCATATCACAACATCCACTGTGACAAAAATCATGTCACAGAACAGACTGCCTCCATACCTGCAGTTGTGTAACACCATCAGCCACACTCTCCTGCTCACCCAAAGTCACTCCCCGCACACGCCCAAAACAAGATCATAACCTTGCTCCCCTCCCTGGGCATCTGGAAAAAATTATCATCATTGTGTCTATTAACCGGAACTGCCTTTTCTTCAAATGTGTCGTGTCCATTTCTTGTCCTATTAATCAAGATTCACCGACCAATGAACATCATAACAGGACATACTCAATGGTACATTTCACCTTTAAATGGGAAGTTACTTGCTGTCACTGGTTTATATTCCTGTTTTATTGGTCTTTTAATTCAGTTTTGATAGTGCAGTTTTTCTTCTCAAACAATCCACAGAGTCCCCATGTGGTTATATGTAATGCAATAAATGTGGCCACTACCCTAGCCTCATTCCATCATAAAACCATAACCGCAACTAGCTAATATTTCTAATTTATGTGCAGTCATTTGTAGTAGTTAAAATGAAAACCAGATCTCTCCCCATTACTGGAACCATAATTCATGTTAGATTGAAAAATAAGGACTGCAGATATTATGCCAAATCCAAACCTGGTATAGCTCTACTGAAGGCAATTGACTTACGCTGAAGATGGATTTGGTCCACTATACATATACAGATGATTTTACAAAATGATCATCTTGTCTATTAGACAGGTTTCAGAGTAGCAGTCGTGTTAGTCTGTATTCGCAAAAAGAAAAGGAGGACTTGTGGCACCTTAGAGACTAACCAATTTATTTGAGCGTAAGCTTTCGTGAGCTACAGCTCACTTCATCCGATGCATAAAAGTGGAAAATTAGTGTCTATTAGAGATGTTTCGGGTATATTAAGTGAGCCAATTATGTGGCTTGCTTAAGAGAGTGCCCAGTCCTGCACGGTTCTGAGTGCTTTCAATGCCCATTGAAATCAAGGGGAATTGAAGGAGCTCAGTACCTCACCGAAGGTGCTCAGCAACTTTACAATTGGCCCTCATAGCCCTTTCTGGGGCAAAAATACCTGTGGTCCTGATCCAACGTGCACTGATGTCAATGTAAAAACTTCAGTTCGGTGGACTTTGCATCATGCCATGTAGGACTAAAATCAGTGCTTCAGAGAAGGTGAAACAACCCTAAGGCCAAAGCTAAATGCATTGAGAGTATCTTACTCCCAAAGCATAAATTTGGTCCACAGCTTACCCCTGTAACTCTGAACAAGAAGCACACTTCATTATCATCATTGCCAGTAACAAAATATGCAATTAAACAGAATTCATCTTCCTGTGGCTTTTCCTTAGCTAATGTATTCACAGTGGAGACTTTCCAGCACCTCTGGACAGATGCCTTGGCCTCGTCTTCTGCTTGCTGGCAACTTTCTCCTTAGCTCAATATTTATATCATATCATTTTTAAACTGATAAATGCTACAGCATTAGTTTTCCCTATGATGATTTGCCAAATCTTTTGCTTATGGTATGACTTGATCAGTGCAGTTGCTGTGCAAAAGAACCAGTATTCATAGTCTATGAATGTTTTACATTAGTTTCTATTCTGATGAGATTAATTTATGACAGCTGTTGTCTGTTGTTTTGTGTTGCCAGTTTCTATAAAGAGACACTGTATGTTCTTGAGTGCTTTACTCTAAGGGGTAGGGAGCAAGGATTTCTGTGTAAATCAAATCTTTGGTGTCAAGTCCCATCTAGTAATTTAAAATTGCACCTTGTTAAGCATTGAAAAGTAAATGCCAAATTTGATGTCAACATGGTTTAAGATCCTAATCAGAAGCCTGATCCAAAGCCCACTGAAGTCAATAGGAGTTTTTCTACTGGCTGCAACATGTGCTGGATTAGGCCCTAAATGCCTAACAGTTTGCATCTAATTTTCACATAGGCTGGGGAATGTACTGTACAGAAGAAATGTTTAAATCAATCAGTACAGAATGTTACAATATGCTAAACACAAGGAATTTATTTTAAACAAGGGAAATAAGACACAAACATGGAACTCAATAATGGAGGAAATGAAAAAGAAGAAGATCAACCAACCAAAATCTTCCTGATTAGAATGGAGGAAAGGGGAGACAAAACCAACAATTCCCAAATCTGAAAGGAGGAGCAAAACAAAAGGTAGAAGGTTTGCAAAAACAAAAGTAATGCTGCTGCACTTGATGGTATGGAAGATCACAGGGGCAGCTCCTAGGTTGATGGATCTAAGGTTCAGGTGAGGGCTTCAGGTTTGTTCGGTTATGAGTTGCTGGTGCTGGCCTCTGGATTGATGGTTCCTGGATTACAAATGAGGGTCCTTTGGTTTCTGAGTCACTAGTTGGGGGTTCTGACCTGTGGATTTCTGGTTCTTTGATTGGGGTTCCTGACCCCAGAATTGTTGGGTCCTGGTACGGGGGTGCTGGTTCTTGATTTGCTGCCCCTGGGGCTGGTGGATCCTGGGTTGTGGGTGCTGACTTCTGAGTTGTTGGTTCTTTGTTTGTAGGTGCTGACCCTTTGGTTGCTGGGTTCTGGGATGCAGGGTCCTAGTGTGTGGGTGCTGATGTCTGTGTTGGTATTTGTGGTGGTACAGGGTCCTGATATGTGGATGCTGGCTTCTGGATTGCAGGGTCCTGGGGTAAATAATCCTTAAGTGAGGGGTCTTTATTTGCTGCCTCTTGTAGTTTTGTGTCTTGGGTTGCTGCCTATGATGATGCACAGGTGAAATGGAAGTGTGGTATGGAAGAGAACATGATGATCTGGGGACCTGAGATGACTGCCACCGTACATGTGTTGAGATCTGTATGGGAAAAAGGAAGCAGGTTATGATCAGAATGCACGGTGAATAATCAGATGATGATAGATACCCAACAGGTTTGTGGCTAGATCAGTACCTATGAATCCACAACGAGTTGAAGACAAACGTAAAGGTCAGAGCAATCCTATCTGTGGCCCGATAGTGCCTGAGTGTGCAAGACCTCTTCTTAGTCCTCCTAAGATGTCAGCACTATAGGTATGATATTTTGATGTCTGCACACTACTTTATTTGCACTGCAGTGAGTACAACATTATGAACATAATAGTACTCACAATACTATTAGACCACACATACAGCTTTGACTAGGAAAAATGCTAATATTTGATTCAGATTCTGTTCATTCTCAGTGACTGTATTTGCATTATAGTCAATCTCTCCAGGCATGAATACCATCTGAAAATGAAGCCCTGTCATCAAACCCTGCCATTCTCCTGCTGCCACTGCTGCTTCTGTTCTTCTTTCTGCTGATTCCTCAAGGTGTCAAGGAAGCCAAGCACAGAGATCTCAATCCTTTCCTCCATCATCCAGAGATGGAGAGACAAGTGCTTGGGTCTTCACTTCCCATTCTCTTTCCTTCAATGAGGGGGAGCAAGTGTGTTCATTTCCTCTTCCTTCTCCTCCAGGGAGGTTCTTCACTCCCCTCACCTGTCCTCCATGGAAGGATTGCCAAAAGCCCAGATGTTTACTCATCCTCCCTTATTATCCAGGGACCGGGAGCCAGGTGCTTGGGTCTTCATTCCCATATCCTCCTGGAATGTGGAAACAATTCTTCACGTAATTCCTCTCCCTCCCCTTTTCCCATTTCTGTTAAAGTACCCAGAAGAGCAATAGGGTAAGGAAGAAGAAGAAAAAGAAGAGCCACTGGTAGTGTCTCCTGTACCTGGACAGAGAGAGCCAAGCAAGATGCATAGATGCCTGTGGCTACTGAACATGCTGTTTGGTTGAACAGTAATCACCAACCAAGAACAAATAACAGGAAGTTATATGGCTGGCCATCTGATTTTTTTCCGGGTTGACAAGACATTTAATATCTTGAATGAGCAGCACACTGTTTTACATGTTTGTCATGTGACATATTGGCAGCTGCAGTAATTGATCAGTCGGTGTACAAATGCAGTTACTGATGTAGATGTAAACCACCTTAACTTTCCCGTCTTCCTCTCTGGTGTGAGAAATCGGAGCTAGACAACACAGCCCTTCCATGGTCTGCCTGCACACTGGACTACCAGCTAGTTTAATAGAAATGCTTCATCTTTATATTGTGAGACCATCCAGGCTTCCCAAAATTCCAAAGGTTATCAGACAATGGTGAGAAAAAGGGAGATAATGAAAGACAGTTGTCAAATTGTTCATGATAATGTTGCAACAATTAAAAGAGCTAGTGATGATTTTGATGTTGCATCTTCAACTGCTTTGAACATATCTCACACCTTTGCATTAGTGAAATTTTTGTTAGCTAGCAGTCCATATGAAATATAATGGCTACCCAGAAAGATTTTTGATTATTTTAAGCAGTTATCCTGAGAAGTTTCTAAATTGCATAATATAAAGAAAGATCTAGGCTCGCTCTTCAATGAATTAATACAAGATATCATCAGAAGATAGATCTCAGCTTTCTATACGTTGAAACATCTCATTCAAAATAAACAAGATTTCAGTGTGCTGTATAAACTCATAAATGTTCCTCTCCACAGAAATCTTTAGTAAAGGTGAAAGATTTATACAATCTGAAGAGAAACCAGAGTATATAGGAACTGAATGTCACATCACTGACTCTTTTCTGAGAGAATATTGGTGAGATTGTAGTTGGCATACTAAAGCTCTTTTACAAATTTACAAGATAAATTAATATGGAGCAGACCAGCATTTCCTGACTGTGTTACCAGCTGTTAGAGCTTGAATTTACACTTAAGCGAGGAGGTAGCTGAGAGGGGAACAAATGAGAGAATAAATACTGAAATATGCTTCAGCCATATTGAATGGGCGCAAGGTTCTACATTCGCTTCTGTGGCACATCCATGCTGTAAGTTGTATCTTTCATTTTAGATGACAAATATTGTGATTCAAATAACTTGTAAAACTCGTGAGAAAGAATGTCAGTATCTGTAATGGGGGTATGAAATCTGAAATAAAGAAAATGTTGTCAAGTGGCCCAGCAAGAAATCATGCAGAGAAAATGCAAATCTGTGTTGTTACTCTGATTATGAAGGAGTCGCAATCCCCAGCTTCCACTACTACAATGGATAGAGAACTGATGTTTCATCTTAGGTTATGTCAACACTGCAACAAGAAAAGCCGCAACTGTGAGTCTCAGAGTCCAGGTCAAGTGACTTGGTCTTGCAGGGCTCACGCTCTGGGGCTAAAAGTAGCAGTGTAGGTGCTCAGGCTGGAGCACAGGCTCTGAAAACCGTTGAGGGGAGTGGGTCTCAGAGCCCAGGCTCCAGCCGGAGTCCAAAGGTCTACACTACTATTTTTTAGCCCCATAGCACATGCCCTGCGAGCCCGAGTCAGATGACCTGGGCTCTGAGACTCGCTATCGCAGGGTTTTTTTGGAGTGTTGACACACCCTCAGACAGCCAGGCCTCTTGGCCCTTTAAGAATGGTGGAAGCACAACACTATGAGGCCTCCAAGTTTTGATGGTATTGCAAGGCTTAGAGCCGTACCTAGTAGTGCCCCTTCTCAGACAGTTCAGTACTGCTTAGGATATTTATGCTGATTATCAACATAGTGTTCCTGAGAATGCCCAGAGGTTTTGTTTTTCAATGTGTAAGCCTGGGCAGGTGGGGCTTGGCAGCCCAGCTAGGAGAAGAAAAATTCTGATTTCAAACCAAGAACATCAGGCCTGGCTAACCGGTTTATAAAAACTGTGCAAATCACACATGCTCTATAAATCTGCACCACCGATCCCAATTTACAGTACAAGGCAAAGGCCAAGCAAGCAAGCAATGTGTGGGTCTGTGTCTGCCACAAATGAAATAGCTTCAATTAATACAAAAGTGGGTGAGTTTAACTAATAGACTAGCTAGCTGTACTGAAAGCTAACTTTTCCTAAACCAGTTTTATTTAAAAATGAGTCTTGTACCACAACTATTAATTCAACTTCAATTAAAAGTAACAGTAAATAGTAATCCACACGAATCTACATAGAAACCATTATTTGGTCATATTTCTTTTCAGTTGTTTTGTAACACCACAGAAAAAACACTTGCATATGTGCAGCATTTTAGAGCATGTGCAGTGGAACCAGTATCAAGTAACCGTCCAAGGTAGCAAAGGAAGTGGTGCTGTGTCTGTCTAAAGTCCCAATCTCATCCTTAGACTCTAGTCAGCAATACAAGGCCTCACACTTCATTCTGAGCATTTAACATCATCTGTGCCTATTTTAAACACATACTAAGCACCTAGTTCTGGGCACTTAAACACATAAATACACCTATTCTCACTGTGCCATAAATGTACATAGCTTCATGCAATAGCAACATGTTCTAAAATAGTCCACAAAGAACTCACAGTGTAATGGCCTATCCTTGTGAGCAGGTATGTGCTTCTATGTACTGGTGTACTTGTAACTTTTAGCACGAGCAGTAGTTTCAAAGGCCAAATCAGACAAACTTGAAAATCTAGAATAGCAAAGGGCTGACAAAATGGACAAAACTCCCTTTCACTTCAGTAGCCAGGATTTCACCTTTGGAGAGGAGGAAGATGCAGGCATAAAAGTTTTTTTCTGAGTTATTTTAGAAAAATAAATACATAAACCAGAAAGATTTTGTTTTATGGCTAAGTACTTATTAAATCCTGCAATATCAATATTCCAAAGTAAATAAGGAAATGCTAGGGGCATTTGTGAAATTATCTAGTTGGCACTCTGACAAAAACACGGCATGGTGAGTTTCACAGACCAGCTTGCTAGGATCTGTCTACAAAAGAACCTTAGATGGAGCAAAGTGGTTGGTCAAGTAGTCAAAGCCTTCTCAGGTTGGAGTAACACAAGAGAGGCGAGAGAGATACCTGTGTGTAGAAGTTAGCTTTTTAAGTCCCTATAGTGGCCGCGGGACTGCAGTTTTGCCAAACTGCTGCTTTGTGGTAACCTATATCTTTCCTCTGTACTATACAGAGGAGATCATTATGGAATTGAGCTACATCATTCTTCATGTCACTTTGTTGTTCCTACATTCATCTGAGCCTGTCACTCAATGTCATCCTGGTGCTTTCTTGTAACAGCTATTGTTCTCAGCTCCAAATCAAATAGACCAAGAGACTTACATGCTGAGAAGAACAAAAATCATAGAGGAAATGAACTTCCATATTATCCTGATCATGAATTACTGAGGGCAGAGAAGATAGTCTTATGAATGATAAACTGCCATCTTTTATGCCACAAAGTATGTTCACATTTCTTTTCTAACTAATGGCACTTCTCCCCACCCCGATTCTAATGAAGCAGGAGAGTTTCCTGGGATAAGTTCCGGTAGAATAGCCATCGCATTAAAGCATGTTCCAAGAGCATGCCCCATAGTGTACTTTATACCTATATCAATGTTTCATCTCAAAACTTTTTAGGAAGTGTGGGCCTGATCCAAACCCTGCTGAAATGAATGGAAATTCACCCAATGAGTTCAGTGTGGTTTGGATCAGGCCCTATGTACTACTGAATTGCAGCATCTTATGAGCTGGAGGTGAGCCAACTACTGCACACAGAAGCAAGGAAATGTTGCACATTGAAAGCAGAGCAAAAAACTCCATAATCTAATGGGCTCTTTAATATACAAACAGGTGACTTCTTGAAAAGCTGAACCAAGGAGGAATTCCTGCTGATGAATAAAAGACTGGACTGTTTTAAGTAATGATAACTATTGTATTAATGTTTCCTTGATTCTAGAAAAAGATGAGACGTTAATTGCCTATGGTTATGGCAGCTCTATGCCAGCAAAAGTCCCTATCACGCTGGCAGTGGAAATTCAGCTACTGACTATCCCCTTTGCTCCACCTGAGCAGCACAAAGGGGCATGTAGCAGAACCTAGGATCTGGCTCACAAGGTCTAGATTTTTTTTTTCAGGAGCAGATGGGTGAGTCTGAGGGGGTCTGGGTGGTTGGGAATAGAAAAGAGCATATGATAAGGAGCCCAGATTTTGCTTAGTTATAGCCCAGGCTGGTAGGAAGGTGTACATAATTAATAAAAACAAAAAACTTTTAAACCAAATTTTTAGATTTTTAATTTTAGATGCAAAGCTAAGAAACTAGCATTAGCCTCCAGTGTTTCATAGAAGCTAAAAGGAGATAATGTTGAACGCCCGAATGGAGCCCTACTTGGCTTTTAAATTTCAAAGTCCTTTAGAAATCCATGATCTAAGTATAGAACATATTTGCTATATGAAAATATCAAGATCTCAGTGGGTTGTTTTCCAATTACCTCTGACGTAGAACTGACTTCTAAATCTTGTTCTGGACCGTTCAAGCTGGAGGCCATTGGAGGAAGAGGGGCGATTCCTGTAACAGAAGAGTATATAAGATCATTGTTATTCACTGTCCAACATGGCATGAACCATAAATCATTCTGGTATAAAAATAAAACATGATTCGTTACTGTAGGTGTTTTGCGGAGTTACTTCTACCTAATGAATTTTCAAGGAACTCATCTAGGAGACTGTAGAATCTTCTTGCTGAAGTTTATCTAAGCTTGTCTAAGTTTATACTTTATGAAATAGCAATATATTGCTTCTGTGGACCACTGCAATCTTCATAGTAGATGCACTTCTTTATATGTACTTGTTTTTTAGGAGAAAGTGTGCATAGTTGGATTATACGCTGTGTACAATCATTTTACATCCTTGAAATGTTTGATACAGCAAACGAATGTGATTATAAATACAAGTGGCAAGCAAGGATTTGAGGACTTGGTTGAGATTTACATTTACTATTTGTCTATATACGTTCAAGTACAGGCCTCCTGTCTGGGAGCTGGAATTTGCATTACATTAGTCATTTATTGCTAAAATCTTAAATCTCTAGTATATTTTCATACATATATTCAGCAACATGGAGAAAAGGACTGCAAAGGGCAATTGTTTTTCCTTGTATTTCTGTGGGAAACATAAGCTGTTCAAAGAATTGGGCTCTCTCCAACTTTTGTACCTCCACCTATATCTTCCAGACATGGTACAGCAGTCAGTGGTCTACCAAGTCCTTAGCCACCACTCTGTAGTCACCATGGTGAATGCAAACATTATAAAAACCACCACTTTAAAATGTAGCTGTTGGGTTTTTTAACCACCCCCACACCCAGGATTATATAGTCTATACAGTTAAGAGTAGAGCTGAGTGAATAATTAATTTTTTTGGTTCGGTGGCCAAACCAAAAAAGCAGGAGGAAAAATCAGTTATTTTAGAATTGAAATTGCATTTTGATATTTCTCACGGCAAAAAAATTTGGGTTGAACTAAAGAGTTCAAATGTCAGTTTGAAATGGCATTTTTTTGAAGAAAATGTGCCTTTGGAACAAAACGTCAAAACAGTTCATTTTAAAAATGTCAAAACAAAATATTTCAGCATTTCAAAAAAAAAAATCAGCCTTTTTTGTCCTGAATTCTTGAATATTTTTAGTGTTCCCAAAAATGTATATGTGGGGTAATTTACTATTCCCTCCCCCACCACCAAAAAATTGCCCAGCTCTAATTAAGAGTTCTACTACATGGAAACAGAATGTACTGTGGTGGGAAGCTGGACATGTCAGTGGGGTTCATTGTTCCATAAGTATATCATCCATAAACATAAAAAGAAAAGGAGTACTTGTGGCACCTAAGAGACTAACCAATTTATTTGAGCATGAGCTTTCGTGAGCTACAGCTCACTTCATCGGATGCTTACGCTCAAATAAATTGGTTAGTCTCTAAGGTGCCACAAGTCCTCCTTTTCTTTTTGCGAATACAGATTAACACGGCTGCTACTCTGAAACCAATCCATAAACATATCATCCTCTAAGAATATCTCTGTACTATTGTATAAGATAATAACCCAAAGAAATACCCACCCATGCCTGAAAAACTATGAGGATATTGAAATGTTACCCTGAGATATCATTCCGAGAGTAGTAGCTGCATGAATGAACAATACAACAAGTCTGCGGCTTGCCAGGAGCTAGGATTCACGATGTGACGGAGATACTGCCGAGACTCATCAAGCCCTCGGATCGCTACCCCTTCCTGCTTCTCCACGTAGGCACCAATGATACTGCCAAGAATGACCTTGAGCGGATCACTGCGGACTACGTGGCTTTGGGAAGAAGGATAAAGGAGTTTGAGGTGCAAGTGGTGTTCTTGTCCATCCTCCCTGTGGAAGGAAAAGGCCCAGGTAGAGACCATTGAATCGTGGAAGTCAACGAATGGCTACGCAGGTGGTGTCGGAGAGAAGGCTTTGGATTCTTTGACCATGGGATGGTGTTCCAAGAAGGAGGATTGCTAGGAAGAGGGGCTCCACCTAACGAAGAGAGTGAAGATCATCTTCGCAAGCAGGCTGGCTAACCTAGTGAGGAGGGCTTTAAACTAGGTTCACCGGGGGAAGGAGACCAAAGCCCTGAGTTAAGTGGGGACGTGCGATACCGGGAGGGGAGACGAGCAGGAGAGCGCAAGAGGGGAGGCTCCTGCCTCATACTAAGAAAGCAGGACAAACAGCAAGTTATCTTAAGTGCCTATACACAATTGCAAGAAGCCTGGGAAACAAGCAGGGAGAACTGGAAGTCCTGGTACAGTCAAGGAATTATGATCTGATTGGAATAACAGAGACTTGGTGGGATAACTCACATGACTGATGTACTGTCATGCATGGATATAAACTGTTCAGGAAGGACAGGCAGGGCAGAAAATGTGGGGGAGTTGCATTGTATGTAAGAGAGCAGCATGACTGCTCAGAGCTCCAGTATGAAACTGCAGAAAAACCTGAGAGTCTCTGGATTAAGTTTAGAAGTATGAGCAACAAGGGTGATGTCGTGGTGGGAGTCTGCTATAGACCACCGGACCAGGGGGATGAGGTGGACGAGGCTTTCTTCTGGCACACTAACGAAAGTTACTAGATCGCAGGCCCTGGTTCTCATGGGAAACTTCAATCACCCTGATATCTGCTGGGAGAGCAATACAGCGGTGCACAGACAATCCAGGAAGTTTTTGGAAAATGTAGGGGACAATTTCCTGGTGCAGGTGCTGGAGGAACCAACTAGGGGCAGAGCTCTTCTTGACCTGCTGCTCACAAACCGGGAAGAATTAGTAGGGGAAGCAAAAGTGGATGGGAACCTGGGAGGCAGTGACCATGAGATAGTCGAGTTCAGGATCCTGACACAAGGAAGAAAGGAGAGCAGCAGAATATGGACCCTGGACTTCAGAAAAGCAGACTTTGACTCCCTCAGGGAACTGATGGGCAGGATCCCCTGGGAGAATAACATGAGGGGGAAAGGAGTCCAGGAGAGCTGGCTGTATTTTAAAGAATCCTTATTGAGATTACAGGGACAAACCATCCCAATGTGTAGAAAGAATAGTAAATATGGCAGGCGACCAGCTTGGCTTAACAGTGAAATCCTTGCTGATCTTAAACACAAAAAAGAAGCTTACAAGAAGTGGAAGACTGGACAAATGACCAGGGATGAATATAAAAATATTGCTCAGGCATGCAGGAGTGAAATCAGGAAGGCCAATTCACACCTGGAGTTGCAGCTAGCAAGAGATGTTAAGAGTAACAAGAAGGGTTTCTTCAGGTATGTTAGCAACAAGAAGAAAGTCAAGGAAAGGGTGGGCCCCTTACTGAATGAGGGAGGCAACCTAGTGACAGAGGATGTGGAAAAAGCTAATGTATTCAATGCTTTTTTTGCCTCTGTCTTTACAAACAAGGTCAGCTCCCAGACTACTGCACTGGGCAGTACAGCATGGGGAGGAGTTGACCAGCCCTCTGTGGAGAAAGAAGTGGTTTGGGTCTATTTAGAAAAGCTGGATGAGCACAAGTCCATGGGGCTGGATGCGCTGCATCCGAGAGTGCTAAAGGAGTTGGCAGATGTGATTGCAGAGCCATTGGCCATTATCTTTGAAAACTCATGGCGATGCGGGGAGGTCCCGGATGACTGAAAAAAGGCTAATGTAGTGCCCATCTTTAAAAAAAGGGAAGAAGGAGGATCCTGGGAACTACAGGCCAGTCAGCCTCACCTCAGTCCCTGGAAAAATCATGGAGCAGGTCCTCAAGGAATCAATTCTGAAGCACTTAGAGGAGAGGAAAGTGATCAGGAACAGTAAGCATGGATTCACCACGGGCAAGTCATGCCTGACTAATCTAATTGCCTTCTATGACGAGATAACTGGCTCTGTGGATGAGGGGAAAGCAGTGGACATGTTGTTTCTTGACTTTAGCAAAGCTTTTGACAGTCTCCCACAGTATTCTTGCCAGCAAGTTAAAGAAGTATGGGCTGGATGAATGGACTATAAGGTGGATAGAAAGCTGGCTAGATTGTCGGGCTCAACGGGTAGTGATCAATGACTCTGTCATAAATATAAAGGGAAGGGTAACCACCTTTCTGTATACAGAACTATAAAATCCCTCCTGGCCAGAGGCAAAACCCTTTCACCTTTAAAGGGTTAAGAAGCTAAGATAACCTCGCTGGCACCTGACCAAAATGACCAATGAGGAGACAAGATACTTTCAAAGCTGGAAGGGGGGGGGAAACAAAGGGTCTGTCTGTCTGTGTGATGCTTTTGCTGAGAACAGATCAGGAATGCTCTTCAGAACTCCTGTAAAAAGTTAGTAAGCAATCTAGCTAGAAATGCATTAGAATGCTTTGGTTTAATGGCTGGCAAAATAGCTGTGCTGAATGGAATGTATATTCCTGTTTTTGTGTCTTTTTGTAACTTAAGGTTTTGCCTAGAGGGATTCTCTATGTTCTGAATCTGATTACCCTGTAAGGTATTTACCATCCTGATTTTACAGAGGTGATTCTTTTACTTTTTCTTTAATTAAAATTCTTCTTTTAAGAACCTGATTGTTTTTTCATTGTTCTTAAGATCCAAGAGTTTGGGTCTGTATTCACCTATGCAAATTGGTGAGGATTTTTATCAAGCCATCCCCAGGAAAGGGGGTGTAGGGCTTGGTGGGATATTTTGGGGGGAAGACGTCTCCAAGTGGGCTCTTTCCCTGTTCTTTGTTTAACATACTTGGTGGTGGCAGCATAGGGTTCAAGGACAAGGCAAAGTTTGTACCTTGAGGAAGTTTTTAACCTAAGCTGGTAAGAATAAGCTTAGGGGGTCTTTCATGCAGGTCCCCAGATCTGTACCCTAGAGTTCAGAGTGGGGAAGGAACCTTGACAGGCTCCATGTCTAGTTGCCAGCCAGTATCAAGTGGAGTGCCCCAAGGGTTGGTCCTGGGGCCGGTTTTGTTCAATATCTTCATTAATGATCTGGAGGATGGCGTGGATTGCACCCTCAGCATGTTTGCAGATGACATTAAACAGGGAGGAGAGGTAGATACGCTGGAGGGTAGGGATAGGATACAGAGGGACCTAGACAAATTATAGGATTGGGCCAAAAGAAATCTGATGAGGTTCAACAAGGACAAGTGCAGAGTCCTGCACTTAGGACGGAAGAATCCCATGCACCGCTACAGACTAGGGACCGAATGGCTAGGCAGCAGTTCTGCAGAAAAGGACCTAGTGGTTATAGTGGACGAGAAGCTGGATATGAGTCAACAGTGTGCCCTTGTTGCCAAGAAGGCCAATGGCATTTTGGGACATATAAGTAGGGGCATTGCCAGCAGATTGAGGGACGTGATCGTTCCCCTCTATTTGACATTGGTGAGGCCTCATCTGGAGTACTGTGTCCAGTTTTGAGCCCCACACTACAAGAAGAATGTGGAAAAATTGGAAAACGTCCAGCGGAGGGCAACAAAAATGATTAGGGGACTGGAACACATGACTTATGAGGAGAGGCTGAGGGAACTGGGATTGTTTAGTCTGCAGAAGAGAAGAATGAGGGGGGATTTGATAGCTGCTTTCAACTACCTGAAAGGGGGTTCCAAAGAGGATGGCTCTAGACTGTTCTCAGTGGTAGCAGATGACAGAACAAGGAGTAATGGTCTCAAGTTGCAGTGGGGGAGGTTTAGGTTGGATATTAGGAAAAACTTTTTCACTAGGAGGGTGGTGAAG